>NW_027184085.1:54341108-54651108 GCF_041296385.1 Aphelocoma coerulescens
TCATACTTCACACCAAGGAGCACAGCCTTAGGCCCTGCCACTCTGGATTTGCAGTGTGTACTCTGCATGTCAGTGATAGTCACCATTTACAGGTACTGAATTCCAAGGGTGCCTCAACTGTGTGCAGCCGAAGTGAGGCATGGGACTTATCTGATAGATGGCTGCTGAAAAATTGTTTCTAACACCATCTATCTGCCAGATAGGTTGTTTGGGGGGTACCAAGTTGTCCATGTCTTTGCTGAAAAAATCTGGGGGCGGTGGGGAAGGGAAGATAGGCATTAATAGTTGGTAATCAATTCTATATCTATAAAATGACAAATCTTATGAAATTTAACTATTTGACTTTCAAACACACAAGGAGGCTTACTCAAATAATTCTGATGTGGTATGCAAACACCACCTCGGGGCAGGAAATAAGGAAATTAGAAAATTAGATGTGTTCCCAGGTGTGGAGATCCCTGTGGGTTGAGCGGGGTGGCTATTAGGCAGCCTTTGCCAGTGCCGAACAGCAAGGTAGTAGTTTCTCAAACGCACAGGAGCAATGCTACATTCCTACAAGGTTTTTGCATGAGACAGTCTGCCAGATACTTATTTGGCCTGTTGCAGGACTGTGGCTGGTGTTTTGAAAAGCAAGCCCCAGAAGGGTAGTATTTTGGGGTTGAGAGACAGCAAGCAGTGAGTTCTGGGTGAGCTGGCAGGGCACACCCACGATGCTACTGGTTGTACCCCGTCTGCTGCCAACGCCTTCCCCTCAGCCCCACCGTGTGCAGCACGTGGAAGGCGTGCCCAAATGAACAGGAATTTCTTGCAGAGGGGTCAAACAGTTCTAGTGTATATACATGGATTTTAAAGGCCTCTGCTAGGTTGCCCTTAGAAGAACAGACCATTTTCCGTGACAAAGCTGGTGGGCGTGCTCAGTTGGTAATTCTTCTTGGTTATTTATTTTTGTTGCTGTGATTCACAAGCAGGTAGATATTTCATTTGAATTGTGGGCATGACTCAAAGGGAACATAAATGGTGACAGAAAGAGGGAGAGGCTTACAAGCTTAGCAATAGTTCCATTTCCCATACTTATTTGGTGAGAGGTTAGCTTGCACCAGGTTTCTGATTGCAGCAGAACACCTTTGGGGTAGCTAATGTCCTCTCATCCTTTAAGGTGTACATGTCTTATAGCAACCAGTCTAAACAGGGCTAAATATTTAGGAGTCAATAACCCAGGTTATAACCTGGATTGGCAAGCAAACCTTTCTGCCCATAATATTTCTGGTTTCCCTACCTGTATGGTTTTTCTCAGTATTGTTATGTGCCAGGTTTTAACTTCCTATTTATAGGGCATGCAGTACAAAACACATTACAAGGCCAAAAGTTTGAGAGTTTGGTAACCCAAGAACTGTGAATTATTTTGTTCACAGGAAAGATCTGATCTATCTAAAATGGGTTATTGGTTTTTACAAGGCTCGTTTTCTTGATGGAGCCCCAATTCATTATTGGGAAGAGATTTTTGAAATTATAAGGGACAGAAAAAGCAAAAAGAAAGGGACTGTGAGTGAACCAAGAGGAAGCACCACAGAGTTTAGCACACATTTCCCTATCTCCTCCTCTTTCTCCTTTTGTACTTATTTACTTTGCTTGCTTCCCACAGACACCTCCTTTCACAAACATGAGTCCCAGGGTAAGCACAAGAGATTTTTTTGTTTTTATGTTGTCCTTGAAAACTGGGTTGAGAGGGAAAGATCAGGCTTTTTCTTTATAAATACAAGCATAAAGCACCTGATTTATTCTGGTGAGGGAGGGAAGTTGAAAGAACAACACGGCTTGGGAGAAACTGGGAAATAACTGTTCAGGATTCCCTTGAGCTATTTAATGTATATATTTCTGTGCTTTTTGGAGCTCCCTGGCTTCTTCCCCATTACTGCTCTTCTGTGTGTGTCACTTCCAGAATGGACACAGCAAGGAGACAGGGTCTGGGTACGGTGGAAGGTTGGAATTGCTAACCTGGGAAGGAGGAAAAAGGGGAAGGTGTGGTAGGAGCAATTCCAGGTCCCTGGGGTCCCTGTGTGCTGCCGCTGGGCAAACAGCATTCCCTGGCACCCCTTCCTTGCCCCCAGGTGATGGTCCTGGGACCAAGGCAACAAAGCGGACAGTTTTCAGGTGACAGAGGTGGAAGAGAGGATGCAGCATCTCTGAGCACACAGGTGTCCTCATCATCAGTGAGGTGGGATCCCCTCTCTGGAGGGATGGAGCATGGACTAGCCCACAGATTTTAACTTTCCTTGTGAGGACACCAGCCCAGGCACTGTTGTGTGAAACGGTGATGGTAAGCCTTCAGAGCCCAACAGTTACCCCCATCAAGTGTTTAGTGGCTACCAGAACAGGAGAGCAAACATGGCACAGGCAAAACTACGCTAGTCTGACCCCAGAGGTTCTCTGCAGGGCACAATCAGAGCCCCCAGGGTTGCCAGGAGAGAGAAGTCCTCTGTCCCTCCAGCATCTGTTCAGGTCAGACATTTATGCAGCACAGCTGCTTTCCCTCTCTCAGGCACTGATGTGGTACACATCCTTCTTGCTCTTTCTGGCCTGTAGGCAAAGTGTCGTAGGAAACCAAAAGAACAAATACAGCTGAAAACCTCCTCCAGTGGCTGATTCCTTGAGGAGGTGCCCAGCAAGCATGGATACATGCGGTGGAGGCACATGCACACACCCTGCGCAGCCCCTGGACATGCTTGCTCCAAATGGCCCCTTCTCCTGCCTGACACATCCCTGGTGGCCATGACTACTTGCAGCAAAGCAGCCGTCCTTCCTCTGCTTTCTCTGCACACATTTCTCACAGAACACACCTTTTCCCTGTCCCTGCAAGCCATCAGGGTATCCTCCTGCACGGCAGGAGTCAGTCAAAGACCATGATCTGTCTGTCATGTTGCAATGACTTTGCAATTGGTTAGACTCACTTCAGGTGGGTCATTTTCAGGTGGATCCCAGCTCTGTGAAAAAAGCCCCATGGATTTCCACACAGCTTGCCTGTGATAGTACAGTATTTTGTGTGTCACTTTCAGAACAGCTTTAGCAACAGCTGTACAAATCCAGTCCCTGTAAACAGTAGAGAACTATTTTCATCATCAGTGCTGAAGAACAACAAAAAATGATTAATCTTTCCCTCCTGACTGAACCATTTTAATCAACAGGTTTTCAGCAGGACTCCCTCCTTCTTTTGTCTGTTGCATGCAAATTCAGGGGAACTCCAGATCCTGCCCTTTCTAAACTTTGCCTATGTAAACAGGTTACCTTACATGTTTTTTGAAATACTTTATGCCAAATTATGTTGAGCTGAGCAAAGCAGAGGGATGACTGAGAGTATTTATCATCCTTGATTTATTTTGAGTTTTCTGTCACACCTACAGCAGGTAATGCATGTTGCATCTGTGTTACTGCTTGTTGTGCCTGCTGGCTCAGCAGAGAGAAGTCCACACTTTAGCCACAAAATTAAAATGTATTACAGGAAGCAACAAAATAGTCATCTCCAAACTGGCTACACTGCTGTGGCTGAGAGCTCATTAGGAGAAACATTTACTTCTGTGGGGAGAGAGAGGTTAGAACAGTTAGAACTGTTCTCAGTTCTGAAAAACAGCTAGCCACACGCTAACATTGATCTCATTAATTGCTCTGCTAGGCCAGTTGCCATTACCATGAGTTGTCTTTTATTTAAATGTGCCAATAAACACGTCTTCCATTTTGCAGTTGAAAGCCAACATCTGCAACAGACGCACTGACCTGGCCTGGAACGTTGTGAACACCAGCATATGCTGGCTGCAATTTTCCAGTCACTGCTTTGCTTCTCTTGTTTCCTCCCTAATGACTTTTCTCACTTGGCTGCTTCTTTTAGTTGCTTTGGTACCGCTTTTCTGTTTCTCCAAAGGCTTTCTGCACAGTGATCCCAACAGGGAGGTGTCCTGCCTGCTTCCTCTGCTGACCCGCTAATACCCAGGGACAAACACACATTTCATTCAGATGCTTGCAGGTGGAGCAGGGGCTTTCCACCAGCAGAGAAAGGTGGTTCAGCACCCAGGGGTTTGTTTGCAATCTTCCTCCCAATTACTGTGGAAAGCTGCTGCTTCTAGGATCATGTGCTTGTAATTTTGAAGCTTGGGATGATGTGTAATGACAGTGACCCACCAAATACAGCAAGTGGTTGTGAAAGTATCAGGAATGCAACCTATGGGTTCAATTCATCTTGCTGACTAGCAAGCCTGAACAGTATAAACAAGCAGAGAGCGCTCTGGCCCTCATGACCTTATGGTTGCAGTTAATTTTCTTTTTCTTATAATGTTTAAATATTTCAGGTTTTAAAGCCTACAAAGGACAATAGAGTTTATGAGGGCTGCATTAATATGCAAGTAACTTAGTGATCCTCTTGAATTCAAACTATTAAAAAATTCAGAAATAAACCCAAATGTGATAGAAGAAAAAGGTTTGGGGTTTTTTCCCCATCATATCTGCAGCTGGCTGATTCCTGAAAGACAGCGGTGCAGGAAGGCAAACGCAAAGTGCTTCAAGAACATAGGCCTGTTACTCCCACGAGGCTGTTCTGCAAGGAGGCAGTTCACAGCTGGGTGATTATGGGACTGGCAGTGGACAAACAGCTCAGAGAGCTGGGAATGGCCCTGTCATCTCCCAGTCAGTGATTCCCATCCAGCCCAGATCAAGCCAGGTCTTGACACTGAAGTCCTCTCTGCTGGGCTGGGACACTGATTTTTGGATGTGGCTGCTGCCACAGGTAGCTGCAACAGGGCAGCGATTACAAGTGACCCAAGGAAGATGGCAAGCCTGATTTTTCTGGAGACAACAGACCCAGCTGGGGAAAGGGCAGACTTGTGAACTGCCTTTGAGAGGTTCCTCTTTTCTTTTGGATAGTTTCAAATGCACATTTTACTTCCTATGTTTCCTGTAGCACTTGCAAGAGCACTTGTAAGAGCCTAAGGGAGAGGCCATGGACAGGTCTGGAAGTCCACCCAGATCATTCATCTGCTCCTAAAATTTTTAGCAGGGAAAAAGCAAGTAAACAGCAACAATTAAATTCATTATCCTGACTGCTGCTCTGGGAGCACAGGCCTGACATGGGCCTGGTTCCTGACACCCTTTGCTGTGTCACTGCTTTAAGCATGATATGAAACTCATCAGGTGATGTCTGAAAGTGGACAGGGCTCTGAAAAATCCAGACCCACTCTGACAGCATGACCAAGAGCAGTTGTTAGCAAGTCTCTGGGGAGCAAGGGCATCAGTCAGAGCAGGGAACCTCCTGCAGTGAGGAATGCCTGTGTGCAGACCAGCTCTGGTTTAGCACTGACTACACAAAAAGTGTTTGTGTAACACTGGGTTGCAGTGCTCCTGGGAACAAGATACCACCAGGGTCACACCGAAAACTGTTTATAGTTTAAACTCAGATATCAAAGAGAGGAGGAATAGTACAGCTGTCCTAGGAAGATCTCCCAACCTGAATAGCCCTGTGATGCTTTGATATGCCTCTTTCAAAGAAACCTGTGTGCTGGAGCATGCCATGTAACATACATTCACTTTGTGCAGTGGTGTGTGCAGTGTACCAGCTGGAGAGGTAACAGAGCAAAGGCTGGAACCTGAAAGGGGCCTTAAAGTTCAGGTTTGGCTTGCTCATGTGTTTTCTGGGAGTTGGTCCACCTTTGGTTTACAGAGAAAGCACAAGATTTAAATATTTAGTGATTGCCTCCAAATGTGACCATCCTACTGACCGAGGTTGTTTATCTCCTCTGCATTGATGGTGAAGTGCTGATTTGCATTGACGAAGTCATAGTTTGGCCAAACATGACAGCTGGTGTCAGAGCCCATGGGATGCTTGGCAATGGCCAGAGAACTCCAGATGACCCTATTACCCTCATCAGAGGAGTTACTAACAAGTCCTGCTCTGAGTATGGACTATCATTTCAAGTTTGCTGCTCTCACACCGTTTGGATTTTGCACCTGTGCAGGTCACACAACACACAGCACTTTGACTGGGATTTGTTGTGACTTTAAAAGATTGAAAATGTTTCCTGCAATCCAAGGTTTGCATGGTGTTCCCGCATTACCTGGATTACCACAGGCCACACATCCTGTTGAAACCATGAGCAGCCACCCCCCTGGCCCAAGGCAAGAGGTTGTCTTGCCCTGTTTTTGGGAAGGGAAAGCCAAAGCATGGGCTTGGGCTCCATTTGCACTAGATACACTCAGGCAGTCTGGAAAAGTGCTGTGTGTTCTGCAGCTCCATCCATCATCAGGAATCGTTTGGCTTTATAACACGTATACACTCTCTGCAGACAGCAGCTAGAGAAGACCTGGGCAGGTCTTAGGGGGAAATGCAGACAGGCTGTGGAGAGATTCCCTACCTGGAAGGGTGGGTTACACCTCTGCAAACCCACCCACAAGTGAAACACTCATCCCCAGGGACAGGAAGAGCCAATGAGTTCAAGAATTGGACAGTCTCTCTTTTTCCATGCCCCAGCCGATCTCAGTGAGGATTTTTTTTGTGCTCTGTGACCTATTATTCATCAGATGTAAAACAGATAACCCAATAAAATTTGGATGAGACACAAACATGGTCAGGATGATGTCCAAGCTGTGTGCTTCAGAGCTATCACCACTCTGGTTTTCCTGTTTGAAGGAAGGACTATGACAGCAGCCGTGCTGCAGTCACAGTGTTCAGCAGTTTCACGTTTCCATTTACAGGCGGCAGATTCCATCCGACCTGGCCAGAGGAGGGGTCAGGTGAACTGCTGACTGCAGAGCCCCCATTACCCTTGCCACAGGGCTGCTGCTCTGCCAAGGTAACGTGGTCTCAGGCATGTGTGGGCCAAAATCAGAGCACAGCAGTCAAAACAACTGAAATACATGAAGGAGCCCAAACCCACAAAACACCTATGCAGGCTCTGATGCCCAGAAATTGTAGCAAGCCAATGGGTAAGACCCTCCATCTGAAAGATTTTTTTATTTGGATTGAGAAAAAGGAAGTAAATGAAAAAACAAAGAAGGTAGAGACTACCTCTCTGGGGGAAGCCCAGAACACACTTACTTCCACAGTTTTTGTCAGCTAATCTTCCCTCACAGACAGCTACAGTTATCAGCCCCCTGCAACAGTGTTGTGCACAGACAGTAAATCCCAAGGTTCCCCAGCTACTACACTATAGAACAAAACCAAAAGAAATGGCATGGTGGAACCTGTACAAAGGTATGTGCCTTTGTACATTTCTTTTGCACAAAACCATTGGTTTAATGTGCATACACTGGCACAAAGATCAATATTTATGTGCTTGTACATTAAGTTTTTGACTACCCTGTTGTTCTTGAGAACATTTGCAATTCAGCACCTTTCAGTTGTAGCTTGGACCAGGTTTTTCCAAAAGGAGACCATTTCCTAAATTGCATTAAAGAAACATTTTGACTATTTAAGGAACTAACTGCTTTCAGTGTCTGATGTAGGTTCTTTCCATTCTTGATGAATGCTAGAAAGACCTTTACAGCTGGAACAATTTTTTAGCAAAAAGAAACTTCCAGGTAGTGCTGTGGAGGTACAAGGAAGTGATTGAAAATCATAATGAAGCTAGACCGATTTAGATCTTCTTAGGCTGTATCAACAGTAAGTGAAGTCAGGACTGATTCATGCACTAATTCCATCCTTTCCTCTCTGGAAGCCAGAACACCTTGAGGATCTCTGCCTCAAGGCAAAAATGGGTATCTTTTTCTGATTAAGATCTGTAGTGTGGGTCCTTGGGCTATGTAGCTCAGCAACTCCTCATAGTTTCCTTAAGTGGAAACTGCCCAGAGGGAAATATCATCATCATCATATATGTTGTTTAATTACAGTCAGATGTTAAGCAAAACTGGATTTTCTTAAAATGTAAATGGGGAGTGGGCTGGGGTATGTGTGTTGTTAATGGCTCTAGACACAGCAGGAGGTTCACACCAGTGAGTAAACCTGCAAATAAGAGCATGAAAAGCAAAATAATTCTGTTAGCTTCTCATGAGAAGAAAGCAAAAGAAAAAGAGAAGAGTTTTCATTTTGCTGTCCAACACTGAATGAACACAATGGCAAAGATCCACTGATGAATGACTCTGTTATTTTGAACATATTTTGACAGTGTTGACTGCATGTGACCAAGGGGCTATGATCCCAAGTAGTGTCAGTTCTTACCTTTTCCATTAAAATATACACTTCAATAGTGTCCTTCTTCCTCAAGCATTCCCCACTGGACAATGTGTTTGGCCTGTATTAGTCATCACAGCATTCACAGAGTAGCTCAACCACCACCAGGCAGATTAGCACGGGTGAAACAGGCTTCACTGACTCAACTTGCTAATTATTGTGAAGTCAGGGACACACCTGTCCTGCTGCCACCTGGGCTCTGTTACTTGAGCCTTTCAAGAGTCAAGAACTGGAAGGAGGGCAAAATTACAACTCAAGCAAGAATTGTGCCAGGCTGCTAATTAAGTGATAGCAGGACTGTCCAAACACTATGCATGCTGTTCCAGTGGCAAAGATGATGGGTTCAAGGATAGTTACAGCAGAAGATCAGTGGCCATTGTTCAGTATCTGTCCTTGGCACAAGTTGATGCTGAGACTCCTAGTAAAGGATGATGGGTGAAAGATTCCAGGGAGCACAGAACTACATGTTGTGTTTGTTGCCATCACAGCAAGCACATTTCCAGGGCTTTTCCTCAATCTGCATTTCTTTGCCCTTCCTTGTCCCAGCGAGAAGCCCGTGCAGGTGACTCACTGTGCATGCATCGCTCTTGTTACTGACCTGCAAAAAAATTGTTCCCAAACCATATACCATTGTTATTCTATGGCTCTTGGGTTTCAAAATATGGGAGAAGTCCCAGACCATTTCATGTTCCCTGAAATCACTGGATCTTTAATGCATGTCATCTGTCAGGTTGGGCAGCTCCCAAAACACATACTCTGAAAGAGCACGTATTCTCTGTGACTCAAAATGCTTTGTTTGAAAAGCAGAGGAATAGTTAAGATTACCAGAATAAAAGTGAGAAGGTGGTTATCTAAACAAGTAAAAGTTTGGGGGTTTTTCTCCATTCAAGAAAAAGCAAGCTTCTGAATGCTTTTAAAAAGGCATTCTTCCCCCAGAGCTGGTCTTTTCAGAGAAGCTGTTTGATTCCTTCTTGCTAAGTATCCCTGGAGGACACTAAGCTACAGATGGGTAGTTTTCTGCAGTGTAGCACAGCACATGGACTCTGGCCACCAGAGGTGGCTGTGAAGGTAGTAGGACCTGTGGGCAGGAAGTATGATGGTGAGGTGTCTCCCCAAAGCCCCTGCATTCAGCTGCAGCTTGGGATCAACTGTGGGCTGTCATGCAGCTGAATCTAGGCACTAGGGATAGCAGAGCTTTCAATCTTTCTGTGTTGCAATATACCTGACCCGATGTCCATGTACAGACACAACACATGTCCAAGGTCCCCTGCACTTCATCCCTAGGAAGTGGCTAACTCCCTGGGTGAAAAGGAGCAAACAGCCCTCCAGTTGGTGCAGGGATCAGCTGCAAGGGAAAGGCAGATTGTGTGTAATGACTTTCAAAATCTGAGCTTTTGTGGTTGCCCTCAGTGCATCTTTCAACTAACTTGACTTCAATTAGCAGAGTCAGAGGTGTTTGTGCATGTCACAGAAGGTGGATACACAACTAAGCAGCCTGCAATTGCCGTGGTGGGGACAGGCAGAAAGGAGCACAGAGCCAGTGAGAAAGGAACTCTGTAAACAGCTAGCAATTCCCCAAGAGCTCCCCCCTAAACTTCGTTCGGTAAAAAAACCAAACACACACTCCCTCAAAAAAGAAGAAAGCACTGCTCCTCTGCATAGGGGTTTTAACACCATTTACAAGCACAAATCTCTGTGAAAAGGGGGAAGAATTATGCTGTGGGACAAAGTTAAATACTTCCCACTTCATCATTTTTTGTGTGGTGATTTGGGACCACAGCTAGGGACAGAAAACAGGGATGAGCTGCAATGTCATGAAGCAAACAACATTATCTCATTTCAGAAACATCTGTGGGACTTTGAACCTTCCCTGCCCATGACATCCTTTTGCTCTGAGATTCCTCTCCAGTTCACATAAGGACATAGCTGCACAGCTGAACCTCAGTATCAGTTTCATTTACATACCATGTCAGTGGTACAGTATGATCTGGTACTCTGAGTGAGGGAAAACAAGTTTCTAAGAGTGATTAAGCTGGGGAAATTGTGCCACCCACGGTCTTTTGTTCTTACGGAATATTTGTGCCAAGGAGAAGAGAAAACAAAACTGATAACTTTGAAGAAGGAAGGGGGGAAGGGGCGAAGGGACTAGCAACCACCATTTGGGTAGTGATAGTGCATTAATGCAGCAAGCAGAAGTCTGTCTATTCTCTTACTAGCCATGAAAAAGGAAGGAAGGAAGGAAGGAAGGAAGGAAGGAAGGAAGGAAGGAAGGAAGGAAGGAAGGAAGGAAGGAAGGAAGGAAGGAAGGAAGGAAGACAGAAAGAAAGACAGAAAGAAAGAAAGAAAGACAGAAAGAAAGAAAGACAGAAAGAAAGAAAGACAGAAAGAAAGAAAGAAAGAAAGAAAGAAAGAAAGAAAGAAAGAAAGAAAGAAAGAAAGAAAGAAAGAAAGAAAGAAAGAAAGAAAGAAAGAAAGAAAGAAAGAAAGAAAGAAAGAAAGAAAGAAAGAAAGAAAGAAAGAAAGAAAGAAAGAAAAGAAAGAATGTTTTTATGATTTTGACCTACTTAATAAGAACAATGTGGAAGCTAGTAAAAAACTTTAATGTTTAACAAGCAAGGCTTGGCCAGGTAGAACTGCAGTAGTAGCAGTAGGTAGTAAAACTGGAAAATATTCAGAATGTAACCACTTTTTTTTGCCACAGAGTCCAAAACAGGGGTTCGATCCTACCATGCCAGTGAAAGCAGAATGAATGGCAGATGTGATTTTGGTGCTCATCTGCCTGCTTTTAAGATTCACTGATCCTGCTTAAACCTATAGCAAAGGCAGAACCAGCCTTGGCTTCAAGAAGAGCTGGTTTTCAAGGCTCATTCTGACTGCCTGCTATCACAACGTTTATTGTTTTTATATACATACGTGCATGTAAAATGGTTCCCAGGGCATGTGCGAAGGCAGAGAGCCTCTCTGCCTGCACCACTGCCCAGGTTTCTACAGTGCAAACTAAGTCTCCACTTGTCCTGTGTCCAAACTCCTGTTTCAAGAGATGCTCAAGTCCTTCACAAGCTTCCAGCATGGCATATGTTCATGAAAACAGTCTGCCTCACTGCACCGAGGTGGAAGGGCCAAGCCTCATGTGCATGCCAGAGAAGCAAAGCCTTTGAGCACACTTAGACTGGAGGGACTGGTCTTTCTCTTGTTACACCCTCCCCTGAGATGCCTGCCAGTCTCTGAGAACACCAAGGTCTAAATCCTAAGGTATAAAAGGAAAACAACTCCTTCCAGATGCTCTCCCAGAAAAGAAAATATCTCAGAGGGAAAAGAAATGCAGAGAACAGATCTGGCACAGAGAAAGGAAGATAAATAGAAAGAAGTGGTCTGAAAACAATTTTCCTTTAATTATTTTTATGTGAAAAGGGAGTAATATTGTAGAATCGAGAAAAGTTTGCAATTGTATCAGGTGCAGAAGTCTAAGGCAGCTCATCATTTGAACATGCTTGAGCATCATCTTCACTTGCAACAACAGCCTCCAGCACTGCAGCAGAAAGGCTCACCCCAGAGAAAATGAACAAATTAAACAATCAAATGAAAGTGGAAAAAAAAGGGTAGGAAAAATTGGTGAAGAACTATTTAAGAGAGAACAGAAGCAGTCTGAGACCCCTTCGAAACTTGAGAGGCTCTATTTATTAGAGAGCTCCATATCTATTATCTGATAACAGAACCCTTTCGGTGGCTGGCAAAGTTTGCTTGGGCAGATACTGAGGAAGTGCAAAGGTTGCATAGCAGCTGCGGGGTGGCATGTGACAGCTGGGGTTTGTAAGAAAGGAACAAGAGAAACAGGTTGCTCTGCTGTATCCATCTAGCACCATGAGGCCTGGATACCCAACAAAAGTTTTACAGCCTGAAAATGTGTGAAGGTTACATCGGGAGTGTGAAAGTCTTCCAGCAGCCAACCCAGAGGAAGATTTTAGGAGAAGGATTTAGATTTCTTTTTATAGTTTGTATTGAAATGGTTGGATAAAACAAGTTTTCTTGCTTTAGTCATGTTTGCAATTGGGAAAACTACCCCTGCAAACACCAGAAGGTTCAGATTAAGCATCACAGATTACTGACAGGTGTTCAAGTTCAAGCTTGTTGCAGTGAGCCCTGCATGCACCAAGGCTGTCAGTGAATCCACATGGTCATCTCAACATCAGTGAAAAACCTAAGCAAATGGCAGATAAGGATTAAGAGAGGAAGCATGAATCAGTTCTCCAAAGAAATAGCAAATTTTTTTTCCAGTGTTACCATTCTCTGCAGAAACTTTTCTGAATCTCTTTCAATCATGTCAACACATATTGCTATTCTTTTGTAGTCAAGTCAGGAAATCAGGCATCTGATGTTGCAGTGCAAAGTATCAACACTGCCTAGAAAAAACCCCCACCAAAACCAAAAGACCAATAGCAATGCCCAGTAAATACCCAGTTTTTGTTTGGGTCTCTGAAATCATTGAAATATTTGAAAAACAGTAGAACAGTCTATTGCATAAGAAATATATTTTTAGGACCATCATTCCCTGACCTCCACTTTTACCTTGGCTGCAGTGGGAAGATGCAAATAATTAGTCAGCCTTGGGTTAGCATGAGAGTTATAAAAAATATATATATGTATTTTTATATCACAAATGTAGGAGAACAATGAATTATAACCATGCCCAGTGGCTTCATGTTCTTTCAGCATAATGAAACACATTCAGATGTTGTCTGCATCTTGAAAACAAAAATACAAACTTGCTGTTTTCACTGTTTCCTCTTTTAGAATTCAAACTTCTTCTTTCCCAAGTTTGCCGTTACTAAGTTACTACAAGTCACGCCAGGCTTGATTTCATACTGCCACACTGCCACTCACTTCAGGAGTGGAACTGTCCGTTCCCATGGGTGCCAGTAAGGAATGCACTCAAACCTCATGCTTCTCTTCAGAGTTGCCAGCTGAAAATGAAGACCATTTTAAGCAGTAGGGGCTTTTCTCAAGACTTACTAGGAGTATGCGCTCATGGGCATCTTAAAACAGAGACTCTGTTCCCTCTTGGTATCAGTCTGCCTGGTCACGGTGACTTTAAGAAGGAACAACTCAGTTACTGTTAGTAGGGCTATTGCAGACAGTGTGGGGCACCTCTTCTACCCAAACTTATTGGTCCTTGAATTGCAGGCAGTGGAGAACAGTGCCTAAACCAGCACTGTACAACCTGCTTGGCCTAACTTTCTGTGTGCAGCTATGTAGGTTGAACTTTTAAATAACAACACAAAAAACAAAGCCCAAGGGTGTGACTTTGCAGGTGGGGAAGCAAAACAGCTTTGTTTTAGTTTTCTAAATTGGTTTGGATAATAGCGAGTGGAAACTGAAACTTAAGAATTACTATCGCAAACTCCAACAAATCACAGATTCTTCTGTCTTGTTTCAAGTGAATCAATGATTGTTTACTTTTTGGTCCCTCCATTTTTACAAATTTATAAAGTTAATTTCTGCCAGCATGACAGTATGGCAGCATAAGGGCAAGCTTGTTATTTTCTATTTCCTGCAAAGCTTTCAAGAAATTCTTCTCTAATCTATAAAGCTAAATAAAGTCACTTTTGGAACCTCTGATACAAGCCATGTGATCAGTTCAGCAATAATCTTATCAGGCTACCATTGTACACAAGCACCAGGAAAGAGGGACAGCTGGCATTTATTTTTAAACCTAGACATGATCATGAGAGATGGAAGTGCTTGGGGAGGAATTAGTCATGGTTCACAATGATAATCTTTGTTAATGAAGCTCTAAGCAGACTTCTATCCGGAAGTGGCAAGTAATGAGGAGCAGAAATGTTTACAAGTCCATAGAGAATTCATTAACCAAGCTCTTGTAGCAAAAGAGCTGAAGGAGCCTGCAGGATTTGAAAGGTGATATTTTTTACCAGGGAAAAGTTAAAATGCCAGGCTGGCTGTACACATGTAGGCAGGAGCTGGACTCATCAGCGGATTGCTGACTATGCTTGTAAAAATCTTGCATTCAGCTGCCCCCCTTTCCTGCCTGTTGACGGAGCAGAAAGATGAACAACAAGCGTGTGTTTGAAGTTATCTGCAATTTGGAAATCTCTTCAGTTTCCTTGGGGACAATATAGAAATTCTGTGCCCACAGTGGTAAGTTTCTCCATGACACCTGCTTCCTCGCATCGCCGCTGGTCAGTGATCCAGAAATCAGGCCCTCTGTGACACACCCCAGCAGCTAGTTATGGAGAAGGACCATCCACAAGTGGATCACCACTTGTACATGTGTGAGTAGTCTTTTCTGAGTAGCAGATTGCATTACACAGACATCAGAGAGGCTGAGTGGATGTTCACACCTGGAAGGTTAAAACTATAAAAACGCTATTTGATTCAATGCCTGGGGCTAACAGTGACAGATGGAAGATCTTCCCAGGGAGTCATGGCATAGGAGGGATAGCACACTGCAGAAGCAAAAACATCCGAGGCCTCGGACATTCAGTTGCTGATAAATAACACCAGATAGCTACTGACTCCTAAGCCTGCTGTAACTATGAAGGATCACGAAGACAAAGGTCTCTAGATGCTGCCTCTGTTTGAGACTTTGTGGAAAACACAAAACCTGTGTGAACTGCATGTGAATGTGTGAATTTCTGTCCTTCTTGCTACCCAAAACTCAGAGTTGCTGAGCCTCGTTTAGCTGACACAGACATACAGTGCTAACAAATACCATGTGCTGCAATCCTGCCCTAAGAACAAACTCTTTCTGAAGTCAAAAGTGATATACCCTGCTCTGCCCCAACACTGAGCTCTCCCTGCTTGCGGGGGTGGTGCCTCTCATGAACAGTGGGATGCTGCACAGGAGATCAAGGAGGTGTGATCTGCCCTTGCTCACAGCAAGGAACAGCATTGCTTTGACATGTGGGCACTTTCTCTATCCCTCCAAGGGGCTGGTACTAAGCAGGAGTGCAGACAGGTATTTTGAGCCAAGGTTGCATATGGCTATCTGGACCTTGGGCTGAGTTTTCCCTTGAATACCTTCAGACTCTCAGATTGCATGAGAGCTGTACAGGCAGGAATAGAGCCAGAGGATCAGGGGCAGTGATTACCCTCTTCTCTTCTAAGCCTAATCAAGAAGGCAGAACCATAGTCTTTTCAGCAGTGTACAGCAGAGGCAATTGTAAAAGCTGCAGTAAAGCAGATTCTGGCTAGACAAAGACAAAATAATTTGCCTTGAGGAAGGTGAAGCAGTGGAGCACAATGCCAAGAAAGGCAGTGGAATTTTCCCTCTTGAGAGCTTTCAAAACCAGGCCTGGTGCTGAAGGTAACCCAGCCCTGCACAGGAAGCTGGATGTGAGGATTCTAGTGACCCCTTCCCGCCCATACCTGTCTGTGTGTCTGCTTTATTGCCCCCTGAAATTCTGAGTAGCTTCTATAGTTCCCCTTATGACATCTGTCAGCCTGGGAGAAAGGCTTGTTAAGAATGTTGGGTTTATACTAGAAACACCATCTTGCAGCAAATTTTCTTGTCTAGGAGAAGGAAGAAAATTTCCAGAATTTCATAAAGTTCTTGTGGCCATTTCTGCACCACATACAAATTCAACATGACACAGTGCCTTTAGGTTATTTTCATGTATTTATATGGCAGAGCAGTGGTCTCCTGGTTTGTTTTTGTTGTTTTTTTGTTTGTTTGGTTTGTTTTTTTAAGATTGTTTGTCTAGATTCTGTCCAGAACACACAAGGTTTCAGATGTCTACCTTCAGTTGTCAATGGGCAGTTGGTCCTGAATTACATACTTAAGGGAGTAATTTTCTTTGCCTTCTATGTCTTTTTATTCCTTATTTCTTTTTTTTCTTCCCTTTCACGTTTCTGAAGAAGTTCCTTTGGTTTGATTGCATTACAATAAATACTTTTAAAAAAATAAAAATCACTCATTGCAAATACTGGTCACCTGCAGATGACTGCAAACGGGAGCAGACCAGTCAATATGCTCAAGGGCAGGGCTGCTCTCTGGAAAGGCTGGCACAGGGTGAGAAAGGGCCCATCTTGCATGGGGCTGCCCTGCCCCAGACAAGCAGAGCCCAGCAGTGATGCCACTGGAGCCAAGGGCAGTTCTGTGCCCTGACATGCAGCAAGCTGAGCCAGGCCAGTGAGGCTGGAGGTAAGCAAAGGCTTTTTTCCCCAACACATACAGCACAGGGAGGTGAAACCACCTCCGTCCTTGGAGATTTCCAAACCATAGTTGGATAAAGCCTTGAGCAACAACATCCAATCTCATGTCTGACCCTGCTTGGAGCAGGAGGTTGGTCTTACAGACATCTCAAACTCATTTCCCCTCCCTTCTGCTTCTGTTTTATTTTGTTTTGTTTCTTTGCAAGTCTCTGGAAAGAATCATTACATAGATACAAAGGATATGTAAGCCTTATATTCAGACTGGGGTAGACATTAATTTTTTTGAAGACCTTGTCCTTCCAAAGTTTTGCCAGATGCTCACAAAGAACAGTAAATTGAGGAGATAAAAAACCCCTCAAAACAAAACCAGAACAAAACAAAACAAGAAAAACTCCAAATTTTAGTGTCCTTCCCCATTCCAGAAATCTGGAAAAATCAGCTGGGAACCAGCTGAGTATGCCAATATTACACAATGTAATATTACACAATGTAATACTGAGAAAGGAAGATCTGGCACATCTGCTGAATCTGCCCCATCAGCCAGTTCAATGACATTGGAAACCACAGATGTTTTTCAGCTATTTACAGAGCCAAAAGGTCAAAGCCTTCAGAGGTGCTCCACAAGGCAAATTAGATACTTTGCATCTTTTGTGCTATAGCTGACAGCTATCAGGTGATAATTTGCTAGACTTCTAATAAAAATAACACTTAAAATCCATCACATGGAGTATTACAGCTGAATCAGTGAATATTTCTGCTTTAAACTTCCATTATTTCTGCAAAGGAGAAGTATTTTGTTTTACTCTGATTACTCAGTGGATACCTCAAGGTTTGTCTGATCTCCCTATTAATCCTAATTCTTATAAGAGAGGATGTGCATTTTAGTTTCTAAATATAATATAGGGAGAGCAGTTCTGAGAATTGGAATAGACTTTTTGATTTTTGTTGGGAGTTTTGATTCTCTACATGAGACAACATCAGTTTGGTCACTAAGACTCTGGTTTAAGATGATTTTTTTTATGGGACTCTTAACAGCACAGCAGAAGGGGTTACTTTGTGGTTAGCAGCCACACACTGCAGGCTGACCTGAACATAAGTGTCTTTTTCTCTTCCTTGGCAAATTTCTCTCTTTATCTTCACAAGACATGTGGTTGAATCACTTGACTGTTTGCAGACAGGAAAAGCTGTCCAAAATACAGTGTGATGAATTGCAAGGATGCCCCTTGAGGGAGCGAACTGCTGACCCTTAAACTGCTCTGCGCTGGATGCTGTTTGGAAACCTGCTAGCAAAGGCAGGCTAGTTTTGAAGCAGGGGCCACTGCCTCCTACGTGACCAGCAAATTATAAATTTAAAATAAATTTATAAGCACTGTTGTGCCCAGCTTTAGCCTGAGCTCTAGCTGTGGTACATGAGCCAGAGCTGCCTGGGAATCTGCTTGGTTTTGACTATGGCTGCTCCCTAGACTGACACCGAGCAAATTTTTCCCAGTGTTTTCTAGAGTTAACTACAACAGAGAGTGTAAATCAAAGAACTGATTTGTTTTGCGCTGGTTATCATGAAGTTATTTAACAAATGGTTGGATATGAAATACAGAAACATTTTCCTGAGGTTAGTATGTTTGAAGTTGCGAGATTTGTTTTTTTGTTAATATCTCCTTGTTGGCATTTTTGAATTTGAGCTGCACCAACAGCAAGCATTTCAGTTCTGCACAGGGTTTTTCACAGCATCCTCTTCACTTACATGTCATTTGTGCAGTTTCTGTCAAAAGCAAATATATGAACAACCTAGGGACTGAAAGAAACAAATCCACTTTGACATTCTTACAATAAGGAAAAAAATATCCATGATCTGGTGAATATGAATTTAGAATCACAGAAAAATTTTAATTATTAAAACTTGAGAAAAATCAAATCTGTTTTGTTTATTGTAAATACTTATTTCTAGGGCTAGGTGTCATATGTCTTCATTTGGTAAATCTTTTGTTTAATTTGAGGCTTTAAGAAATGGAAATGGGATTTGGTGCAAGTTTCATGTATTTCTGTAATTAGTAATCAAAAATAATAGAATTATAAGTAAACACTATCTAATGTATAACAGGGAATTTTTTATTCTGACAGAATTGTTTTAAGAAATTAAATTATTTAAATGCACACTTTTTTTTCTAAGAGTTCTGTGTCTTTCTGTATTCTGTTCTGAATAGCAGATACAATGTTTGCTGCTTTGTAATATAACATTTTAATAATTAATATATTGTTTTAGTAAGAAAGCATGCAAAATAATGTTTTCTATTACCACTCCAGCAACTAACAAATTTGTTTTTAGGCTGCATTTATTTCCTCATGGTTAAGCCTTTCCACTCTAAGCAGGAATAGATTTAACAAAAAATGTAGGTAAATTACAAAGCTGATCCTAAAAAAACCAGTAGTTCACTATTACCCTTTGCCCGGAGAATAATTAGTATAATTTCTGTTTTAAAAACTTTGGTAAATATTGCTTATAATTCTATCTGGAAAGAGTAGAAGCCATAGCACTAGGCCAGCTGATAACTGATATTCCACCTACAGGCTTTCTATCTTTCTGCATGGATTAGTTCATCGTGAGGTTGATGTACAGATGGAATATTTACTCCTGCTAATGACAAACATTCTTAGGGGGATTTTAACGTCAATATTTTTGAAGTCTTCACAGGAATGTGGTACACTAATGAAATCATGTTTAGCACAGTTTTGAATATTTCAAACTGTCTCATGTTTTATAAGAAAATGTAAAAGGTAATTTCCAGAGGATCCAAGCTCATTCAGAAGTTCCTCTCCCTAGTACAGCCATTACAGCATCCCGTTAAATAGAAGCTTTTTTTGGTATCACTGGGAATGATTTGTGCAATAAACCTTGTTCTTCTTTCTTCAAGTAGACATATAAATCTTATTGACAGAATTACACAGTTTGTCCACAGTATTACAGAGGAAGGCAACCTAGACTGTGAAGGGGCTCTACCAGGTAAACATTTTTTAAGTCATGTCCCTTTCAATACTTTTCAAATAATGACTTAGCTTTCTGAATGCTTCTCTTTGGTCTTTCAGCTACCAGACTTCTAAGAGATGGATAATTACCATAGAAAGATACTGACCCTTTCAATTTCACTGCTGGTCAAAATACCCCAGCCCTGAATAAAAAGCACAATCCAGAAGTAGCAGCTGAGGTTCAGTAAGGACCTGAAAAGTAATTTACCCTAGGACTCAGTCTGCAAACAGAGTATCCCAATTCTCTCTACTGTTTCTTAAAATCTTTTTTAAGGATATGATTTGTTATTTTTATTGTACTGGACCTTTGAAGTCAGTGAAGAATAGTTTAACTTCAGTGTTCAGCAGCTGTGTGTGAGCTTCACAGACCTCTCTGGCAAATGATGATCTTTCATCAGAAATAATTTTAAGGTAAAGGGCAACTTCGCTCTAGGATAACTCTAGCAATGACTTCTGAAGAAATAT
Source organism: Aphelocoma coerulescens (assembly GCF_041296385.1). Lineage (NCBI taxonomy): Eukaryota > Metazoa > Chordata > Aves > Passeriformes > Corvidae > Aphelocoma > Aphelocoma coerulescens. The sequence continues at coordinate 54,360,970 of NW_027184085.1, forward strand.
TTTTTAAGACTAAAAGTTTCAAAACTGCTGTGGAAGCTACTACTACTGCTACAGTAAGAGCTACTGGTTCCCTCAGGCATTTTTGGAAGTGACCCCAGAGATTTAATCTGGACTTCAGCATGAAACTGAAAGTCATTCCTGAGACCAGTTTACACTTAATTTTGTAGTAAGAATCTATTCGGCTATTTCCAGTAGCAGTTAAGCTTGGAATTCATACTCCAGGTGCATTTCTGCAGCTTATTGCTTACTAGAGGCTCGTCTATGACCTTTGTGCTTCTTTTTCTTGGAAATTCTCATTCAGTATCATCTTCCCCCTTGGTGTTGTCAAATTTCCTCTCTGTGGCTATAAGGCACACAACATCTACCACAGGAATTAACTGAAGTATTGCTCACCTCCTCTCTGTAGGGAGACTGCTTTCTTTCAGGAATTGAGTGCGGAGGGGATACAGACAGGAATTTATTTTGCCTGATTTAATTGGGACTGGTAAAGAGGTCAAGAAAGTAGAAACAGTCCTTTTTTTGGTTTGCTTTTTGTATGGTATTTCTTCTTCTGAGTTGAAAACATGACCTGCATATCTAACAAGCCTCTGTTGTGTTGGATCTCCAGTGGTCCAGCCAGCTGCCTCTGCAACAGCTGGAACAGCATAAATCCTGGCAGAAATGGGCTGGCTGGTACCTCCCACATAGTGGTGTCTGACCTGTGATCCTTCTCACCCTCCACAACACCCGGCATCCAGGGTAAGACAGTGGGTCAGAACTATTTTCATTTACCCCTCTTTGTACTGTTTGAGATCCGTGCTGGTCTGAGCCAAAACGCAATTAAACAGGAACAGCCTTACAAGGATCTCATCCAACCTCATCTACCAGAGACAAAAGAAAGATACTTTTTTCTGTTGATTTGAAATAGGGTTTAAGAAATCTAACCACTTTTCTGTCCTTGAAAAACACATAATTGGTTTGTTGTTCTCTTTCATTCATTATTTCCACTTCTTCCAGAGTCAAGAGCCTTGATGCAGCTGGAGCCTGGTCTGCTCATTCTATTCACCTGAATATCTTCAGGACAAAGGAAGTCTACCACTGGCAGCAGTGTATTCCTGGTTCTCTGTCTATGTGCTCTGCCATAAATGAGGACTGATCATGTTCATCAACTAAGCATAACACAATGTTATAAGATGGAATTGCTCAGTCTCTCCATGGCATTTCCAGGTTATAGTACTAACCTTTCTAAAGCACTCAATTGCTTCTCAGAAGTGTTTAGACATTTTAAAATACACCACGTTTTGAAAGTTTACAGTTTTCTGTTTTCCTTTTCAGCATTTTTTTCCAAACCAATGCAAAATAGAACTAAAAAATCCATAAAAGTCTCCAAGGTGACCATCTTTTTAGTCCTTCATCAAATTTAGGAATCAATAGATGTTGACAAAGGTTTGGACTGTAATATTTTTTCTGCAGATATTACCTTGGTTTCACAAAGTCAAACAGCCTGAGCCAACAGCACCAAGCTCCCATTCTGCTGCCAGACCCTGAACTCCTCCCCGTGGCTCTGCAGACAGCAGAAGTGAGCACGCAACACAACTCAATTTGTTCCCAGGGATCACAAGGGAAAGGTGCCGCAGGAAGAACCGGAGCAGGTGACAAACCATAGAAATGTTCTGGTAGGGATGAGGCAGGAGCCAGGCATCACCCTGGCTCACCTACACACAAGGCAGCAGAGTCAGACGACCATAAGGCAAACCTAGAAACGATCCCTACAAGAAGCAGCAAGATGTAGGCAAGTTTCTTTTTAAAGGTGGGGTTTCTGGCCCAGAGGTGCTCTGCAGCTGCAATCAGGGCCCCTTCAGGCCCTGCTCTGATACAGGAAACACCTGATGGGCCACGAGCTGGCTCCCTGTCTGTTGTGTGGCTGTGGATTACACTCACTTGCAGGGTGAGGGCAGGGTGGCAGGTCCCTTGTTGGCATGGAGAAGACTGAGAGGTCCCAGCCAAGGTCCCCTAAACTACGTCTCCCTGCTTTCATCTTTCCTTCCTTGCCTAGGACTATTTTACTTCAGAGACATCCTGGCCCTGGGCAGTGTTCCCTGTGAGAGAAAGGCCCATTTGTGCAGCAGAGCTCAGTCTCTGCCAGCCCAGGAGCCCACAGCAGGCCCGGCACAGGCTGCAGGCAGAGCTGTGCCTGGCTGGGGACACGGCACGGGGCCCTGGTTCCATCTGTGCTGTCTGCCTGGCTGAATTCATACCTTTCTGATGATGAACAGGATGGTGTGACATTCAGCCACAGATCAGGAGAACAAAGGCTGCAGTCAGCAAAGGGAATCACATGAGTGGGAGTTCCAGAAATGACCAGTTCCTGTTGCCAGATACTACTGAATGTGGGCTGAGTTCTAAGGAAATGAAACAAGAAGGCCCAAACAAACCAAATCCATACTGTGTTTTGTTTTCCAATTACTTAAAAAGAGTTAACAGCTTCTATGTGATGCTACATGAACTGATGAAGACACAATAAATGTGCTTTCAATCTTGATGCTGTAGAAAGACTAGCAGCAATTTGAAGAAGACAAATCCTACTCCTCTCCTGATATCTTTAGCTGAAACAGAATTAAGCAGTCTGCCAATAAAAGTAACATCACTCTAAGGAAGAATAGGAATTCTGCTCAATATGGCTTCAAAGCAGCTTGGAACATGTTTGTTGGAAAACTGCTGCTGCCAGACCAAACCACAAAGTTGTGCCTGGTCAGGGAGAGCAGCTGCAATAGGAAGGAAGAGCCTATGTGAGGTGTGAGCATTGTGTGGAAGAGCTGACCCTCTTACAGTAGAGCTACTTCGCAGCAAAACTGGTGGGGGTGATCTGGCTCTACTGGCCTGCACTAGTTTTTTCCGGGCATTCTTACCATGTGAAGAAAAGATAAGGCTTTTCTATGAGACTGCAGGCATGCATTTATTTGGCCCTCAGCTTTCATCGGGAGAGTGCCTCTGAAGGGAAAAAAATACAAGTTCTGGCCACAGGGCCTGGCCAGGGGTCTATCTTAGAAGAAATGCTTCAGAAGCATTAATGTCTGCACAAGATAGCTTGTAGCTACAAACGGGATTTTCCTAAAAATTTTGTCTCTTCCAGATGCAGAAAACTCAGTAATCTCTCTGTTTTTCTAAATGACAACACATGTGCCTATATAAAGAGCCTGTATACCCTAAACCAAAGGGTCTGCAGTGCTGCTTTTATACCACATCCCTACCTCAAGCCTGCCTGCTCTTTAGAGTTTGTCCACTGCAGTCAGTGGGCTCACCAGCTGCTTATTGTTGCCTGACCTCCAGCACTGAAACAATAAAGATGATGCCAGTGTCCCCAGGCTGGTATTTACACTGTGAAAAAACTACATAGATGGGAATGCCTTGCCCTTGCCAGGGTCTCAGTGGAAGAACAGTCATTACGACCCATATTGCACAGAGGAGAAATGGAGACAGAGAGGGCATAACACTCAGTCTAGGAGGTGAAAGCTGAAGATCTGTGGAACAGTTCTATAGTGACTGTTCTGCTGGCACTGGACTCTTTCTACCATGTGTTTAGCAGTACCTGTCCAGTTCAGATCTTTTAAAGGTCACTTGTAAGCCTCCCTCTACCAAAAAATCATTATTAAGTGAATTTCCACGTCATATAGGGATGCTGTAATGAAAAATATACTATAATATTGTGTAATCAAACACCTGGCAAAGCAAGCTATGTAAATATTGCATGCAGAGCTAGAGCAGGACACAGATTGTATCCACCATTCAACTCTTCTACATGTATATATATATAAAAGGGACACTGAAGGGCTAATATCCAAGAAATAAATTTTAAAAAATCACAACTAAGCAAGCATTTCTATGGTTTGGGCATTATCCATCCTATTGGAGCTGAAGGGAATTGCTCTTTTTACGGATGTGCTTTGGCTCACATACTTTGGATTGCTCTTTGAACCTTTCCTGCTGGACAGTAAGTAATAAGTCATTCTTCACTTGTAATGCCAGAGCTTTCTAGGCCTTCAACTCTCTCTGGGATGCGGTTCCTTTGTTTAAGTTCTGTAAAAGTTACTCTTGTTTCTAATACAACTTTTAGCAATTCATAAAGAGAAGGCAAAGGAGTCCAGAGGTAAACAGAGAAAAGCTTTTCCATAGCAAACTGGAGTGGAAAGAGCTCATTTCTCGGCAAGTGTTATATCAAACAAGAAGCAGGGTTTGAATTTTCAGGGGCATCTTCAGGGATTCTGTGGCAAGACACAACAAGAAGAACCTCAAGGTGCAGTACAAAACATGAAGTATTTCCAACCAACCTGAGAAATCTGCATCAGAGAACCTCAGATCTGTTCATCTGGCATCTGTTCATTCATCATCTGTTCACCTGGAGGCACACTGGAACCTGAGGCTCTCCCAGCTACCACTGCACCTCAGTAGTGGTGCAGGTATGAATCCAACCCTCCAAATGGACTTTAATCAGCAGAGCTATGTTCTCAGGGGTGTGGAGTGCCGTGTGCTGGTACAAACACTGATGGAGTAGTTAGAAAGCAAAAGTGCTCTTTCTTTTACTAGAGTTTAGATTAATGTAGGGTTGAAAGTAATTTTATGCTGTTAAAAGCAACAGGAAAACCTTTTGCCAGAGTCAAGGAAGTGCAGTATCAATACATATATAAATGTATACTTATATATGGAACTCTCAGAGAGTGGAAAACACACATTCTCTCAGTGCCTGTGGTTATAAGGATAGCCACAGTACTAGCACAAATACCCATTAAACAAGTACTCTCCAAGCACTTCCCTGCATCTCACAGTTTGTTTGCGGGTAAAACCTGCTCTCTTGGTTATCTTGGTCCAGCTTTACACCAGCTCCACTTCCTAGGGAGTGGACTCCTGGAACATCACTTCAGCCAGCAGCTCATCTCCAAATTATGGTCATGTTCACCTTTACTGGTGGTTTGCTAGAGGACTTCTGCAGCAGAGGCCCATTGATGCCACAGTGCTGTTCCTCACCAGAACCTCCTTATCTCACCCACAACTCACAGTAAACAAGAGTAGCTATTGCCCTTGACTCTCCTGTCCATCCAAAACATCTCCAGACACCTCTGTCCCCAGGAAACCTAATTTGTAAGTAGGTACTCAGCTGTTTAAGGATGTTCACCTACCCCCAGAAGAACTGCTAGCACCTGAATGCCTTAGAGAACATCTAATGTATTAAAATCCCAGTGGTACAGCTCAGGCAGAGGGCCTTCCTTTGGATGTGAAGTTAAAACTCAGATGCAGTACTATGAGATTCTAAAGGAATACCTTCCTCTTTCTCCAGCCGTTCCCTTACACGGGCAAACTGTGAAAAAAATGGTGGTTTTAAATCACTGACTTTCATAGTTTGTACCTGAAAAAAATGCCTATTAATGTATGTTTCAGCAACCCTTTTGAAGAATTGTGTTTCTCAATAGGAAAAGGAGTGGGTTTTTTTACAAAATTATCATTGTTCTTGTCAAAAAACTCCAAAACTGGTACAAGTCCTTGGATATATAACTACCAACAGCTATTTATCATCTGTGAAAAATAATATGAGGCTATGAAACTCAGCTGTATCAGATTTTAATAATCCAAATTTCACACTTCTCAAAGTCACAGTCTCACAGAGACCCTGTGTGTGGGGAACAAGGCTGCTACGGATCAGCATTGCCAAAGCAGGAGCTGTTTTTTTGGTTCACAGACATCTCCCAGACAAAATAAAACAAGAAAAGAAGACGCACTTTATTTCAATTTACAATGCTTTAAAGCTCTTTTTTTACTAAAAAAAAGTGAGTTGTGAAAGCAGACGGCAGGCTACAGTGCCAGACACAAAAAATGGATGAGACGGGGTAGAATTCTACATGGGAAGACAGTAAGACAACAGTCCCATGAGCATCAGAGGCTACCACTGGTCTTCCTGTGCTGTGTAGCACAGACTCAACTCTGCAACTGGTGTGCAGTTCCTGCTCAAGTTCACATCATGGCTCTGTCTATACCTGCAGAGCACAAGCACTGGCTTTGTGGTTGAATATGAAAATGGTACAGACACACTGCTTGTTTAAAAAAAAGAAAAAAGAAAAAAGAGAAAGAAATAACAAAAGCAGCAGAAAGCCTTTCTTTCCTTAAAGGGATCATAGGGAGCTTAGCATTATTAGCATTGGAATATGATTGTCTGGGTGGATGGGGATGTGCTTTCTATAGTTACTATGAAAGTGCCTAAGATTATGGTATTCAGGGCATTCTGCATGACAAGACATTCAAATTGAAGCTCCTGCTTTCAATCACAAAGAGAAAATCTGCCTTTTGATGATGCCTGAACAACCAGGTTAGAAAGGTGCCTGCTGATGCCTTCTTCCCCCTGAGCTTTGCCAAATTTAAGTCAGGGAAAAAGTTTCTGTATTTCTGGAAGGGAAAAAAACCCTCCTGACGTTAACAGGGAAAATTATGATCTCAGCTTTAACTTCAGGCTGCTTCAGCTGTCCCCACTCCTCCCACTACACCATTTTTTCTCTATAGGTAAACGTTTTTCTGGAGAAATTTCTCCTGCTCCCCACACGAGCACATCCAGAGTGACTGTGGTGTTGCAATCACTACACCCGTGTCGCTGACTTGTAAATGACCTGTCTGGCTGGACCCTCAAACCAACAGCTAAACACGGTTGGCTATGCGGAATTGCAACAGAGTACATGGGAAAAAAACAGCACAAAAAACAGAAGTAGTGCATTCATCTCTTCCCAAATTCTATCTGCTTTCTTTTCCTTTATGTCTTGAGCAAGTCATTCCCCTCCTTAATCATGTTCTTGTGATAGAGTTTCTTATCAGTGGCCTCTCTCCAAAGTGATAATTGTCCTTTCCCCTCAAGAATGTCTGTATTTTCCACAAGTCACTTCACTGTGGACCAAAAATATGACTGTCAGCCACAGCTTAGCACTGTTTTTCAGTTGTCAATGAGGTGTTTCTCAAAAGCAGGAGAAAGAAAAAAACATAATTTCACTAAACCTGGTTGCTTTTTATTTTCCTTACTGCTCCTCAGGCCCAAAGGAGTTTCAGACATTTGTCATGCCATAGCCACAGTAATCAGATCACAACCATGTGCTTGAGTTTTTGATATTGCTAGTCTCTTCATCTGTTTCCTTGTATCACACACTAGCAGATACAGACTATCAGAGCAAGCAGATAACTGCACTGAAATCACACCGGAAGTGTTGTCCTGCTCTGCCTCCCAATATCATTTTGGAATTGTGGAAAACAGGGCACTGTGGGTTTAGCTGGTTTAAAGCAACAGAAACTGCAAAGCTCATGCTGAGGCTGAGAGGAACTGTGCAGGTACCACTGCCTGCTGCAATGACACCACACGTTCAGGATGCAGACAGGGTGCTCAACTCACAGTTTCTTTACATGAGTAGCTAGCAGATCTAGAAGAGAGCTATGATCTCCTCCTCTTGCTGAGAACCAGTGTCAGGCATGCAGCTACAGAGTCCACAATATTTTAGCATTTTTTCATAGATATAACACCCTTCAGTGTAACATTCACACTAGTAAATTTCACCAAAGAGTTAAAAAATAAAGAATGCATGAATTCCTACAGAATGGAATATTTCTATTTTCTACCTACTCTCAAAATATATCCCTCTAATCACAAGCACAGTGGTGGGTAAAAATCCATGGGAAATACCCCTATATTTACAAGCACTTTATGTAACCTTCTCATTCACCAATGTAATGTAAAATCAATCTGTAATATGAAAACCAGGCCTTGATCACAGACAGGTATGTGTGGCAGAACCAGCTTTTAAACCATAAAACATAGTTATCAGAAAAGAAAGAAATAGCATTGTCTAAATCAGCGCTCACAATACAAAATTGAGAGTCAAATGATAACAGCTCTAGTTTCATGTTTTAACCAATTCTGTGGCAGTCAGGACAACACCTAATCTCTCTGCTCTTCTTGCTTTCTCGTAGCAAAGTGTTTTGGGTTCTCTGGGAAAGAAGATGTTGTATAAAGAACACATAAGGATTGACAGGTGTGGGAGTAAGACGATCATCTATATTCAGAACCAGACACAAGCTTCTTCTTCCCAGTGAGGGGCATTTGAAGACAAATAACCCCAGCTAAGCAGCAAAGGAAACATTTTAAGAATTTTGTTCTACAAAGGGAAGAAAGAGCATTGGGTACTGACATGGTTTTTCCCAAGTACAAAGGAGAAGCAGCAGTTCAAAATGAATAAAGACATGAATACAGGAAGGCCTAAAAATGCCATTTGTCCATAAAATCTAAATTTCTTTTTCTGAAAAGCAAAATCAGGTTAAGTAATGTTTTTTTAAACAAAGCACCATATTTGTTTTTAAAAACCTCTAACAAGATATGGTACTTAACAGTATTTTTCAAAAGGATGGATCTAAAAATGACTCAAAGGAGTACCAGTGTCTCAGTTGCACAGAGGCAAACATGCATAACCTGACCACCAACTATTATCCAAGTCCCATATCCAAAAAAGTGGGGCTCTCTTTTCCTTCCCTAAAGGCACATGCCTCAGATTTACCTTCCAAGAAAAATTTACCAGCACTGCCTTGGTGCAAACCTGAATGCAACATCTTGGGATCTATTTACATTATGCTTTTCTTTCTTAATCAGATTTTATGGTTTTGGTTTTGTCTTTGTTTTTTCCAAGGGAAGTGTACACTTCCAAAAAGAAACCTAAAGAAGTTAAGGACTCTATCTCTCCCTGAGCCTGACACATCATTTTTAGAAACTGTATCTTCACAGTAACATCAGGCCTTCAACCATCTCTCAGAAGGAGACCTATTTGGATGGAAATACTCTTTGTCAATCTCGACATCAACACTGTTTTTCTTTTAAAAAAGCTCACCAATTGCACAAAAGGATGCCTCTAATGGGTCTCAGACCACTTCCTTATTATCTAGTTGGATCTTTAATAGTAACTGTGGTAATGCTTCCCTGCTGACACATATAAAAATTGCTGTCTGCAATGCAGCCTTTGACAGCCTGAAATTGCAGAGGTTCTGTCACTTGCTTTCATTTGCTGATCCCTTGGTTGAAAATCTATTGGTGAAGATCATATCACAAGCAAGTATCTGATAATTCTTCCTGTCAGACACACTAGAAAGATTAACAGCTGTGAATGTTGGTCTTGCGTCATAGACAATCTATTAGGAGTGCCATGGAGAAATGCAAAGCCTAGACAAAAAATGGATTCTGTGATTCTGAAAAATATGTTCTTAAATGTGATGGCAAGTGTCTTAAGAGCTTGTGGGGAACCATGACAAAAGGAGATTCAATGACAGGCAGCAGAAAAAGCAGTTCCTTCTCAAAATTTCAATAACAAAACAGCCAGTTACATCTGGGATGGTGTTCTAAAGCAGTTTGGGACAAATTGACTCCTCACTGTATTTTTTTAAATATGAACTCTCACTAGAACTGTTTCCAGATCAATAATTTATTGTGAAGAATCAGCAGAGTTTTGTTGGTGTCAGATTGCAAGATAGGGATTAAAGATGCATTAAGAGGCACTTATTCATCTCTTTCTGATTTTCCTGCTGCTGAACAGAAAGTTCCAAATTTAAAATATATCCATGCACTTTTTTCTGTCTTGATTTGAAATGTGAGCAGAACAGTGCAAAAGAGCAAATGTCACAGCAAGCACATTTGAAATCCTCAGGCTGGAAGACCTTTTAATTGGAATATATTTCCTAGGGGTTTAACTGATTTTATTTTTCCCCCACAAGAAGAGAGTCATTCCTCCCTCCCTCCAAAGAGGAAAAAGAATGCAATCATATACTCCCACAGGATGTTGACTCCATCTCAAAAAAAGACAAAAGGAGATTAATGTAACTTATAACGTAGGAGAAAATTAATACAAGGTAGAAGAGGTCACAAAGTGAAAGTCAAACAATGGTATGTTTGCTCAGGGATGTCAAAGGTAGAAATGAGAGTAATTTCTATTGGTTTTGAAAGCTGTTTTTATACTTTGAAAAACAAGGACTGATTATAGTGATTTGTGGTTGGGGGTGGCAGGAAAGGAAACTGCTGCTTCTGCAGTTTCAAGGCCTGTATTTGTTGTCTGTGATTTCCCAGCAGCCAGTAGCCAGATTTCTACAGCTGCGAGAAGGCTAAGATTGAAGCGAAGACTTCCCCTAGATAATTAAAAATCAGCTCATTTTTGCTAAAGTCAGGCAACAGCAAATTTAGCATATAAACCACAAGCTGCAAAAACAGTAATAAATTCCTGCTAACACACACAAGGACCTCTAATCAGCAGCCTCCAATCCAGAGAGTTACAGACATAGGTACCTTCATTTTCAGCACAGTTTCTTGAAAGAACAAAAATGGGTAAGAGCATGAATGGAGTGTGAATAGAATGGTTTTAGTGGACATCTTGGAAAGCCCACCATAAATATCTGACACTCAAAGGCTTTTTTATCTGAACGAATCTAAACTTTATCGTGAATCACACTTAAAATCTTCTGTTCATTTATGCACACCTGCATAAACCTGTTTCCTCTATTCATATGACCACCAAGGTTTAGCTTGTAAACCTTCTCTATGCATTGCATGTTCCCTAGATATTGCTTGTTCTGTGTCCATGTTTCCCAGAAGACCAGAGTCATGGAAAAACACATTCCTCAGGGAAGCCTGAGTCTCCTCTTGGTTATGTGTCATCATTCTGGACCAGCAACCATCAGAGAAGACCTATTTATGGAAAGATTTCACTTGTATTAATTTTTTTCTCTTAAATAAAGATAGATGAGTTCAGAGAATGTCACTGTTCATATCTAGTGAGAAACATCCCTGTGATTCTCTATGGCAGCCGCCTCCAGTCCCATTGATTTTCTGATTCTCATAACAGGTTTTAAGAATTAACAGACTGCAAATGGAGAGTGAAAAAAACCATTCCTCTATGATTCTTTAAATCAGTCGGCAGAGAACAGTCTGCTGAAAGAGTTTAGATAACAAGCAGATCTATGAACACTGGGTTCAATCAAGCCTAGTTTTCCTTGGATTTGTATCTTGTTACTGACCTGAATTCCTAACAGAACTTGAGTAGTGCTGTTAAATGAACTCAGGGAACTAATCACATACTAAGCAGTAAAAGATTTGCATTGCTGTTTGCAAGCAAGAAACAGAGAGAATGACTGTGCAATGGATTCTACTCTATTGCACATTTCCTAAAGCTTGGACAAAGCAACAGGTACTGGTGCAGTGGATTCTCTGGGGTCTGAAAAGTAGCGAGGCTGGATTCTTGCCCTTCTCAATTGCCTGCTTTCACCAAACTCAAAATATGACAGTTTTATGATTCCTGTTACTCTTTGCCTATAGGCAAAGACATTATTGCGAGGAGACTGAGTTTGTAGCAGGGTCATTTCTTTAGAAAACATAAAACTGGGGGACAGTTGCTTACAATAAGTAGTGCAGCAGCAACATTTGGACACACTGATCCCAAGCTTATGAATGAGGGCAGTGGGGGTCAGCAGAGGGGGAGATGCTGATCTCCTCTCTCTTGTGACCAGCAATGGGACATAAAGAAATGGAATGAAGGTGCATCAGGGGAAGGTTCAGTTGAACATTAGGCGGAAGGTTCTTCAGTGAGAGGACCCTGGAAGAGACCCCTAGAGAAGTGGTCACAGCAGGAAGCCTGTCCAAGTTCAAGAAACTCTTGGACATAATCATATGGTTTAGGTTTAGGTAATCCTGTGAGAAGCAGGGAGTTAGACTTAGTGGTCTGTATGGGTCCCTTCCAACACAGATATTCCAATCATAGAATATCTATGAATAGAATATCTATCCATAGATATTCTATGATTCTATGATTGTAAGTCTTGACTCACATGCCTCTTACAGGAAAACATACCTTAAAAATGGAAAGGGATATAGAAGTGAAGTTCAGTGTAAGAATTTCTGAGATAAGATTTGTAAGAGGTACTGGAAGTCTTAAAAAAATAAAAAATCAGCACCTGATATCCAGAGTGTTGAGAAATAATAGCTCTTTCAAGTATTGCAGTTTCCACACACTGTATCAAAGTATTTGAAACTGTTTTCACCATGCCTTTGTTCCTATAATGAAGCATGTCCTGACTGCAACAGTTTTACCTGTACAAAGAAAGCATGTAACTAAAAGGAAAGGATATGACTAAACATAGAAGCAATTAGTCAATAACTAAGGCAGACTTGCAAGGAAAATATGTGGGATGGGAAAGTCCAAGTACCAGATAAAATGCCTGGAGGCAAAAGTATTTTACTATCATACTGTTTTTCTCTTATCTGCTGGGACATGTTTATACAAAACCAAGAGACATCTAAATGGCTTTAAACAGGATTGCTTCTCTTATTAGCTTAGTATTCTTGCTTGTTGATACTCTACCAAGTGTTTTGGGTTCATCACTCCTGTGATCACAAAAACACTGACATTTAAGTCTTACTTTATCACCTTAAATGCAGCCCCTTTTCAATGCATGAACTCTACCTTTTGCTTTGGAGGGTGAACCTGGGTGAAGCGAGAGCTGCTGCTTGCAGTAAGTCATATAATTGATAACAAAATACTTGTTGCCCCTCATCAGAGATGGTATGGCTTTTCACAGCTAAATGCCCAAAGCCAATACATGAAAATGTGTTTAAAAATGTGGTTTATTTGAAAAATACTAGTCAGTCTTATTGTGGTAATTATCATGTTGTGCAATGAAAAAAATGCCAGGAGTCGCTGCAGAAAGCAGAGGAGATCAACAGGATCCTAAACTAACTCAAACAATACTATTTAATCTCAAATGCTGTTGGACGTATTAAAAAAAAGTCTTGCAAGAAGGAATGCACAAAAAAAGTATGGAATTGTACCTTCAAACAATAAAGGGAATTGCACAAAGGCAAAGAGCAGCTGGAAATTCCCATCCACCTTGCTTCACACTGACTTCCTGTGTAGACAAACAATGGATAAATAATAGTACTTCTGAAGAGTCTTTGGATACTGCTGTGGCTATACCAGGAAATATACTTACACCTATTGTTTCAATCTTCTTGAAAAAACTCCCAATGTGTTCGCCTCTCTGGTCTCCTCTTTCTGTCTTGAGTTAAAACATAACAGTAGATTCTAAACTAATGTAAATATATGTATCATCGCACTAAATTTAGAAATAACAATGTTCAATAGCACAGGGTGAGAACATGGGTGATTCTGTAATTTCAAAGGAATTCCATGAAAATCTGGGGGAGAAAGATGAATTCCTCAGTATATCTGGATCTAGACCCAGTTTTGAACCTGTTTATTGTAATAAAAATTAGCATCTGGCAGATTAAATCCATGAAGAGCAATGTGATTAAGGTAATATTTAGCAGAACTGGAAGGAGCCAGATTTCATTGAGCCATAAACCACTCCAATCATCATACTGAAACATGCTGCATGATGACATAATAATAATAATTTGCCAGTTGGAGATTGGTGTACTATATAAAAATGCAGAACTGCTGTTGAAGCACTATTTCACAGAATCACAGAATGTGCTGAGTGGAAGGTACCCTCAAGGGTTATTGAGTCCAGTTCTCAGCTCTACACAACACCGTCCCCAAGAGTCACGCCATGAGTCCAAGAATATTTTCCAAATGTCTCTTGAACTCTGTCAGGCTGGTGCTGTGACCATTTTCCTGGGGAGCCTGTTCCAGTACCCAGTCACTCTCTGGGTGAAGAATATTTTTCTAATATCCAACCAAAACTTCCTCTGACACAGCTTCAGGCCATTTCTTCATGTCCTGTCACTGTCACCACAGAGAAGAGATCAGTGCCTGCCCCTCCTCTTCCCCTCACAAGGAAGTTGTAACTGCAGTGAGGTCTCCCCTCAGTCTCCTCCAGGCTGAACAGACCAAGTGACCTCAGCCACTCCTCACACGGCTTCCCCTCAAGGCCCTTTCCCATCCTCGTGCCCTCCTTTGGACACTCTCTAACAGCTCCATGGCTTTTCTGTGTTGTGGCACCCAGACCTGCCCCCAGCACTCGAGGTGAGGCTGCCCCAGTGCAGAGCAGAGCGGGACAATCCCCTCCCTTGCCTGGCTGGTGATGCTGTGCCTGATGCCCCCCAGGACACGGGTGGCCCTCCTGGCTGCCAGGGCACTGCTGGCTCATATTCAACCAGGACCCCCAGGTCCCTTTCTGTGGGGTTACCCTCAAGCCTTCTCATTCCCTGTTCTGTCTGTACATCCAGAGTTGCTCCATCCCAGGTGCAGAATCTGGGACTTTCCCTTGCTGAATTTCATGTGGCTGGTGCCTGCCCAGTCCTCTCTTTTGTCAAGGTCTCTCTGCAGGGCCTTCCTGCCCTCAAGGGAGTCAACAGCTCCTCCCAGTTTTGTCTCCTCTGTCAACTTGCTTAGTATCTCCTCCCTTGCTTAGTATCCCCTGTGTCCAAGCCATTTATGAAGATGCTGAAGAGCACAGGGTTGAGGATGGAGCCCTGTGGAACCCCCCTAGTGACAGGTCACCAGTCTGGTGTCACTCCATTCACCGTAACCCTTTGTGTCCCACCTGTGAGCCAGTTGCTCACCCATCATGTGATGGTGGTTATTCAGCCGTGTGCTGGACATTTCATCCAGAAGGATCCTGGAGGGCCAGTATTGAAAGCTTTACTGAAATCTGGAAAGATTACATCAGCTGGCTTCCCTTGATCAGCTAGGTGAGTTACCTTGTCATGAAAGGAAATCAGGTTTGTCAAGCAGGAATTTCCCCTCATGAAGCCTTGCTGGCTGTGATCAGTGACTGCATTGTTCTTTAGGTGTTTTTTAATACCTCCCATAATAATTTTCTCCACAACCTTACCAGGCACTGAAGTGAGACTGATGGGCCCATAGTTTCTGGGGTATTCTTTCTTACTCCTTTTGAAAACTGGGACAACATTCATCCAATCCACTGAGCTGAGACCTCTCTGTATTCCCAAGACTGGCCAAAAATCAAGAGAGTTTTTGCCATGACATCATCTAGTTCTTAGAGAAATCCCATCAGGCCCCACAGATTTGTAGATATTCAACTGGAGCAGCAGATCCTGCACTTCAGGGTTGACTGGAGTTGATCACTCTCACAGTCATGGTCCTCCAGCTCAGGGCACTGAGACCCCCTTGGTTCATCATCCATGTTGAAGACAGAGTCAAAGAATGTGTTTAACACTCCTGCCTTGTCCCTGTGCCTCTCAGCAGATATTTACAATCGCTACTAATTTGGCATTCCATAGTGACCTGGCTCTGTTTTTCTGTGCCTGAATGAATACTCCAGGTTAGAAGAAAGGACTGAATAATTGTATGCATGAAAATAAAATATCCAGAATGGGTCAGAATGAAACAAAATGAAAAACAAAATGAAACTTCCTAACTTCTTCATTATCCAAGAGCAAAACTGAGAAGGCCATTTTACACAGTTAAAAGGGGAAGCTGGGAGCTGGCTTTCATCAACCCTACCCTTTGTTCTTGTTATGTTAGTCTTTGTTCCATGTATTGGCACAGCTGATTTGTGGTCATTAGCTTGGAATATCTTCACCAGACTGCTGCCTTTTCACTCCTCCCAGGATGCCTGCAGGAGTGACTTTTATATGAGCTGACCAAAGTCAGGCTAAAATATTCCATGCTAAAAGCTGCTCAGGAAAATCTGGGCCTTTGGAAATTACTTTCTGTTAAGAACTGGCTTTTTTTCTATAGCTCTTTCTCTGTTGCTTCCCATTCTACTAGTATTTTTTATAGTCTTGGGGTGAAAACCAAACTCTTCCACCCTTGCTGGGAAATTTTGACTATATCTTCAGTTAAGTGCAATGGAACAAACAGAATAAACTATATATATGTATGTATGTACGTACGTACGTATATATGCATGTATGTATATACACACACGTATAATACATGTATAATGTACAACATGGCTATCCAACAAGGACTCTAGGGAACAGGAAACATGAACTGCAACTGAACTGCATAAACTGTGCTGCCTCAAGGTTGGGAAAACATTAATAAAAGGTTGCTGTTCCTTATTCAGCTGTGAGATTGCAGGAACAAAAGCAGTATTTCTGGAAAAAATACACACAAAAATTTGAGGAAAGAGGGGGAGGAGGAAAAGCAGAACTCCAGAGCAAGTCTCCCCTATTTTTTGTGACTGTAATGGTGTCATTTTGTTAACTTCAAAATGGAAATAGCTCCATAATAGGAATACCACAAATACAATCATTGTGCTCTGACTCCTCAGACATCATCTCTGTCAGAAATGAAAGGACAGTGCCTGTGCTGTCCAAAGAATCATTCTTCTGCTGCTAGGAACTGCAGTACTTTTGCAACACTTACATTTATTCCCTCACATTAGAGCTCAGCACTGAGATCACCAACTAATTTCACAGAATCTACTGAGTATATGATTCAAGGGCATGAATTCCTTCCTTGAAAGAATCACAACAGTTAGATTTTTCACGGGCTTTCATCACCTCCTAGCAGTTCTGTCACTAGGAACAGAAATCCTTTCATCTGAGCTACAGGCCTTTCATCTGAGCTAGAGGCCCACACTGGATTCTGGCTGAACAGTGCTGAATATGAAATGGCCTCACAAAATAGTGCAAGACCTTGGAAACAGAAATGGTGATTGAGAGTAGTTAAATCTGAGAACATACACAAACACAAGGAGCATAGTGGCTGTCTTGGTTACAGCTGGTGTAGAATTTATTCCCTCTCAGTAGCTGTTACAGCGCTGGGTTTTGTATTCATAATGGGAATTGTGTTGACAACACACTGATGTTTTGGGTTTTGCTAAATAGTGTTTATCCTTAATCAAGGACTCTTTTTTCCCTTTTCTCATGCTCTGCCAGTGAGGAGGTATGCAAAAAAACCAACAAACTGGGAGGGACCACCGCTGGACAGGTGACCCAAACTGGCCAAAGGGATATTCCACACCACAGAACATCATGCCCAGTACATAAACTGGGGGGAGTCACCCAGAAGCACAGCTGACCTGGGTTCAGGACGAGGGTCTGGCATCTGTCAGCGGGCAGTGAGCAACTGCATTGTCCATCACGTGTTTTTTTCTCTTTTCACTATTTATTATCATTATTATTGTCAACCATTATTATTGTATTTTAATTTATTTTCAATTACTAAACTGTTCTTAGGTAAACATCCAAGCTTTACTTTGATTTCCCCCCCATTCCACTGGACTGGGGCAGGGGAAGAGAGGGAGGGAGAGGCTGTGAGGTGTTTCATTTCCACAGACTTGCGGGCTTTAAACCACGACACTGGCTCACTTATCTGGCCCTGTTTGTACAATTGATTGATAATATAAATACTGAAACAAACAGGCCTGGATGGGTTCTGGCTGTCTTTACCATGCCCAAAACAAAGAAATCTCACCAAAAGGTTTAAAGGACCTATCAGTGACATGTAGTAGAAAGTGTATTTTACAATAAAAAACTTTTTCATTTGACATATCATCACAATTACTTGCATAAATGCTGGGTTTTTACAGTATCCTGTGTTACTTCACAATTACAAAACAAAACACAAAAAATAGTTTCACTTAAGCTTAAAAGAATTGTTTATCCAGCACTAAGAATTTCCCATTTCCTCTAAAGAGGATTAAAATACTTTGCATATAGTGCAGACATTGGTATAGATCTAAACCAAAGAGTTTCTCAATATAGCACATTTCAATATAGCACCATGAAAGCGTACAGCTCAGCAGTAAAAGCAGAGCAGATTCAGTTGGCTTAAGCTTACTTGACCTGGATGTGGAACACATATCCAAGGAAATAGAGAGAAAATATTGGAAGAAAAAGTCAAATTTCAGTGTTAACTGAAGGCACAGCAGTGAAGGATCACTAGAGATACCTATAGAATTTCTGGAGACATGAGAGTGTGGTTGTGACATTGTTGCAATTAGTTCAGCAGAAAAGCTTGGGAGTAATACAGCAATATATCTGAAAGAGAGAGGGTCTAACAAGCCAACTGTTAACATTTGCACATCTATAAGAGGATGGCAAGGCTAAATTAGTGCTCTATTCTTTCTACATTTAACTGAAACAGATTTAAGTGGAAGAAAGATACGTACACATTAAGTAACAAGCAATAAGATAAACACAGATGAGGATATGTTTACAGGCAGAGGTCGGTCTGCCAAGAGTGATGAGGGAGGCAGACGGAATGAGGGAAACTTGCAGAACTGTAGCAGTTGTGGAAAATTTAGGATGACAGATGCCTCATCTCATCTCCCTTGTCAGTCCATTCCTAGGCATTAAAAAGCTTCACTGTGTGGAGATGTCCAACAGAGTCATTAAATACATTATCTAACTCCCAGCAGAACTATGGATGTTTTGTAAGAAAAAACCTTGCTCTGAAAACTTTACATGATGAAAAAGCAACCTAGGTTAAGAAGAGGCACACAGAAAAGAAATAACTTGCTGAAGGTTACACAAAGATCCCCAGTCTTCCAGTTATACCCACTGACAAGATGGCTTTTATGTTCCTGATCCTGTGTAACATACTGGAACACTGATGGTCTCAGTAAAGCGTACGAAGAAGTTCAGTTTTTCACAGAGGATGGCACATCTGTCTCTCTAAGTAACTTCCAGCCTCTCCAGCTCTCCCTTACACAAGAACAGCTGCTCATGAACTCTCACAGGACCAGAGCAGCAGGAGACTGAATCAGAATGAAGTGGTGCAGTTCATACTGTGATACCTAACCTTGCAATCTATTCCATTGAGAAAGGGAATTAAGTGTGGAATGTGTGGGAATTAATTCCACAGGAGAAAATGAAAAATTAAGGCATGGTGTCCCTGTATGAACAGTTTAGTTATTCTTTCTCAGTTAGCAACAGAAAATGCTATCGACTTTTAATCCCTAGTGTAGACAAAGGTGTTCTTACTTAGCTATTAACTATTAACTTGAAGGACAGATTTCGTAAGCAGTGGAAATGCTGGATAACAGAAATGGTATCTGCCCAGACCTAGAAAAAGCACTCTCAGCTGGATGCAGCAATTGAAAATTCTCTTTGGCTGTAATTCCTCTTTGCTTCTAACTACGAAATCTGCTGCCGCACTTTAAACACAAAAAGACCCTAATCACATGTCATAGAGACAGAACATCTAAAATTTTAAGAGCAGTAGGCATCAGAATCTTAGCAATTCAGAAACTTAACAATTCCAAAAATGCATGGCATACACTCAAAGTGGTAAAACACAAAACATGACTTGGAAAAAATCACAAAACTGAGTAAAACCCAAACCTTTTGCTTCTTTATTTCACCAGTTAACAGAATTTTTTTGCTAACATATAACAAAGCAACTTCTGAAGAGGAGTGGAAATAATCAAAGCCACTAGATTCTTTCTTACAGAAGAAAAAAAAAATATTAACTGGGAGTATGCCACAGGAAATTGGTTAATTGTCCTTTATTAAGTGACTCTAGCCAGATGTTACACACCAGTCCATTAACCAGACAATGATTTAATGGCTTTACTCAGCTGTAATTATAGAACAGAGATTAACAAAACTGCACTTAACACAGGAAGGTCCTTCCTTAAATTAGTTTCACATGCCATTAAAGCAACAGGCTTTTCAGCAAACTGCAGTTTTACAGATTGGTATATTATTTGCAATTACTGCTAATTGCTATAAGCAATGATTGCAATATCTCTGGAACACGTCAGTTGCTGACACTACTTAAATGTGACAACTTCATGGCTAACAAGTGTACATGTTACTGATGTATCATTACTTGTAAGTGATTGACAGAAGTGTTCTACCTTTGTATTGGAAATATAATAGGAGCTTTATCTCATATAAGGGTAGGTCTGTATTTTTGCTCACAATAGGCCAGTTTATGTATGCAAAGGTATCTAAAGCAGCGTTAATCCTCAAACAGTCTCAACTGGATCAGGGTATTATTCATGCAATCAAGGATACAATACAAGCACTCATTATCAGGCACTCATGCAGCTGAAATAGCTGAAAGCCTGTGACCAACACATGGGATGCATGATAATCTATTTCTGAGGGAAGGTTCTCCTTTACACACCACACCATCTGGAATAAGGCAAGACAATAAACATTTCACTTCCAGTGACAGACACATTTAAATTGCCCACACTGTAGTACATATGTGACATGCAGATAACATCCATACCCAACAGATGCTGGTTTTGAAAGAAGAGCACATTTTCTCTGTGCTGACTTCAGGAAATAAGCCATCAGAGAAGAGAGACAGTTTCAGTCTCTAGGAATGATGATGCAATCCCTGCTTGTGCCACATCTACTGTAGTAGATAAATGTACAGCCTCACAGGCTACAGCAGCAGGTGGGGGATGCACTGTGCTGTGGAGATAAGAGCTGGAGAGAGAAAAAAATCCAGTTTAAAAAAAATTTTACAAATCATTCAAGACTCAAGCATCGACCTGACAGAACTTGTATCACTCATACTGATCACATACATGACAGTGCTTCTGAAGTTTTTTGAAGACGCATGGTACTGGTACAAATCCTTAGTATTACAGCCAGTGTGAGACAAATAAGAAGCATTCCATAGCCTACCAGATGACCACCTGACTAGTGTTAACCTTGTCATCAGCAACACTGATGCCCAGTGCATATCTTCAGAAATCTGGAGTTCTGGCACTATCCTTCCTCATATGAATGGGCATCACATACAAAAGAAAGCAAAGAACTAAGAGGAGCGAGGAGTGGAGCAAGGTGTATGAATGAGTAGCCACTCTAATAACAGCAACTATGGGCTAATCCATTTTTAAAAATAAAAATATAAAATCTAAGGACATCAGGTGTCAGACTTCACTTTGTGAATCCAGTGCCAGACTTTTACTCACTGAGGAACAGTTGGAACTGCTGTCAACAACCATGCTAGCAGGAATTCACACCCTTACCCATTGTGGAAACATAATTCCTGAGACAGCAGACATGTGGCAAGCTGGTGAGCACTTGAATACAGTGGGTCTTTGTGACAGAAGCTTACAGGGACCCCAAGAAATAATCTAAGACCATTCACCTGACACCAAGGCAAGCTCAGCCGTAGCTATGTCATTACCAACAAGTTTGTTTAACCTCCTCTTGCAGACCACCCAGAAGCTGCCTTCACAGCAATCTGTTCCCATGCCTCCCTCTCCTACAGTTCAGGAGCACATGGGTATGCTGCCCATGGATGGTACATGTACCACTGGCACTACCAACAGGAGGAAGTTGGTCTTTCTATAGTGGCATTTTGTATATTTGTGTATCATGTTTCTTGGCAGTATCTTCCCTGCCAGGCTAAGCAACCTGCCACTAGAATGCCCTATTTGCAGTTAGATCAAATAGATCCCAGGTCTCTCTCATCAAATTCCTCTCTGTTTTTCTCCTGCTAGGCCACACCTGTCTCGGAGTACAGTATCTAAAACAGGACCACAGTTTTACAACTGGATAGGGCAGAAGGCTGACTTCACATTGGTTTTTTTCAAATCATATTCTTACTCAGAAATGGATTAAACTTACGGTTAATTATAACTAAAAGCACATTTGTTATTTATAAATATTACAGATACTTCTTTGCGAGCACTGTGAAGGGTCTTATCACAACTGATATCTGGGGTTTCCCTTCTCTGCCTACTACTGGGCTGGGGCAGTTTTAATTTCTGTGAAGGATTTTGTCTGATACTCCTTAGAACAGGAGAATGGATTCAAGAATTTCTCTGTACATGGGATCAAGGGCCTAAAAGATACTTGTTGACTTACTAAATCCTTGTTCCCCACAATACACCACTGTCAAATATACTCAATGTACTCAGCTCCCTAAGGATTTGATCTTCTCTTACTTCTTTTGAAAGAAGTCCGAAGTGGAAATTCAGGGTCTATCTTCTCTGCACTCTCTCACAAGTGGCTCATACTCATATATGATTCTTTCAGTACTTTCATACTTCAAATCGCTCTCCTACCACTATGAACCTAATTGATTTGACATAGTTTTGAAAAGTACTAATATCCTTCTGCCATGTTTTTTCCAGAGAAACTAAAATAACTGAGAAGCCTTTTCACATCATGACAGCCCAGGGAAGTCCTTCCTCCTGCAATATGCCTCCTGTCAGGAGCGCTACTTTAGAAACCAAGACATTGATAGCTCCTTCTTCCTTATATATCAAAGCTGACACTGACAACGTTTTTAAAATCCCCAAAACAATCAAGACTGCAAGTTCAAGTTTACCACTGCATGCTACTGCCAAGGGAAGCCTGAGATCCCTTTATTTAATTACTTAAAGAAAAAAAGGACACCATGGAACCTTTAATTCAGAATCTGGATTGCAAGAACTGGTTTGAAATTTAGACAACCACAAACAATCCAAATAAACCTACTTTCTTCAGCCCTAAATATGACTAATTCCTTTTGTTTCAGACTGCCAAACAAGCAGCTTAACCAATCAATGCTATATATTTCATAGCCCCCAAGCAGGAGGCTCCTGACCTTTCAAGGGACAAAAATCAGAAGACTATTCTTGTAGATATATATATTGAAATAAAAACAAAGACACAATTTTTAGTGAAGAGGTTTTACATGTACATAGGCATTCACAATTACATAATTTGCATATTTGTTTTACCTTTGAGATGAAGACAGTTGTGAAGTTACTGACCCTGCTTGAAGGATCATGAAGCATAAATAAATAAATTTCTTAAAAATTTTTAACATGTTTTTATCATGGCCTTTAGGTAAAGCTCAACCATTAGTGAAAAACTGTTATTTTCAGGCCTTCTGAATAAACTTGGGAAGACTAAAACTTAGCTCTGTATATATGCAACATTCATCAACATTTTGACAGCATATAAACTCATTTATTTAATTCCCATTTAATCATAACACTTCTGTACTACAGTCCTGGTGCTACTCACTGTCTCAAATCCTTCCTTTTTTAAGATAAGCCCTACACTTTTCAGATGTTTTGCTAGTAGTTGCAAAGATACAAAGGACATCAGTTCAAGCAATGCACAGCATTTGTGGACTGTGAAAGCACCCTTGATTACAGTTTCTAATTACCCAAGATGTCTAAACCAAGCATGTTGGCAAGAAAAAACATCTGAAAAGAAAAACATGTAAGCCTTGTGAAGGAGGACTACAAAACTGGAGGCAGCAATACCACATACCGTGCCATGGAGAATGACAGGAACAGTATAAGGCAGACAGCAGCCACTGACCCCAATCCAACAGCAGTCATGTATTGCAGAGTGGGTGATAAATCTGAAAGAAAGTATCAAACAATTCAAACAAACCAAACAAATAGTGCAGCTTCAGTCTGAACAACTAAGTCCGCTCATAGCTGAAATATGGTAACAAAACCCAGATGCTGGACTTAATGGCTCAGTTTGTGACAGTAACAGAGTTGACTATCTATTAGTTACCATCCAGTTGAGGAAGAAAGATCAGTAAAAAAATACTATTATGCTCATTTTTGGTAAAAATATATACCTGTCCTTATAACACTGTAACAACAATTTCCATCAGCAAATTACACGTCTCTAGAGGAGGTGTCATCCCTCCACAAAAATTACAGAATTACAGTAGAGTGTATTTCATTAAAACCCCTAAAACTTCATTTTACTTATTTGTTGCAGAAGAAAGTGTGCTTTTAATACAGTTTTCTACCATTTTTTATGACAATGATCTATCACACAAGGTCTAGCTAGATGGCGTCTGAAACAGGGCCATTTGGTTTAGATTTAATTTACAGATTTGCGTTCCACACAAGTTGAATAAAGAAATATTTCTCAAAGGATTCAGCAAGCCAAAAATACTCTCAGCCTCTCCAGCTGCAGCAGTACATTAGGGCAAAGGACACTTTGGCTATAAGTCCACTCAATATAAAGGCAAATGTATTTACAACAAAAAGCCAAAGGCCTGACCTGTCCTATGCTCATTCTTTTAAACCCAAAACCAAAACCCACCTAGTTGTAATACAGCCTCTGATGATGCACTACATGTTGATAGATGAAAAATTCAGAAAAGGACAGATTTCTGTCTTTCCAGTTATTCTATTGCCTATACAGTCCTAGCAATGGAACCCTCAAACCTAAGGAGTCCTTGATCTTAGCAGAGTCTCCACAATGAAGAACTGCCTACACTATATTCTAAGTGTGGTCATAAATGAACTAGGTCATAAGAGTAATTAAAGAAAGAGTAACTAAAGAAAACTTAGAAATAAACACAAGAGTTGTCACCAGAAGATCATTTATAGTGATAATCAGATATGGAGAAGACATACCCCAAGCACTCCGTACACCACAATGTAATTCCAAAGTACTGTCACACTTTCCAGTGTTACTGCCTTTCCTAACTCAAATCTGTGAGACTTTCAACTCAAAAGCAGAATTTGGAGCTCATAGGAGACTCCAGTGGTGCTGCTTTCTTTGTCAGGAGAGGCAAATGTTTGCTTTTTGCTGAGACATGAGGTGGGTGAAGACTAGTTTCAGTTATGGTGGAAAGGAGGGAAACATGATCTCTAGTGGACTCCAAACTCCTCTGAGCTAAACTCATTAATTGGAAATATTTTAAAGCCAAAAACTAAATCAAAACAACCACACTGAGAAATTTACTGGCTTTTAAAGTTATGCCACTATAGATTTAAGAAACTGTACTTGCAAGTATACAAATTAGCCATATATTTCATATTTACACAGTATCTTCTATTTTTTTTAAGATCATAAAAAGATGTAATTCTCCAAGGACCATCTGAACATTCTAAAATAAAAAATGTGGTCTCTAAAGGCTAGAAAATTTTGGGCGGGTTTTGTGTTATTGCTGTTCTTTTTTGGGTTTTTAAGTTATTTTTGTCATTCTTTGATTGACTTTTTTAATCTTTAAGCCAATATAGAACTATCTTAAAATAGGCTGCCGAAATTTCACATCTTCCGTGCTTCAAATCCTTTGTGGACAAAAACTCCTGTAAAGATTTGGATGAGATGCACAGAAATAGCAACACTGAAAACCAGGGGAAAACAAGAGAATCCATTTTACAATGGATGGCTGAATCTATTAGAACAGAATACCGAAAAGCAAGGAAAATTTTCTGTCTCTAATCTTTTCAGTCCTTGAAGTCAACAGAAGAAGAATGGCAAAAGATGAAACAGCCACAGCAATTATTAATTTATGCTGCCAAGCAAAGCCATGACAACTTAGACATTTTTATTGAAGGAAAAATTGACTTACTTTTAACTTGTGCCCAAACAGCACAGGACTGTGTTCTTACCTAAAAATGAAAACATAAAAATCACTGCTTCTCATGAGAAAAATTTATTATTACTAACACCCTCTGAAAGATCAGCCATCAACAAAACCTACTATTTGGAATCGAGTTTGTTATTCCCTTGGTAGCAGCCTCTATTTTGTCTTAAAAGATTACAAATTATAAAAATAAGATTAGATATAGAGCTTTGATGACAAGATAGCTCTATTTTTTAGTTCATTATTATTCCTTGCTTTCTACAACCTAGGCATGTTAGTAATATGGAAGGATCTTTAAAGTTGCTTTGATAAGGATTCAGAATCTATGAAATGCTAAGATAAGGCTGAATATGCTGTGTTAACTCTTCCCCATACAGAACATGTATGTTAAAATATAGTATCTGATGGCACATTTAACGAATACTAGATGTAGCATTCTCTCCAGTTATTATTACTTGCTTGGTAACTTTTAATAAGTTCTATAGAATACTTACAGTTAAAAAATATTTATCAGGGGTCTGCTTTTGCAGACTTGTTAAGCAAACTTGATTTTTTTAAGGTAAGCTTTGGTATCTGTAGAGCACATTCCCTCAGCTCTTCATAGTCATAAATACACAAAAATTTCTATTCTAGGTTCTATTGTCTATTGTGTAATTACTATGAAGTGTATTTTTGTAGTGCTTCCTGCTAAATGGCTTTCACAGACTTTCACAAAATACATACATGATACATGTATTTTTCATATTGTAGCAAAGTGTGTATTATGTTGCTCTGAATAACAGTATATTTGCAAAAGAAGGCTACATTTTGAAGTATTTACATAAAAGGATGGAGGCACATTTGTGTGCTTAATCTAACTTCTGTGTGTCTGCATGAATTGTGGAATCTCAGTGATTCTTAAACACATGATTTATAAGGAATTTTATGGTCAATTAAAAAGACAAAAGACTGACAAAGAAAATCTTCTCAGCAGAGGAAAGATAAAGAAAAAGGGGTGGGTTTAGAAATTCAATCAAATGCCAGATTCTGAGGGTACTGGTGTGAGTGCCATCATTTTGAAATAGCTACCTTCATGACACACTCTAGTGTGCAGAAAATCAGACATCTCCTGCCTATCAGGGTAGCTACAGAGGTCCCAAGAATTTCAGGGGGAAAAAAAATAAACAGGAAGTAAAATCCTCACAGCAGACATCCTTTTCAAGACCTCCAAATCTGAACAATGGAAAAATGAACATGATAATTATGTCAAGGCTATTAATTAATAATGGTAATAAAAATCACAACCAAGCCATGATTTTGCAGCATGATTATACAAATTGTACCATTTTCAGTATGAAAGAGGTCTGGAGACAGAAGGGACCCTTAAGGATGCCAGCATATAAAACTGAATAATGAGAACATTAGTTATGAGCCTATTACATCTATTTCTAATTTTTCTGTATTCAAATGGAAATGTGTTAACAAGTAAAAGACACTTCAGAAATGCTGGTTTCACAGGTATTAATAATTGAGGGCCAAGCAATTTGTTTAAAAAGAAGACTGAGCTCATGAATCCAAATTCAATTATGTAAGCAATCAAATTTTTAGAAAGTCTCAAAACCCAACAACCCTGAATTCATAATTCGGATTTCTTTTTAGCTTTCTAACACCAAAAATTGCACAAAATAAAAGGTCATTTGAAGAGAATTTGACAATTGAAGATAAACCAATACTTTTGAACCAGTAGTCCAAGTTCCATTTCAAAGAAGCAGAGCTGTGGACCAAAGTGGTTTGGTATCTGCAACCCTAATAATGATTCATAACTGTTGCACACAACTTTGTGTATTTAATCAACCAACAAAAGTAATACATGAAAGTGTACACTAAGGAGCTGATGCATTTTAAATGGTGGGAAGGAAGAGGGACCTCTACCAATAACTGTAGTATTAATCCACTAAATCAGTGGCCCAGAAAATACGTCTGCAAATGTTAGCAATGAAAGATCAGGAAATAATCCATAAGAAACAGAAAGAATAATGTAAGTTAGAAGCAGCTTAATAAACTGCTGGCAAAGATGTATAAGAATCTACTTTGTTCTGGGCAGCAGAAACCTCTGCAAAAGTAAAAGCCATTGAAATACCCCAGTATTAGAAAATACTGAGGGTAAAGAGCTAGGGAAACCAATGCATAAAACCCAAGGATAAATAAACTAAGCTCAAAGAGGTATTTAGTAGACCTTAAAGAGGTCAAACTTGTATACACTTGACTGATCAATAATCCTGCTCCACAGAGTAAAATTTTCTATAAAATACAGTTCATTGTCCAAATTCCAGGACATTTTAGGCTAACTTAACATTATTTATGAAACGAAATGCCTTCTATCGTCGTTTCCCTACTTTTCTCCTCGCACAATTAATTAAAAATTTATGATAAACAACAGGCTTGTATTAGGATCAGAAACCACTTCATCTGTGCTATAAAAACCTCTCAGACTATTGTTAAATAGATGCTACACAAAATACATACTGCACAGATTAGCAGATACCAGAATCATCTTACTATATGCACATTTATTTCAATCACTTTGGACTGAGGCAGTTACATTTCTTAACAGAAGCTGTTTTAACTTACTGAGATTTGTGTGTGGGGTTCCAAAATTGTGGAGAACTATTTACAAGTGAGTAAAGGATCAGTTTTTGCATGCTTCATTGCTTTATGCTGTATACACAAAGCCCTAAAAACTCTATTTTTAACTTTTTTCAGATGGCAAGGTGAGGCACTGTTTCTTTCTTTATTAAAGGTTGCTTAGCTCAGTTTTTGTATTTGACATTCAGGAACTGTATTGCACATAAAGAGTTATCACTTGTCCCATATGAGAAAAAGTTTCTATTGCTGAGACTCATACTATAAAAAATTTCAAAACTGCTTACTCCTGAGACAGATACAACTGGAAAGCTAGATGAGATGTAAGTTTTGGAAACTTCTTGTTTCTAATAAAAATACATATTTACTTTAAAATGATAAAAAAGTCATGTTAATAATATACATTTTCTTTCATGAGGTTTTCTCAATGAAGCTGGAGTTGACACTTACTGCCTTTTGGAAGGTAACAATATGTGATAAAATAAATTTTTCCATGTCATTTGGAGTACTGGAATATTTTGTTATGAAACATTTAACTAAAAATTAAAATGGGTGAATTTGTCATCACTAAGGAGTAATTTTCAAATTCTATTGCAAATTTCTTTCAGTAAATTCTGCCCCAATGGAGACACCCTCAATTACTGAGGGCAGTGATGGCCATTAATTTTTAATTATTTCCATTGTTTGCCTTTCGGCATCCAGAGTTACTTCAACATTACAATGACATAACTACCATTAAGGAATTACAAGAGATATTTGAAATGCTTCTGATTTAATCTAATTCTGTCAACTAGGAGATCCTTGGAGTGTCATAAAAAATCTAACACACAGCTAACATTTTCTTTTCCCCCAGCAACATTTCATTCAAGAGGTGTAAAGAAAAGGTTTGAAAACATTCATTACCTTATTCCACTCACTTATTATTCTCAAAAAAACACAATACTCTTCTCCCAACTTTAAAGGAGCATTATAAAACTTCCCATAGTAATGTCTGTCTCCAAGAGCAATTGACATATTATCAGCAACATCCTTCGCTCGAAATTCAGCTGCCACATATCCTTTAATGTCAGTGGTGTTACTAAAGAAAGTTGTAGCAGCAAAGGAGTCACAAATAAATGTGCTTTGCAAATCCAGAGGAAGCACAATCACTTGATAAAGACTAGAGGGAAACAAAAAAAAAAGCAAATATTAGCCCTCATTTCAAAAAACTAAGCATCAGATATTCATTAACAAATATTGGTTTTTTCTATTTGTCGCCTCTTAACTGCTTTTTATTATCAATGCCCAATACAAACACTTCTTACACTAAAATATTTCTCTGTGTGTGTATTCCACTTAATTTTTAACCAAAAGCACTGCATGCACAGCTTAGAGCTGAATTGTCTTATCACATGCACGTTATTGTTACATGTTTATTTATGTTCAGAAGAACATAAAACTGAGATACTTCAGACTCTCTCCTCCTCCTCCTTCTCCTCTGAAGTTCACTTATGAAATAATATACCATTTTCTCTAAAAATGACTTGTAAGTTCACAGAAACAAGATTTTTCTATTGAAAGGAGGAAAGGACAGGGACCATTTCTAAAAAAATAAATCAAATCTGTCTTCATACCTCCCAAAACAATGTTTAGTCTATGGTATTCAATCATAGGAAGACTACTAGGGTTGTTACACCAGCGATTCCATGAGATGTTACTAGCTTTCAAATATTTTCTACTTCAGTGTAATATTAAGTTACCTTTTCCTTCTGTCACCAACAGCCCTTAGTAAGGGGTAAATCCTTTTACTCTAGAAATACATTTAGGTAGTAATACACTAAGTATGAAAAATCTACTTCAGAATATGCATAAATGAGGACATTATTCACTATTTCCTCTGGCTCTGGGGGGGAAAATGTACTGGCTGCCTGAGTTTGTTGGAAAAGAAAAATCACATGAGTAGAGGTGTGTTTGGATCCATCAATAAAGATCTACTGTAACCTAACTGTGGAAAAGAAAAACAAAACCAAACCTCAAAGCTAGTGATGAAAACTCACAATTATCCAAACTAGGATTTTGTTCCAGAAAACAGGGAAAACCTGAAGCTAAATATTACCCTGCTAAGGGGGGAGAAACTGGGAGATATAGCTTAAGTTTTCTCCCATTGCCAAAAAAAAAATAATCTAGCCACCCAAAACAGTTCTAATCTGTATGTAACATGAATCTGCACAACGTTCATTGAAAGGGTGAAGAGCACAGAGACAAACCTGATCGGTCCATTTTGATCTTCTGCTTTCCGGAGTCTGAGCAAAGGTGCAGAACCTTTAACTGCAACAAATTCTACTTCTGGGAAAGGGGGATCTAAAAAGTAAACAAACACCAGTGGTTCAGAAAGGTTTCGGAAATATTTCAGGCATCAGTTCCTAGCTACTTTTCAGCTCCTTTTTCAGTTGCTAGCTACTTTTTCTGCTGAAACATCCTTAATTGAGTCTTGAACCCCAAACAGCTAATGCCTGCCGGCAACATAAATTGGCCAAAGAAATCACAGAGCAAATACAAGCATGGTGGTCTGGCAGCCCCAAGTGAAATCCCTGTACTGAAGTACGTTTGCTAGCTGGGAAAAGGAGAGATGCCCAAAAATGGTTGTTGATTACAGAGAAATGAGACATGAAAGCTTTGTTGGAAGAAGCAGTATTTTTTATTAGACTGATTGAAATGGTCAGGGAGAAGAAAAATATGGAACTGTGCACAGAGCCCATTGCAAGAAATACAATGGTATGAGTAAAGGGTAATTTAGTAGTGCCAAAAGCACTTACAAGAAGTGCTTTCACTTCCTTAGATACTGCTCATAGATATGCTCATAGTCGGGTAGCAACATCCAGGCTCTTAAATTGGATTTCAATATGTATACAGACCTTTAATCTGTTCTAGTGGGAATTTGTATCAAGGCCAATGCTGAAAAAATACTTCTTCCTCTAATTTCAATGGCAGTGATGACAGCTGCACAGTGATACGGAAATTACCACTACCAGCCTGGAAGCAAAAATGAAAATAGCTTCAGTGTGCACAACCAAGGGGGCACAGTGTGAAGCATGGACACCATCTACCCCAGAAGTCTGAAAGAACTTGCACAGGTAAATACAGGTGCAGCTAGGCTTTTTGAACACCCGTGTATCAGGCTGCTGATGTGATTGATATCTGACTGAAGAGTAACAAAAGCAGTGCTCATGTACAGAAAACCAAGGTTGCAGAACTAGAAAGAATAATCAATGTCATGAAAAGAAACAAAAGAAAATCAATGCAGATTTCCCAAAGTTAAGTTACATCAGGCAAAATATTGCTGAGATGCCTGGATTCTGCAAAGAGCTGGAATACAAATAGCTGCATGTATCTTTTGAAGTATAGAAAATCATTGGTTTTGCAGGAGAAAATGAAGCTTATTAGAAAAACTGTCAGGAGGATAAGTAACCACTAAAAAGGGAGCTAGAAATATATGTCAAGTTGGAAGCAGAAGTACTGGGGGGCAGGAAGGTTATTAGAGGTTAATACTACCAGCATTTTGTTAACAATCATGGTGCAACATCCCAGTATGTACAGATGAATTTTGCTGCTCAATGTTAGAAATAAAGAGACATTACACAAGGAGAATGGAATCACCTTTACAGCTTTTGCTTTGCCGAACTGGGATTAAATTCACCAGTATAAAGTACAAGGGGATACACTTGGGCTACTAATAAGAATTTATGCTAAATATTCTCATTTCCTTTGAGTAGTAGGAATAGCATGCTAGTACATCTCAGAATGAGGGTTAGGCACCAAAATGACAACAGAAAAAAAAATCCAAAACACTGCTCTAAAAGGCATAAGAAACAGCCTTATGTAATGCTGGAATAGTACCAACAAAGGTACACAAGGCCCATGAGTGACCATTTCCCAGCACCTGAAGTTCAAATCATCAGTGTGACAGAGTTATGTGAAACCAGTTCACAGGATATAAGGAAAAGATGGATAAAGAAGAAACCCTCTTGTATGAGGCAAACAAAATCTCAGGTTTGTAGCCTATGAAGAGGAAATCTGAAAGCTTACATGATCTCTGCTTTAAACAGAGATGAAACTTGTGAAGGGATAAAACTTAAGCACAGTATGCCCAAAATAAAGCTATCAGGCCATACAAGCATCCCTAGCAAGAAAAACCCCTACACCCTGACAAAAACTATCCTCAAGAGAACTTCCTGAAAGCCTACCTACCCAAATAAATAGCTTTGGTAGTTCCCTTTACCAGGTTATCTTCAAAACTAGGCTATGGGTGAACTATCAGTGAAGAAACCAGCTACAAATGTTTAGAACTGAAACGAGAGTAAGATTTATGTAGTGGTATACAGCTTCCTCCCCAGGGCAAACAGAGGGGCAGGCACTGATCTCTTCTCTCTGATGACCAACAACAGGACCAGAGGGAATGGCCTGAAGTTGTGTCAGGGCAGGTTTAGGTTGGGTATTAGAAGAAAGGTTCTTCACCCAGAGGGTGGTTGGGCACTGGAACAGGCTCCCCAGGGAAGTGGTCACAGCAGCAGTCTGACAGAGATCAAGACGGATTTGGACAATACTCTCAGGCACATGGTGTGACTCTTGTGGACATCCTGTGCAGGGCCAGGAGCTGGACTTTGATGATCCACATGGGTCCCAGATCAGCATATTCTATGATTCTATGAAAGCCATAGTTCGACAATGTCTTGCTTCCCTCTAGTAGGGGCCGGGCAGAAAACCCTTTGCAAGAGTTTTCTGAGTTAGTGAAACATGCTGCATGGCTGCCTGCAAGAACGGGAAATGGTCTTTGCTTTGGGTCTTTTCAATTCATCTGCAACTGCAGATACTGTAAAAGGTACAGGCAGAATTTCTATTTGGACAAAATAAATGAATGAATAATATTTGACAGCTAATCTTTATGCCCTTTGCAAATTGCAAACTCAAGCAAACATAATTTAAGACCCAGAAATTATCTGTTAATTTCAGTTTTTCCTCAGCACCGACATTGTCAATAGACAGAGTAACAGGAAAATATATCTGAAGGGTGGATTTATGTGGTATACTTCTTCTGTCTTCCTTTGCTTTTACATTCCATATCACCAAAACACACTATTATTAATTTCTCTTAAGAATTTTTCAATTTCTGAGAAAAACTTGGGAAGTTCTTCTCTCATGCCAGCCAGAATGTGCATTGCATGCAACAGTTTTGCATTGTTTTTCCAGATAAACATCACAAGAGGAAACAGATGTGGACTAAGATGCCAAAAAGATGCTGACTAAGGTCAAAACAATTAATCTTTCTGTATTTATAATTTGACAGGAAAATACACATCATGAAAATAAGTAGCCATCCAGAACTGACAGCCCTAGTAACTGGGTAAAAGAGAGAAAAATCTGAAAAAACACATAGTGCTGTTAAAAGTAGAAGGCTTTTGCTGTGTTTAGTTTCTGGTAAAAAATAATAGTTATTAAAAACATCAAGCACATAGAAGACAATCTACCTGTTTTAATAAAAAACCAGCTTGTAGCAATGTGAAGGAATAATAATAATAATAATAATAATAATAATAATAATAATATTGAAAGGAATAGTTTAATTTTTTCTTGCCAGAAATTAAACATTTAAAAATATAATTTAAAAAAAATAAGTCTGCTGGGAAGTCATAATTATTACCAGATTTAAAAATCCACATGTTAAAAATACTGACAACACCACACAGAACAGCTGGAGGGAAAAGGGGAATACTACACAGAAGTGAGGACTTGCACTAGGTGAGTTGTGTGAAGAAATCAAGATCCGCCAGTCTGTTCAGGTGCTGTTAGCACCTTGCCTTCTTAAAGAATTATTTTTTTTAACTCTTCACCAGCAGAACAGACTAGCATATCTGTAGCAACACCAGGAAAACAGAGAAGAGCGTAGCAAGAAAAGAAAGTATATCCAGAGATAGTCTGTCATGGGTTAGCAACCATAGTCCCAGAAGTGATGTTCTTGCTAAGGGGGGCTTACAGCTTCCTCTGTGACCTAACAGAACCTATCAGCTGGCCAGTTTGAATATGGACAATTCTTTAAGCCACTTAAAAGTTGTGACCACCCCTGTGATCCACAGTTAAGAATAGACAACGCCCCTCCCCCCAAGCTCTCTCTCGTTTCCGGCGCTGGCACAGGTGGCTGCAGGCCCCGTGTGGGGGCCAGCGGGCCCGGCCCAGGCCATGCTCGGGCCAGGCCAGGCTGGGCCACGGCCATCCTGGAGCTGATGGGCCCTGTTCCACCTGCGGAACCCCCCTCTCCCCACAGCTCTGCTGTGAGCAGCCGGAGCGGCTCGGCTCCCTCTCTCCAGTGCGGCCAAGATTCAGCTGAAGCTGCCCACTGCTGTCCGGCAGAGATCATGTGACCAACAGTGATAAGCCACATTCCAGCTGCAAGGCCTAGGTGAAATTAACCCTTTTAGTGCTGCAAAGAGCTGAAAACCTGAGGGAGAAGAAAGAGGAGATGCTTAAAGCTGAACTTCTGTTGAAAAGCTATGATATATCAGAGTACCCGTTGTAATTTCATGAAGGCATGGGCGGGTGGAGCGTTCAACTTGTACTTGTGAGCAAAAGCACCTGCGCTGAGATTGAAGCAGCTGTAATTCCATGAGAAGTTTGAACAGGGAAAGATGGAAGTGATGAGGACTTTTGCTCCACATGGAAAAGGAGAAAATCTCAGTTCCTAGAGATGCTCCCAGAGATAGTCCTGAAGATGAAGATGAAGATGATGAAGATGAAGATGAAGATGAAGATGAAGATGAAGATGAAGAAGACCCTTTGCTCCCAGGCAAGGAGAAGGGCATCTGCTCTTGGAGATGAAATGCTCCCAGAGATGGGTGAAGAGAACTTCTGTTTCTGAACGGCTCAACCTTAAAATTGCACCCCAGTAGCTCAAGATTAGACCCTCAAAAGCAGTTGTGGGAAAAGCTGCCAGTCGTGGGAAGGGACTCACATGCGAGCAGAGAACCAACCCAGGCAGCTGTCTCGTTGTGATAATTTTCATAGCACGGATGAGAGAGACTCCTCTTCCTAAATGAACTGAACAAGGCTATTACAGAAGTGGTAAACAGACTGAACACCTTAAGGGTTGTCTTTTTACATTGTCAGTGGGAGAAGGGAGGAAGGTGGGGGGAGGAGAAGTGTTCTGAAGCTGTAGTATGATTTTTTCCCTTTTTTCCCTCATTTAAGTCTGTTAATAAATTTCTTTATAGTCTTTTCAAGTTTGGTGCTTGCTTTGTGTTTCTCCTAACTCTTATCTCACAGAGGATAAATAGTAATGAGTATTTTGGACCAAACCACTACATAGTCCCACTCTGAGAACTTCCTTGTCATAGCAGTGCCGTCTTAGTAACACTTGAACATTTCATATAAAGGCTGATTTTCTACAATAAGAATCTATCTACTGATTTTCTCTCTGAACCTGACGGAAAACTGCAGGGAAGAAAGTATATGCCAGGAAGTGCCTTCTGCTGCAGCAACACTGAGAATCATCATACGCCTCAATGCTGGAGCTAAAGCTTGCTTGGTGTTACGCTGTAAGGGCAATGGCAAAGTTTTAAAAATAATAATGGAATTGAACAACAAAGTCCAAAATCACATGGCAACTCTTCACCAAACTTAACAGTTTAAAGGAGTCAAATCAAAGACTCCTCTTAAGGTGAGGTTTTAACTAAAACAACTCTTTGGTGAAATAAGACCATTTGCATGATCTTAATTTCTTGCAAACAAGGGATTTCTTTCATGGTTATTTGAGGGCTTTATGCCCAGAAGGTTTTTACTGACTTTTAAAACAAGGAAGTCAAAACCATTGCTGTTAAAGTAAAACTAGAATAAGGTAGGAATTTAATACAATAGAAAAGGTTGTTTAACATTTGTATTACTGTTTGAAGAGTAACTTTAGATATTTAAACCTAATTGTTCTAGTACAGAGTAAGAGCAGATTTTTCAGTTGGAGAGGAATATTATCTAAAGAAAGGGAAGGAAGGTGAATAAATAAATGAAGACCACATCTACAGGAAAAAATCATTTAAATCTTCTGTAAAGACTGGTCATTTCTGGAACTCCCACTCATGTGATTCCCTTTGCTGACTGCAGCCTTTGTTCTCCTGATCTGTGGCTGAATGTCACACCATCCTGTTCATCATCAGAGAGGTATGAATTCAGCCAGGCAGACAGCACAGATGGAACCAGGGCCCCGTGCCGTGTCCCCAGCCAGGCACAGCTCTGCCTGCAGCCTGTGCCGGGCCTGCTGTGGGCTCCTGGGCTGGCAGAGACTGAGCTCTGCTGCACAAATGGGCCTTTCTCTCACAGGGAACACTGCCCAGGGCCAGGATGTCTCTGAAGTAAAATAGTCCTAGGCAAGGAAGGAAAGATGAAAGCAGGGAGACGTAGTTTAGGGGACCTTGGCTGGGACCTCTCAGTCTTCTCCATGCCAACAAGGGACCTGCCACCCTGCCCTCACCCTGCAAGTGAGTGTAATCCACAGCCACACAACAGACAGGGAGCCAGCTCGTGGCCCATCAGGTGTTTCCTGTATCAGAGCAGGGCCTGAAGGGGCCCTGATTGCAGCTGCAGAGCACCTCTGGGCCAGAAACCCCACCTTTAAAAAGAAACTTGCCTACATCTTGCTGCTTCTTGTAGGGATCGTTTCTAGGTTTGCCTTATAGTCGTCTGACTCTGCTGCCTTGTGTGTAGGTGAGCCAGGGTGATGCCTGGCTCCTGCCTCATCCCTACCAGAACATTTCTATGGTTTGTCACCTGCTCCGGTTCTTCCTGCGGCACCTTTCCCTTGCGATCCCTGGGAACAAATTGAGTTGTGTTGCGTGCTCACTTCTGCTGTCTGCAGAGCCACGGGGAGGAGTTCAGGGTCTGGCAGCAGAATGGGAGCTTGGTGCTGTTGGCTCAGGCTGTTTGGGGTAGTGGCATGCCTGGTCCCTCCACAAGAGTGGACCTGGTATGGCAGCCCCCTATCCTCAGTGAAAGAGGTCTGGTCTGGGACCCTGCAAACAGCCATCACTGCTCCCACTCCACTTCCAAAGCACAATTAGGACCCTGTCTGGGTAAGCAGAGGGCGCCAATGTGCTGTACTCTCAGGGCAAGCACCCAGGCTTGCAATGCCAGCCACTTCCTACATCCCCTGCCTGTGCTCAGCACTCTGCAGCTCTGTTTTCCACCTGGACTTTGGCTGAGTGTAGGGGTCCTTTGCACAACTTGGAGCTGCCTAAATGGGACGTGTGGCAGAGGCGACTGGCATGGACCAAGATGAAAGCGCTTCAGAGTGCCATGGAAGGCGAGGAAAGTTTGGACAGAAAAAACTCAGCGAGGTGCTGTTGGTGTTTTCAGCTAAAGGGCCTGAGAGAGGACAACATGTTTTCCTTTGCTTCTTTCTCTTCTGTGAGCAATCCACCTTAAGCAAAGAGTATGGAAATCAGAGTTTTATTCCGCTTGCAAAACACTGTCTATAAAGCATAGACTAAGTCACCCATATCAATTACTTTGTAAACAGAATAAGAGAAATTATCTGCATGTTCATGAGATCACAGATAGTTACGAAAAATTCTTACTGTGGAGGAGTTCAGAAAAATGAGAGAGAAGTGGTGTTCATATGAATTTAAGTATCACGCATTTAAACAATCTCTGCACAAAAATACAAAGTGCATGCATATGTATGAAATTGTTTACATGACTGGCAGCTAATTTCCCCCTATATTAAAACAAAAGTAATCATGCTCATGTTTTCATCACTCCTCTTTCCCCATCACATAAATCAGAAACTCCCTTCTTTGCAATTCTTGTGCTCTGATGCTGCACAGTTTACTGGATGGTTTCTCTGGAGGTACATGATGTGCTGTCAGAGTAAGAGCTGTCAGATCACCACACCTCCAACAGTCTTTCACTTCCTCACTGGAAAGCAGATTTTGGGTTTTGCCTCCTTTTCCAGACCTTAAAGAACCCCCTTTATGAAAGAATAAGTGTAAGTCTTTTCCATCCTACATCAATTAAGAACAATAGTCTACTTTTTATGTGTGTGTGTGCATCCATGGGCAGATGAACAAATTAGACATCTCAACCTGATCTGTAATATAGTACATTTTCCACACACCAAGACAAAGGAGCAGGGCTCTAGAAGGTTATACTTAATCTGTGATGGAATACATTCTCTTAATTCTCTTTCTAGACTCTCTGCTTGTGTGTCTACTTTCTGACTCACATGCTCATATGAAGATAGAGATGAAACACACATGAGTATGTGGCCTGCAAGTAAGTCCTGGGCTAAACCAAAAAGAGTAGCAGCTGGGAAACATAGGAAGTACTACAGTTACCTGAGGTACACAGACTCAAGGTCAAGCCTACCCAAACCCACGTTTGTAAAAAGTACATGTCATACATGAAA
The DNA here is from genome assembly GCF_041296385.1 of Aphelocoma coerulescens. Classification (NCBI taxonomy): domain Eukaryota; kingdom Metazoa; phylum Chordata; class Aves; order Passeriformes; family Corvidae; genus Aphelocoma; species Aphelocoma coerulescens. Next base: position 54,399,232 of record NW_027184085.1, read on the forward strand.
TCCCTAATTGTGCTTGGTCTTTGCATATTAAGTGCTTTAATTAGTTAATTTTGAGTTAAGTATTTTAAATTGAATGTTAAAATTAACCCATCAGCCCAGGTACAAAAATCAAGTTCCATTATCAGTGTTTTCAATTGTTCAAAGTAGTTTATTTGCACCATTCCCAGTTAAAAATTCCCCAGTTAAAATTCCCCAGTTAAGAATCCCTTTTTCAACTTTAAACCACCTGTGCACTGTGGGAGGGTTTTTCCTATGTTCACTGTCTACTTTTTCAAGTGTTTTAAGATGTATTAGATGTATTTTAATATTTTTTTAAGGGTTTTATTTTGCACTTTAGTCCAGGGACCAACTCCAAAACCCCAGTTTCTAACAGCCAGCAGCTATTTTTAGCCCCATAGCCTTATTCTGCAGGCAAGCTCCATGGCAACTTGAATCTTAATGAGGGCATGTTACCACCCTTACTTCAACTGATACCACCCCCCTAACAACGACGAGCTATTGGTGAACAGAGATAATCTGTCAAAGGGAAAGTACCAATCACTTTGGACCAAAGGGGCAAGCTGTGGGCGGGCTGTGGGCGGGCTGGGGCGGAGCAAAGGCACTATAAAACAACGAGTCAGGCCTCAGAGCAGGGTCAGAGTCCAGCAGATCAGCTGTAGTGGGTGCTGGGTGTTAAAGCCTTACTCCTATTAAGGAGCCTTTAATAATTTTTCCTTGACTTTTGGATTAGCTAAAAGTCAGCCCAGCACTACAAGTTTTTCCACCAGAGGTCCAGTGCTGTTTCAGCCTGAAGATCTCAAATCCCTGCGCTCCTGGGGCATACTGCCTCCCGAGCCATAGGATCCCAAATTTTTATATTTTTCTAATTTTTGTAATTTTTCAATTTTTTCCTGTTTTCAATAAAATTTTTATTTTTTTTTAATAAGAGTTGTCTCATTTCTCACATACATGTACAAATACGTAAGAAATTGCAGCATGCGTGAATAGTATGCCTTGAGCAAACTCAAAATACAGCTTGATTCTAAGCAGAAAATCAAGAGGAAGAAAAGCAATGAGAAACCGTAATTGACTCTAGTATGAGTTATTTTACAAGGAGATGTAATCAGTACCTGAGACACAAAAGATCTATTTTTAGTGTCCAGAAAAATTTCTGTCTTACTGTGTCTTAAGTCACAGTGGTCTGCCCTAAACAACAACAACAACAAAAAAAAGCTAATCAGACTCTATAAACACACAGGCATTCATGAACTCCCCAAACACCACAGTTTTCATAAAGAATCTACTCAAAGCAAAGCTCACAAACAAATTCAAGTATCAATAGAATTTTAATGTGGCTGAACTGAAGAATTTACTTTTATTTAGAACATTGGTCACGAAAGTAAAACAGTTCTAGCTCTCTATTTAGTATTCTGTTTTTCAAACACTTGAAAAAAAATGGTTTCAAAGTTAAACCATCTTAAATTCATATGTAAAAACAGGCAGTGAAATTAAGAACAATGCCTGCCCTGAGCATGCCTTAATAGAGGACATTCCAAAAGGAAAATGCACAGAGCCATGCGTAAGTACTGTAATCACAAGTATGCCCACAAGACACTCCTTTTCTTCTCTGGAAACAGACAGGAAACTCCTTCTTGCTTAAAAGACAATGTACTACCATCTTTTTACAGCTACAATATAATCACTGCCTAGTAGTTTTTGATAATTGACTAAATTTCCTATTTCAAATAGACAGGTGGTGAGAGTTTCTCTAAAATGAGTTAAGACAACATAAAAGACTTGCAAGATGCCTGTTACAATGATCCATGGAGCATTTTCTAGACTTTATTTACCATCCACAAGATGACAGGCAAAACCAGCTTTGTGCTCAGCACTGAACTATTTTTTTAGAGGATGCTACATGCCAGGGAGGAAAGCAGGCTTTTAGGTCCTAAGTTCTTGGCTTTTATTCTTCAGAAATACTATGGATATAACATATACTCATTCAGGATGATATGGGCCTAGATACAGATATTCAGGATAGAGAAGCAACTTCCATAACATGCATTCATAAATCTTGGTTTTTTGAAAAAATACCCAAAGTAATTGCTAGCATTTACATACTTATTGTATTCTGCAGCAGTCTAAAAATTTACAGAGATTACTATCGGGAAATTAAGTGTGTAAGGCAGTGACCATCCAATTGTCTGGGACATGTCTCTTCACACTATTCAAAACTCCACAGCTAAGATTTTCTAAACTCTCAAAATGTAGGAGGTTTGTAAAAGTCAGGGAGACACAACATCTGGATTTGCCCCCAGCTGTGGAAACAGACCAACTGATCATGTACTTCTTAAAGGATGGCATGTGAAACCTTAAACAAGCAGTGAGAACATAATCAGTAAAACACTTTTGTCTCAGTTTCCGTAGCACTTCTGTGCTTAAGGCATATCTTGCATTTATACAACACCATTTAGCCAGAAAACCACTAGAGCAAATAAAGCCACTTTTCAGAATTAATTTGGCAGATAAATTGAAATCATTCCATCCAGCATGGAAAAAACCCCATCTGGTTTAACTACATACATGATTACAAAATAACTGGACAAATGAAGACAAAAATTATACACCTACTCTTAAATTATAAATAGTTTTTATATAAATTAAGCTGCTTACATAGGTAATGCAGTTTCAAGACACAAGGCACAAAAGTTGAAGCAGCACTGCCAGAACAATTATTTCAGCTGTATCCTTTTCATTTGAGATAATAACACAATTAATCTTACTTGAATTCTCATTATTTGACAAGTTTTGTGGCAAGATCATTATTGGCTTTTTAATTTCCACCCAATTCCTGCAAAAACTGCAAAAATACATAATTTTATGTTTTTTCCAATGGAAGGCAAAAAATAAGAAGTGTTTGCATGTCAAGTTTTAGATAAAGACTCCTAAAATGACATTGTCACCAATCTTTTATTGCTTATTGAACAAGTAACTACTAGGTATAAATGGGCTTGTGTAGTAAAATCTTCTTTCAAAATGGAAATGACCTAACTTTTACACAATGACCTTTCCTGGGGCTATGCATGTGGATTTTTTAAGCACTAACTCAGCAGAGAGGGAAATATGCCAGCTGCCAAGATACAAATACCATTTCACACAGCACCTGTTCTCTAGAGCTCTGCCAAGTAAGTGACCTGATACAATCCTGCAGAATTGAGGCAATACCAGGGGATGACAGAGTAAAGGGCTATTCCTTTACTCTGAGTATGTATTCAAAAATTACCACTATCAACAAAATTCTGAGATATCTTACTAGTTTTTTTACAGACACATGTACTCGTGAACTCACGGGCACTACTTTTGAGTGACAATTAGGAAACTTATGAAGAGGAATTCCAAATCATTACTGCAATTCCATTTAAAGAAGAGAAACAAACAGGTAGCTGTTAATCTTAAACAGGAGCTTTAGGGAACAAGAGATGTTTTACCTTTCATGAAACTTAAACCCAACAGATTTACTATTGAAAATACAGCATTACTATCAATTTCAAAACCACAAGTCTCAAGCTCTTCCTAAGCAGTTAGAAAGGAATTGATTCCATCTAGTGGCTGAACAGCGTTACAGACACTCAGAGAGCTTTCTTACCGATTGTAATTTCTGTCCCTGGCAAGGGAGAGTAACACCATCATCAAACATGCACTGCGCTTCACCTGATACAAAGAGTCTGACAGTGCAGGGATGGTGCAAAGCTATTCTGAACAAAACGAGAGCTGTAAGATATTTCTCATCACGGCATTTTAGTGCCATACACCTCACTAAATCATGAAGCCCAGGGTTTTCCTTCAGAAGCTTATTTGCTCAAATGTCTTTTATGTTTTTTACTCTGCCAATTAAAGGCAAAAGTATCTGTCTGAGGTACTTGCAGATTCCCATACTCTATACCTCGGATTCTTTAGGCTTTAGTGGTATGTGTTTCTGTTGCCACAAATACCCCTACGCAGTGCAGTTGTGTAAACTAAATACCCATAAACTCCACTGTGGAGAGAACTTTTACTGAAGAAGTTGCTTAGCCTCTAACAGGGCAGGGAATTTAACCCATCTCCCCTAGATACCAGTCTTGTGTCTAACCCACCAAACTATCTTATCCTTGATGTCCCAAAATGACATATTAACACTCTGCAGTTAAATTTCTCTCCTCCTTCTGCCTCTGAACCCAACAAAATCTGTGAAAACAAACAATGGAAAATTTTGAGCATGGAAAGAATACTTTGACAACCCACCACATAACACTGAGATCAACAATGTAGATTCACTTGAGTCCCTTACACCTGCTACGTGCATTTGTAAATATATGAAAATAAATGGCAGGACCTACCTGTAATTTGTGTTGTCATAGAAACAAGCAGTGAAAAATTCAAAGCTACCATGGAAATATTAATAGAGTAATTGGTGCCTGGTTGCAAATCTAAACAAACTTCAGGAGCTTCCTTGTGTGTGGAAAGTTCAAAGGTCATTTCATGAAAGAAGTTCTTCTGATACCAACGCTGGCCTTGCACATGAAACTGTAACCAAACAATCATATCAAGAAAATTGAAATGTTATAATACATTACTTGCATTCAGCCACCTCATGCTCTTAATTAGAAGAAACAGCAGAAGAGAGCACTGCATACGGTGTGTCAAAACTGTTGACACTGATAGTTACTCAAATTCCAATGCTACCAAAATTTGATCCGTCTTCATCAGATCAGCCATTTTCGTGGTTCTTTCACTTCTCTTCCTAGTCTATCCACTTTTTTACCACTACTGTAATTTGCCTCAGTCTCTATTTCATACAGGTTTCCACTAACAGTTCCCTTTCGTTGTAGTATACCCTTCTGGTGAGTAATAAAAGTAAGCTCACATGAGCACCTCTCCAGTTTCACCCTGAGGACTGAGACAAAATCAAATTATTTTGACCCATGTCAAAATGCCAACTACACTCCAGGATCTGTCTACAGACACCTATATTTCCAGGGAAATGTACAGGCTCCTGGGTTCTTTTTGTTTGTTTGTTTCAGTAGGATTTTGTGTTTTATTGTTGATGACTGAAATGATCATGAAGTTACTCATTTAAGGCCACTCCTGATCAAATGATTGCTCTATTAAAGAAAACTAAAATGCTTGCTGTGTATTAATAGTGCACTAATTTGCCTTTAAATAGATCTCATGCCTTCAGATAATCTCTTAGTGCCTCCTTAAGGGAGGTACTTGAGACAAGGGAGACTTGAGACAACAGCAGGTGGTCGAGTCCTTGTGGCAGAGGGAGTTCATGTAGAAATTCCTTGCTGGGATAAGGGAAGACTGAAGGCATACCACAGGGCACAGGGAACTGACTCAGTGGAACTGGAATAGAGTTGTATGAGACCTGAACATGGAAAACTTGAAAGTATAGATAAGAAGGGCAAATTAAGAGTGAAGTATGGGGGAAAATAAGCAAGAAACAGGGGACTACAACAGAGCGTAGTCTTTCTTTGGCTGCTATGCAAGATTACTCTTTGGGTTTTCATGAGACACAGTATTATAATGAAGAGTACTGCGAGCAGTGAGTGTTTGAAAAGTTAGGTTTTTTCACAAAGGGGATTGATAAAAATTGCTTTCTAGATTCAAAACATATATTGTCACTTACTGAGTATCTGTCTTCCATATCAGTTCCCCTGACATTTCTCCTCCATTTCAAGCAGGTATCATTAAAAAGGAATACATTATTGAAAGCTTCCTTTACTGTAAAGACAATTAAAAAAGGGACCAACTTATTATAAAAACTACCTCCTTCAACCTGATTGAATATGAGTAGCTGAGAATAAAATTTTAAAAATGGTTTTTAATTTCATTCTCTTCTGAGACAGAGGTAGGTTATAATTTCTTTTTGAATGAATAAACAAGGTAAGCAAAGCATAATCATTTTCCAAAGAAACTTTGGGAAAACCCAAGCATGCTATTAAGGAAATCCAGCACACGATTTACTTGTCCAGGCCTAGAAGGTTATAATGACAGAATGACCAAAGGTTCAGGCCTCCTGATGTAAATAAATTATCACAGAACAATTATTTTTCATAGTTGATGCCTTTTAGGAAAAAGCATGTAAGCAAAAGCATTTTTGTGAATTCCAAAAGCAATTATTTCTCAAGGTCTGTCTCACCAGAACTAGTATGTCAGAAGGCAAGCTTAAAGTCTCGTTGACTAAAATACTACAGAAATCCACTGTTAGAGCATGCCTTCTGTACAATTACTGATAACTTCCAGAACCCTGTTAATCACTGCTAAACACAGGAGCATTGTCTGTAATGCTCATACCAGATTAGATTAGTATCATACAGCCAAGCAACAGGGAATTCTCCTACAGGCAGAGAATCATATTTCAAGGCAAAAACTGGAAACCAGTAGGCACTGTACCACAGACCAAAATTCTGGAACATAGCCAGAAATGTCACTGTACCAATCCTGCCTTGGTCAGAATGCAAGTACTGAAAAACCAAATTTGCCAGATCTTTCCGAAGGGCACTTGCTGCCACTGCTCTCCTTGCTCAGAGAGTCATAGGCCAAGTGAGCAGAAAGAAAACACCTTGCAGGGAAAGAGGATGCTGACAGTGGCTACATGCATGTAGTCAGCATAAAGAATAATGAAGTCTAGGAAACAGCCAATTTTCCTGTCTGTTAGGTTCAAATCAGTGAACTCTGAAGCACAGTAAGTTCTTTTATAGGCTCATAGAATACAAAACACAACCTACCCTTTGTTTGAATTGCTGCTGTAACTGAGACAGTGATGTTTGTGGAAGAAATGGTAGTTATATTCACCACATAGTTACTTCCAGAGTTCAGATCTAAGCACACTTCTGGATTATCTTCACTTGTACTGATGTTAAATATCACATCTTCTGAGAACACCTTCTCATCCACTCTTTGTCCCAGTATATGAAACTATTGAAACAAAGACAGTAGTGTGATTTGTTGTGGCTCTTCAAAATTCAGAATACTAGTTTATTTAATCCTACTAGTTCTTAAAGGAAACACAAGATTACATCTCGTTTAAAGTATCAGTTCAAGGAAAATAGGTTTTTGACGAGCTGCTAGATGGCTTAATAAATTGGATCTTTATTTCTTCTGGCTGCTAAAATTATTGATATTTTTTCATGTATTTCTACAACAAATAGAAGGAATCTATTACAAAATCTAATCCAATCTTTTGGGAACCTAATCCTTTGTGGACCCTAAAAATACCTTCAACTCAAATAGTAGGGTTAAGCAAATATTTTTTTCTTGCTTACAGCACACAGATAGAAACTACATGTACTTGTTACTTTCTTTCCCTTTTGCTAGTTTTTCCCCCTTGGCCCACAGAAGCAGTAGTAAGACCGAATGTAAAGCAGCAGTAAAAGACAAGCTTCCCTAAGACCGTCCCTGTGCAGTGAACAAGAAATCTGTTGCTTGTATGACGTGAAGTGACAGACAAAGCTCAACTTCTCTGGCTGTTCTGAAGTGTCTTTCAGATAGCTGAATTCAGGGAAAGCATGTGCACAGAGCACATTATACCAGAGACCCGCAGCTTGCCAGTTACCGCTGGCTGAATAAAAACCAGTTTTGACCTGTTAGGGGGGAGCTGTGTTTTCCATCTCAGCAGTGCTCAGTAAAATTATACAAACTAAAAATACTTTGGTTATAACATAGGAGGAGAAACATGGGTTGTTTTCCAAAATTATTACCCAACCTTGAAATGTTTTCCACATTAATGTACCTACCCTGGACACCCTTTTATGTTTTCCCTTACTTGTACATACTAAAAAAATAGGAAAAAAACAAAATCAAACAACACACACACAAAAAAACCCCTTTCTTGGGCTGTTATTGTGAAAACATGGGAATTCTTATCGTGTTGCTTTGGCTCTCTGTAACACTGACCAAATTATTTGTTTTGTTTCTAAGAATTTATACCTTAATTTTAATTCTCATGCTCATAAAAAAAAATAGTTATGAAATCTGGTTTCTATTTCCATGAAAAACAGTTCTCAAATGTTCATGTATACTTCGGTTGAAACTTTTGAGCAAGGCACACTACTCCAATATACCTTGCATCTCTAAAACATCTTATATCCAGTATTTGCAAGTGATACACTGCTCACTTGAGATGCTTGTCACAGACAGGGACAGCCCAGGTTTGCAGTGTTTTCTGTTGGCAATGTGAGCTTGAGCTCTTCAATGGAACTTCACTGAAACATAAACTTATGCTGCAACCTCTGACAGATTCAAGCAGGCATTTAGGTGATTTACTGGAATGAGACACCAAAGCTTTTGAGCTTTTCAGCTGCCTTTAGAACAGGAATTTTCTTCTTTCCTAACCCAGCCAGCCACCTCTGGGTTTCTAGGTGTTTCGCTGGGAAGATCAAGACAAACTACCATACAAACAAAACCCACAAAACAAATGTTCACTGCTGGATCAGCAGATATAACCAGGAGAAAGCTATTCCCAGTCTCAAATACTTCCATTACTGCCCTACTTACTGTGTATGTTTCCTGCATTCCCAGTCTTCCGGTTTTCCTTTGCCACCTCACACATGTTTCATTGAATATGGAGAAATTACTGAATAATTCCTCCTCTGTGAGCAAAAACATGAACACAGAAAAAATCATTACTTCTCAGGCAAAACTTATGTTAGGAGCAATTGCTTATTTCTTACTTTTCCTGTGGTTTGGTCTAGGGTTTTTTTTATTTGCTTTTTTGTCCAAACAGGAAAAAACAAAAAAGGTAAGCACATGTTAGGTAGAAAGCTTTCTCTTAACTGTGTTGGCTACTAAACTTAAAATAACAGGCTAACTGAAGAAGCATGTCCTGAGCTAAAGACTGTGAAGTCCTTAAACATACAGTCAGCATTACATAAACTGACCCATGAAACTTTTAAGAAAGCTTCTGTATTAGACTGGAAGAGAGTTTATTTGTAGCTGAATGAATGTTTCGGTTCATTATTTACTTGGGTTGGTTTTTAAAAGGTGTTGATATTTTTTGTTGTTGTATAATAAATTAAATAACACAGCAGAACACTTTTCAAAACAAACACTATATTAAAACAATGGAGCCCACAGAACTAAGCATGTAGGAAGTACAGTTGTAGCAACCAGAGACACATCCCTCAACATACCTGTGTTAATTTACACACTTAAGAGGCGTAGGCTTGCACCTCAGAGAGAAAGCACAGCTAGGAAGATCAACTCATCCACTCTTTTTTTTCAGCAGCTCTCTCACTGCTGTCATTAGACATAGTGCAGTTGCTCTCACATGACAAGATAACGAGGCATTCTCACAGGGCTAAGAACAAAGCTCCTTCTGGTCAGAACTCAGATTGATAGTGAATGTGTTTACTCCTTTCCTTCACCAGCCTTCAAATTGTCATTCCTTTGTCGTAATACCTTATTTTCTTACTACATTCGCTACGTGACCGAGGTCATACAAACCTCAACCTCATATAGATTCTAAGCTGAAAAACGCTTACTAGCTGCTGAAAAATTGAAAGGTATTTATATGACAGTATTGGTAGATGCCACTTCAGGAAATATTCACGAAATAGTCGATGTATTGTTTGGCCGTAAAAGCAAGCATAGGTCAGGGTACTCTTTCTCTGTATATAAGCTTCATTGCCATGTCACAGGGGCCCCCTTGTCACATGTGGGCATCAAGCTGCCACTAAAATAAATCAGTATATTAAGAGTTTCTAGCATTTCTTTACATAGGCAGCTATTTAGAACTACAACATAACAGTAAATGTATTTTGCAGCAGTTTTTCTTTCTTTTTCTTTGATTATTAGAACTGCCATAAAACTTTTCTAACATTATCTTCCTCTCCACATATTCAACAAACAGATGCCTCACTCATTAGACCAGTTCATCTCCCAACTGATTTTAGCTCTTCCATTCCACATTCATTATATATGGAAATGCTGTTGAAAGCTTCCATGTTTCCAGGACTGAAGAAAGAGATTAATCTGCGTGTCCTCTAAAACAAATTTCTTACAAATGGGTGTGTAATTAGTTGTATTTAAGTGCTGCTTATTCTTATTGTTATCTGTTTCACAGTACTGCCCAAAACCTCTGCAGTCTAAGGCTTCTGTACCAACACAAAGCAAAAGATTATGTTCAGTTGTTGTATTCTTTAAATCAGACACACTTTGGTTAAAAGAGTGGATGGCAAAAAGGACTCAAAGACAGAGGGAAAATGTTTCCATATCCATGAGATCTGAATTAAAATGCATAACTAGGAGGCAGCAGGGGAACAAGAGAGGGAGTAATCTGCAAAACTTCTCAGCAAGAAAACCTGCAATTTGACTTACGAGTTTATAAAATACAACTAAAAAAAAAAAGGAAAACAAAACAGCAAACAACAAAAGGGATTGTGCTAGGTATTTAGGCAAGGAAAGAAATCTTTTACAGTGGCCTCCTCAGAACAAGGAAGACAGAACTAGTAGCATTTTTTTTTCTGTAACTACATAAATTTTTTGTTATGCTTTCTGATCTTTGAGGTCAAGGCCACCGGGCAATGTCCATAAATTCACAGAATAGCTGTCAGACCTTTTCTCAGAAGTTTCCACTTTAAATGGATGTGAGTGAAAGAGCATGAAAACCTGTACAGAACAATTACCACAACAAAGTCTTGGGGTTTCTGAGGAGACTGCTTTTTCTCCTTTACTCCAGCTGATCTCACAATCTTTGTTTGGATAACCAAATATACAGAAAGGGCTTGGTTTAACATTAATCCCAGTAGCATACACATAGTATCCAATAACAGCACAAAGGTTTCTTTGAAAAAAATATTCTGCAACTAGAGGGAGACAGGTTCCTTGAAACGTTCATTATACTGTGAAATCTAACAGTGAGAGTGACTTCCAGAGCTTGGCAGCTTGCTTTGTGAAACACACAGAAGCAGACAGTAGCATCCAGGTCTTAAATGTATCTGATTTTGATCAACAGCTTACACTCAAACTCACAAATAAGATAGGAGAAGCAAAGACCCTCCATTTGCCCATACCTCAGCACTATAAATTTTAATTTGTGATTAACCAAGGCGAGTGAAGTTCACTGCTACCCCACTGACCTTCAGGTTACCTTCATAATCTTTTTCCCATCATAAGAGAAGGTGTCCTAGAAACAACATGCAAATAAATACCTGGAGGCCAGAGGTGAAAGGTGAGAAAAAATCCGGCAGGAGTCAAATAGAGAAAGGCAGATTTGGAACAAGATAGAGAGATGCAAACAGCACCTGGCTGTTGGCAGCCAGGAAAGACAGGTGCTGGTAAACACAACACAAATGGTAGAATGCAAAAAAACAAAACAAAACAAAACAAAACAAAACAAACAAACAACAAACAAACAAAAACAAAACAAAAAAAAACACAAAAAACCAAAAAAAAAACACCCAAAGAGTTTCAACAGCAACAGCAGCAACAGTGAGTGTCAGAGGGGGAGAAGTTATGTTAAGAAATTCACAGATATCAACCTTTTTAAGCAGATTGAATCAGATAGAATCAGCTCCACTCTGACATTTATCTTCAGCAAGTAGCTAAAAGAGAATCCACACAAGCAAGTTCAGTTACAGAGCTCTTGCCACCTATCCCCCCACATACTAGCCATTTAGTGGAAGAAAAATCCCAGGTATTAGATTTCTTTGTATATTTTTGCCTGTTCAAATCTGTAAGTGGTGAATGATGCTACAAATGCCATCTGCTACTTATACAGACCACATTTTTTCAATTAAATAAATGAAAATATCTCAATGATGGCTGCCAAGAGGATGTTGCCAGACTCTTTTCAGTGGTGCCCAGAGACAGGACAAGGAGCAAAGGCCATAAACTAAAACACAGAAGTTCCACCTCGACATGAGGAAGAACTTCTTTACACTGAGGGTGGCAGACCACTGGAACAGGCTGCTCAGAGAAGCATGAAAATATTCCAGACCCACTTGGACGTGTTCCTGTGTCACCTGTTCTAGGTGACCCTGCCTTGGCAGGGAGATTGAACTGGATGATATCCAGAGGTCCCTTCCAATATTAACTGTTCTGAGATTCTGGGAAACCAAGCACTTTTACTCCCCAAGGAAAGAAGTTCTGTGAGGACCAGCTACACAGGATGTCCAAGTTCACACACTGAGCACACTAGACAGAAAGTATTTTAACTGCTGGCTGTTCTCTGCACTTCAGTCTTCTCATTATGTAAGTCAGAGGTTGGTAAGAAAGACTGTAATCCAGCTGCCTCACCTTACTAATTAAGGAAATCCAACCAGCATCACAAGTAAAATTAACTTTGTAAAAATATTTTTAACATTTAAACTCCCTACTAATAATATATCACAACAGACAATGCACCAAACAATGCAAATAAAGGGCATTCCATAGCAGTCACTTCCTAAGAAATGAAGAAACTAATTGTCAGAGAATTTCCTGAGGATATTCTCTTAACTGCCTTATTTCTAATAGAATTTTTCAGGCATCAGGAAAAGACAATTGGTTTTACAACTTCTATCATAATTTCAGAATAGTACATAATTTTCTCTCATTTTAATGGGAGTTACTGATTAATTATACACAATTACACTATTAAGAACATGTACATCGCAAAGACATCATTGCCAGAACAGAAATTTAATTTAATTTTAAAGCAATTTGTTATGTCTAGCAAGTATGAAAAATGTAGAAGTCAAGAAAATGCAAGATTTTGTAATAATTTCCTGCTGATGATTAATTTTCCTTTAAAGGAGTCTGGACTAGTTAGGCTATTTTTGTAAGTTTTTTCTTCCCATTCTATTTGACCATAACTTACTTTTTTGGCCCTCTGATCCAGCAGCTAGAGCTGGAATCTGGCAAAACTCTTGCTGAAATCCATGGTAATCCCATGAGTGCAGTCTGCATGTTCAGGCCCTTCGAAGTTTCAGAGCACTCAAAACAACTCTTGGCACTGCAAAGACTGACAGACCTGACTAACTTAGTCACTCTACACAATGCTGGCTTCAAAACCAATTTACATAATGTGAATTTCCTAAATGAAATATGAATCATGACTTCGAACAACAGCAGTTCCATTTCCATTTGGGCACTACAACAGCTGAGAGAACAGCTTTTCTGCATACCTATTTTATTTGATGCCACCTGTTTTATATTCTCTGTAAATGCTCAAGAAGTCAAGTGAGGGAAGAGAGGCCTCATGCAGTAAGTCTGTGTGGAGTGAAGTGGCAGCAGTCAAGGACAGATTTCCAGTCCTATTGAAAACCATGAGGATGTTTCAAAGCTAAATGAACACTATCTTCTGCAAAAGACAGCACTGGTACTTAAAAACTAGAGATGGACAGTGGTAGACAACTCTTTCTTAGGACACAGAAGAACACTAAAGAGCACAACAGTCATAGTCTGAAACATCTGCTAGTTGTTGCTGTTAATAAAAAGGCAGTACATCCTGTTTCCAAGCACACAGTATGACAAGACCTTTATTATAGCTCTCCTTTCTCAGGACTCATTCTTTAATAAGAAAATAATTCTGGAATGAAATTCAGACAACTAGATCTAGGCTGGAAAGGCAACCATTAACAGATTTTGCTTCAGTCATTATGAGAAAAGAACAAAAAACAAACAAGCTGCAAAAGAGAGAGAGAGAGACAGGGCTTTGAATTCAGTTGTCACTACTTTCACTGGAGTGCACTTCACAGTATTAGATTCACAAGAAAATATTGGTAAATGCCTTCTGCCCCTCTGGTGACACTCCATGGGCTTCTAAGGTGAAGGCTCTCGGTGAAGCAATAAAACTCCTGTCCCATTAGTCTCCTATTTGAGATAAAAAGCAAGACAGCTATAGAAAGATCGGTGACATCCAGTAGAAGCTGCTGCATTGTTAACATTCTCTTCTGTGACCTTTCCATCCAAAAGTACCACCACGTACCCTACATCATAAATTAGAAGGGGATTTCTTGCATTCTTTCTCCTGTTCCTAACTTCAGAATGGGAATGGCAAACTAATGAAACTTCAATTTAAACAGCAACTTTTTACAGTAATATTTACCTTTGCATACGTATGTAATATTCTCCCATGACTGATCTATTGTGCATTCTGAAAAATTCCTGTCTCCATTGAAATAATAGCCTTCTTGACACTGATAGTACACTCTGCTCCGTAGAGTGGTAGAGTTGTCCCAGGTCATTGTTGTGTGTGGAATCAGCAAAGGTTTGCCACAGTCTATTTCTGGAACAGAGAAAAACAGGAAAACAAAACCTTGAAATGAAAACAGGCAAGACATATCGGAGTGTTTAAGATGGAGGGATGAACTGTCCCAGCAAGTTACACTTCAGTTTTTTCCACTTCTTAGAGATTTCTAGAAGTCAGGCCAGTTTATCAGAACCCCAAATTTTGTGACTGGAGACTTTCCAGCAGAGTAGGGCATTTATCCTACAAGACGACCCATAAAATAAAACAAAGTGACCTGATTAGGAATGGAGAGCAAGGATCTTAAGGAAAATTTTTATGAATAGGTCTATCTTCCCACAACACTCTCTTATCCTCCACAGGCTATTTATTCCTTTATTTTATCTACCATTAGTAACAGTAGATATTAAAAAAGGCAAGGAGTCTTAAAAAAGTCCAAGGAGTGTCGTGAAAGAACAGCATCAGGAAGGTTATGTTCCTTTGTCAGTGTATTTAGTTCAAGGTTTGAAAAAAGAAGCTTCTACAGACAAGACAAATGAGCAATTCTGGGGGAAAGTTTGGTTGATTATTCAAACCACTTTACAGATAATTAGAAAGCTGGAATAATGAATTTATAATTTAATTCATCTGCTCAGTTTTCAGGGGCTTCATAATAAAAACAGGGAACAAAAAGAATAAAAAGTGAAGATCAAATAGATGGAACAATAATATTTAGGGTAAAATATGCTTTTAAATCCACAATGAATTTTATACCTCAATAAAAGATTCTTCACCACTTCAGTTGTAAGAAGCAAACACATAAGAATTAAAATCTTACCCTCATTAAATCTTATATGGAGAAAACAAGTTCTTTTAAAACCATTTAATAATTTTAAGTGATTCTGAAATTCTACTCCAAATAAGGAAAGCAAAGAAGAAAAAACGAAAGCTTATAGAATCACGATCTTTACAACCTTTACAGGAAAAATTAAACATATGTATTGCAAGGGGCAATACATCCACCATCATGACAACCTTCCTTTTCATACCCCAATGTGTATGAATGCATCTATTACAAACCATCAAAACAAGCCTTGGAATAACTAATGCACACACCAGCATATGCTTAACTCATAGAAGGACAGTGTGTAACGAGACACAAAAACTTGTGCTGTTCCAGCTACCTGCCCACGGCTGTTCTGCAACAGACCGAAATGCAGAAGCACACTTCTGTGTAACACTGCAAGCCTTCTACTTAGACTCATGACCCAGAACAAGAATATTAAAGGTCACTCTATAAGTAGAGAGTGGTTATAACAAACAAATTGAGCATTCAAAAAAATTACTACATTTGATTGCAATAAACTGAAAGCTTGACCCTGGTGGATCAAGCTGAAAAGATATCGATCACCCAGCAAATAGAAAAGTGAAGCTGTGCAAATGTGTAAACCGACTAAATAATGTAATTATCCTAAGGTCTTCTAATTAAGAATATGACCCCAGATTTAAAAAACAAGAGTTTTTTAAAAAATGTGCTTCTGTGTTTGTCTTGGGGTGACCTTATGACGTGTATACCATATCGCTGCCTATGCCCAGAAATTAATTTTTGTGCCTTTCTGTGCCTCTAAACTGAGCCTGAGAGGGGGAAGGAAAAAAAAACTGAACAAAACTTTCTCAAAGCAGTTTGCACCTTGTTCAAGGTCACATAAAGATAGCAGGTTTTTTTTTTTCCCCAGCTGGGGCGGGGGAGCGAGGAAGCACCCAGCTTGTGGCTTTCCAGTCAGCTTTTGGCCAGTTTTTTTCCAGTTTCTTGTTCTCTGGAGAGAGACTGAGAGTTGAACTTTTCCTTCTCTGGAATTTCGGGTTTTCTCCCTTTGCTACTGGACTGCTTGATTGCTGTAACACATCGGGAGGACTTTCCACCGGGCAGAGACGGCCTGGCCCTGGGCCAAGCCCCAGTGCCGAGGAGACCAAAGGGAGGACTCTTAATGCTTTCCCAGGTTTTTTCCTCCACAGCGAAAGATTTTACCATTTCACCTCATTTTCCTTTCCCGTGTGTTCGTTAAATAAATAGTTTTATCTTCTTCACTTTCCTTCGAGGAAAATTTATTTTTTCCTGAACCTGGTGGGGGAGGGGTGGTTGTGCCTTCTCTCAGAGGATATATTTCTAAATTTGGCCAAACCGGAACAAAGTTAGTGCCGCCCAGCTGCGTGGCTCGAAGGAAAGTGAAAAACCTGTGCTAATTACATTTTGATTACATTTTGGTTTGAATTTACTTATTCTGTGTTGGGTAAAGTAGTCACCATGTTGGTTGAGTTCATAATGTCTCTCTGGCTTGATGTACTCATGTCTTTTTGGTCCTTAGATTTCATTGAGGTACTGGTGTTTTTTTGGTCCCTAGGGTTGTTTGCCTACCCACAACTTGCTCCAGTCTTGTCCCTGATATGCAAATTTTACAGAGCAGGGAGACGAATCAGGATTTCCCTGTTCCTGTGTTCGGTGATAATGATTTATAAGAAGTTGACAGAGGTACAGGCAGCTGTTCAAAGTGTGTATGATAAATGGTTTCGCCATCCTAACCCCAGTCCTAGGTTCAGTAGCCTGTTTTGGGAATTTATTAGTAATTGCACCCAGATTGTTAGAAGAGGAGGAGATGAGGTTTCCCTTTCCTTTAAATTTGATAGGTTATCTTTTGAGAATGTTCAGTTTCCCCTGGATGTTAAAGAGACCACCCTCCTGGTGTGTAATCTGGTAAGCTTCCTCTATGTGCTCTGTACGTCTCGCAGCTTGTCTAGAATGAGAGCTCAGATTTCCAGGGTGACTGCCAAGACACCTGACCCAGAGGTGGAAAATCCTGAGTGGTGTGGGGAATGGGAGGTGGAAAATCCTGAGTGGTGTGGGGAATGGGAGGGCATCAGCCAAACCCTAAAGAAATTCTCTGACCCGATTGTTTGGGATTTCCCATCTGAACAAATTCAGAAACCAGCTGAGGTGGGAAAATATCTGAAAGAGAAATACAATGACAATTCTAATGAGAACAAGCTCCTTGCAATATGTTGGGCTTTGGCATATGCCTATCGCACACTGCAGCCGGTAAGGGTAGAGAGACAGGAAGATAAATCAGCAAAGCCTGCGGACACCCCAGTCACTCAGGCTGCAGATAAACCAGACAGCGAGCCCAAACCAGATGGAGAGTCTAAGCCACTGACAGTGGCTCCTGTCACGAGGAAAAAGCACACCACCAAAACTGATCGCCCAGTGAAAGATGATGATGATGATGCAGGGGAAGGGACCTCAAAAGATGCAGGGGAAGGAACCTCAAAACCACCAACGGACTCAGGCACAGAAACCATTACTAAGTCCATGTCCATAAAGGACCTTCACAGCCTAAGAAAGGATTACACGCGATGGTCCGATGAATCCATAATAAGTTGGATGGTCCATATTTGGGATGCCGCAGGTGATGATGTGATGCTGGACGGTGCTGAAGCGAGGCATTTGGGATCCCTGTCACATGATCCAGTGATCGACCAAGCGATGAAAAGGGGGACTGACTCTACCAGTGTCTGGAGACGAGTTTTAACAGGCGTGGCTGAAAGATATATGTGTGGAGATGATCTCTACATGCAACAAACCCCATGGAAGGCCATAGAAAAGGGATCCAACACCTGAGAGAACTAGGGGTGGTAGAGGTTGTCTTCGCAAATGACCCAGGACTGAGGAGTCCAGACCGGGCCAGAGTTATTCCATACATGTGGCGAAAACTCATACAACTTGGGCCACCAGAATACGCTTCTGCTTTAGCAATAATGAAACCGGATTACGGTGCGAATGAGACTGTGAAGGACATGGCAGTGAAGCTCCGAGCATATGCAGACTCTGTGAATGGCCCAACACATGCAAGAATCGCAGCTGTAGAAACACGTGTGCAGAAATTGGAAGATAAGAAAGAGAAGAATCACCAGGAGATTAAAGAGTGCCTCCTCCATGGACGTTCCCCAGAGAGAAGGTACCTCCCACGAAGTGAGCTGTGGAATTTCCTGTGTGACAGTGGGGAAAACATGAGGAAGTGGAGTGGACAACCCAATTCTGCTTTGGCAGCACGAGTGATTGAATTGAAGGAGCGCAAGTCTCAGAAAGGAGGATCTACCAAAAAAGGAAGTAGCTCCAGTTGCCTGTAGCCAAACTGCTGGAAATGATGGAAAAGACGATGGCATGTCCAATTCCCATGAAGGGACCTCTAAGATACAGGCCCAGGGAAAGAAGGATAACCAGGCATAGAGGGGCCCTGCCTCTAGCCAGGTAGAGGTCAGGGAAACCGTGTTTATTGGACTGTGTGGATTCGTTGGCCTGGTACATCAGAACCACAAAAATATGATGCCTTGGTTGACACTGGTGCGCAGTGTACAATAATCCCATCGCAGCATGTGGGGGTAGAATCTCTTTCTATTTCTGGTGTAACAGGTGGATCACAAAATTTGACCTTGGTGGAAGCTGAGGTGAGCCTGACTGGAAATGAGTGGAAGAAGCATCTCATTGTGACTGGCCCAGAGGCCCCGTGCATTTTGGGCATAGACTTCCTCCGGAATGGGTATTTTAGAGACCCAGAGGGACTCAGATGGGCTTTTGGAATAGCTGCTGTGGAGACAGAGGGCATTAAGCAATTGAACACTTTGCCTGGGTTATCAGAAAACCCGTCTGCAGTCGGCCTTCTGAAGGTGGAAGAACAAAGAGTACCAATTGCTACCTCGACAGTGCATCGCCGACAGTACCGGACAACTCGAGATGCTGTGATTCCCATCCACAAGATGATCCGTGAGCTGGAGAGCCAAGGGGTGGTCAGCAAGACCCACTCACCCTTCAATAGTCCCATTTGGCCTGTGCGCAAATCTGATGGGGAATGGAGATTGACTGTGGACTATCGTGCTTTGAATGAAGTGACTCCACCACTGAGCACTGCTGTGCCGGACATGTTGGAGCTCCAGTATGAGCTGGAGTCCAAAGCAGCGAAGTGGTATGCCACTATTGACATTGCCAATGCATTTTTCTCCATTCCTCTGGCAGCAGAGTGCAGGCCCCAGTTTGCTTTCACCTGGAGGGGTGTGCAGTACACCTGGAACCGACTGCCCCAGGGGGGGAAGCACAGTCCCACCATCTGCCATGGACTGATCCAGGCTGCACTGGAAAAGGGTGAGGCCCCAGAACATTTGCAGTACATTGATGACATCATTGTGTGGGGGAACACCGCAACAGAAGTGTTTGAGAAAGGAGAGAAAGTTATCCAGATTCTCCTGGAAGCTGGTTTCGCCATCAAGAAGAGCAAAGTCAAGGGACCTGCCCGAGAGATCCAGTTCCTGGGAGTGAAATGGCAACATGGACGGCATCAGATTCCCACTGAGGTCATCAATAAGATCACTGCAATGTCTCCACCAACCAACAAGAAGGAAACACAAGCTTTCCTAGGTGCCATAGGCTTTTGGAGGATGCACATTCCTGAGTACAGCCAGATTGTGAGTACTCTTTACCTGGTTACCCGCAAGAAGAACGATTTCCATTGGGGCCCCGAACAGCAACAAGCTTTTGCCCAGATCAAGCAGGAAATCGCTCATGTGGTAGCCCTTGGCCCAGTCAGGACAGGACCTGAAGTGAAGAATGTGCTCTACTCTGCAGCCGGGAGCCATGGCCTGTCCTGGAGCCTCTGGCAGAAGGTGTCTGGTGAGACTCGAGGTTGACCACTGGGATTTTGGAGCCGAAGCTACAGAGGGTCTGAAGACAACTACACTCCCACAGAGACGGAAATCTTAGCAGACTATGAAGGAATCCAAGCCGCCTCAGAGGTAATTGGAACTGAAGCACAACTCCTCCTGTCACCCCGACTACCAGTGCTGGGGTGGATGTTCAGAGCAGAGGTTCCCTCTACCCACCACGCCACCAATGCCACATGGAGCAAATGGATTGCTCTCATCACACAGCGCGCCCGTATTGGAAAACTGAATCGCCCTGGGATTTTGGAAATAATTACAAACTGGCCTGAAGGTGAAAACTTTGGTCTCACTGATGAAGAAGAACAAGTGACACGTGCTGAAGAAGCTCCACCGTACAACCAACTGCCATCAGAAGACACACGCTACGCTCTTTTCACCGACGGTTCTTGTCGCATCGTAGGGATGAAACGAAAGTGGAAAGCAGCCGTATGGAGTCCCACACGACGGGTTGCAGAAGCTGAAGGAGAAGGTGGATCAAGCCAACTCGCTGAACTCAAAGCTGTTCAACTAGCCCTGGACATTGCTGAGAGAAGTGGCCAAAGCTCTACCTCTACACTGATTCATGGATGGTAGCCAATGCTCTGTGGGGATGGTTAGAGAAGTGGGAAAAAGCTAATTGGCAGCATAGGGGAAAACCAATCTGGGCTGCTGAAGAGTGGAAAAACATCGCTGCCTGAGTAAGAAAGCTGGTTGTGAAAGTCCGCCATGTAGATGCCCATGTCCCCAAGACTAGGGCTACTGAAGAACACCAAAACAACAAGCAGGTAGATCAGGCTGCAAAGATAGAAGTGTCACAGGTAGACTTGGGCTGGAAACACAAGGGAGAGTTGTTCCTAGCTCGATGGGCCCATGGTGCCTCAGGCCATCAGGGCAGAGGTGCCACCTATAAATGGGCACGAGACCGAGGGGTGGATCTAACCATGGACAGCATGCGCTGCGATCAAGCAGGCCAAGCGGGTGAAGCCCCTGTGGTATGGTGGGCGGTGGTCCAAATATAAGTATGGGGAGGCCTGGCAGGTTGATTACATCACACTGCCTCAAACCCGCCAAGGCAAGCGCTATGTGCTCACAATGGTAGCAGCCACCACAGGATGGCTGGAGACCTACCCTGTGCCTCACGCTACTGCCCGGAACACCATCCTGGGCCTCGAAAAGCAAGTCCTTTGGAGGCATGGCACCCCTGAGAGAATTGAATCTGACAATGGGACTCATTTTAAGAATAGCCTTATTAATACCTGGGCTAGAGAACATGGCATTGAGTGAGTGTACCATATCCCTTACCATGCACCAGCTGCAGGCAAAGTGGAACGGTGCAATGGATTGTTGAAAACCACTTTGAAGGCACTAGGTGGGGGAACTTTCAAAAATTGGGAACAGCATCTAGCAAAGACCACCTCGTTAGTTAACACCCGAGGTTCCACCAATAGAGCTGGTCCAGCCCAATCTGAATCCCTGCATACAACAGATGGAGATAAGGTCCCAGTAGTGCATGTCAGAGGTCTGTTAGGAAAGACTGTGTGGATAAATTCTGCCTCAAGTACAGATAAACCCATCCGTGGGGTTGTCTTTGCTCAGGGACCTGGTTGCACATGGTGGGTAATGCAAAAAGATGGAACAACACGTTGTGTACCACAGGGAGATCTGATTGTTGTGTGAAAATCACCTGTAGTGTGAAATGCTTGTATACCCCTGCTTGCTGATTGTCACTGTCACTGTTCGTATATAGCTGTGTATATATATATATATATATATATGTATTAATGTGTGTGTAGAATTAGAATATCTTAGTTTGGGCATTGAGCCAACAATATGGGATAAGGGGTGGAATGTCTTGGGGTGACCTTATGATGTGTATCCCATATCGCTGCCTATGCCCAGAAATTAATTTTTGTGCCTTTCTATGCCTCTAAACTGAGCCTGAGAGGGGGAAGGAAAAAAAAAACTGAACAAAACTTTCTCAAAGCAGTTTGCACCTTGTTCAAGGTCACATAAAGATAGCAGGTTTTTTTTTCCCCACCTGCGGCAGGGGAGCGAGGAAGCACCCAGCTTGCGGCTTTCCAGTCAGCTTTTGGCCAGTTTTTTTCCAGTTTCCTGCTCTCCAGAGAGAGACTGAGAGTTGAACTTTTCCTTCTCTGGAATTTCGGATTTTCTCCCTTTGCTACTGGACTGCTTGATTGCTGTAACATCAGAGCACATCGGGAGGACTTTCCACTGGGCACAGACGGCCTGGCCCCGGGCCAAGCCCCAGCTCCGAGGAGACCAAAGGGAGGACTCTTAATGCTTTCCCAGGTTTTTTCCTCTACAGTGAAAGATTTTACCATTTAACATTATTTTCCTTTCCCGTGTGTTTGTTAAATAAATAGTTTTATCTTCTTCATTTTCCTTCAAGGAAAATTTATTTTTTCCCGAACCTGGTGGGGGAGGGGTGGTTGTGCCTTTTCTCAGAGTATATATTTCTAAATTTGGCCAAACCAGAACAGTGTTTCATCTTATTGAGGAACTCTTTAGGCTACATTCTTCCAAATCATAGCACTATAAGAGACTTGACTCATCTGAAATAACAGTAGAATGCTTGAGTAATCATAGTTTGCAACTGGAAACTGTCCAAATATGGGAATTTTGAAGGGATGTTAATGACAAATGGCACTTTGGTTTCTGATAGTGTCTTCAGCTGCTATCAGAAAAGTAGAATAGATATTGAACTAGAAAAATGTCAGCAGTTTAGGCTGTATTTTCATCTCATGGTAATCCCAATGCCTGACATGCATTGGGATTATGTTCTTGGAATGTTAACTTTTAACAATTTATTGCAACTTCATTGGCAACACAGATGAAAAAAACCCTGTTCAACATACGGTTTTTGTTTTGTGACTGAACTTTCTACGCCAAAAGATTGTGTAAACTGAATGCCCAAAGAGAACGACTGATATTTATAACAGTGACTTAAATGGTACCTATGCTAAATAAATCTGAAGGCAGACTTTATTTACCTTTGCACACCAAATCAGGGCCGTCCCACTGTCCTTTGGCATTGCAGACTGCAGTGCGACTGCCGCCTGCCATCAGGTAACCATGGACACAGTCGTAAGTAACTTCACTTCTGTACGTGGTCCCACTTACAGATGTTGGGTGTGCGTTCAAAACAGAAGGTGGAACCCCACAGTCCACACCTGAGGACATGAAGGAAGAGGAAGGTAGACTTGTTCGTCAACCAGCAGGAGCAATGACAGCTGCACTCCCATAAGCATTTCTTTCATCTTTACCAGCTAACACTCTCCTCCTGTAGTAATACAACACTTCCTCAGATCCTCTGCAATATTCCCACTATGACTGACAGTGCTGTAGCAACTCCAAAGATCTGCTTCCAAATGAAAGGACACCTTTCTGCCTTTCTCATGGCGTGATAAATCTGTGACTCCCTCCTCAGTCTAGTTGCTGGTACACAAAAAAATCCTAGTTTTGTTTGGAATCTTTAAAGATTCCCCTGCTTTTACAAACCTGATTACATCAGATAAGCTTTTTCTATACCATTTGTAATGAGCAGCGCCCTGAGGAGGGCAGATGAGCAGAAACTGCCTTTAGAAAGCAGAACTTTAAAAACTGTACAAAAACTATATAAATGCAAAACCACAGAAAACATTACAACATACAACACAAAAGTTTCCTGTTAAGGCAAGATATTCAAAATACACTGTAATGGTTGCTCTACTCACAAACATGCTGAGTTGTCATTGACAAATGCTTAATCAAAGAAGTCAAGTAGCACACACACACACAAAAAGAAGATTTGTTAAAGGTACAGTTACTAGTATTTTTAAAAAAAAATCAGACTTGCTGGTTTTACAAAAAAGGGAAGTCCTAATTGAAAACCAGGAAAAGAGCTTGCAATACAAAGGGAAAATAAGTTTGACATTTCATATTTTTGGCTGTTTCTTGGTGTATCATGTATTTTCTTTCAATTAACAACAAGAGATGTGCAAAGAAACTCTAAGCTGACCTACTGTTTGATTGTAGAAATTTTAAAAATCACATGAAAAAGCAACTTCCGAAAAATATTAACAAATATATATATATATATATATATATATATATATAAACAACTCACAAGAACTGCATTCCACAAGCTTTCTCTAGGGGCTTCTTGAGACTCTGGGCACTCCCTTTTTGTTTTCAAATTCATTGTCCTTTATTTATTTTTGGGGAGAAAATTGTTACTTTCATTGTTTTATAATGGTATTATCTTTTCTTTCTTATGAATTTCTAGTGATAGTTAATATTTTACCTTTCCCAGACACATTGTTTTGGCACCCTTATTTTAATTTATTCACTTCCGATAAATGTTCCATTTCTGTCCATTCTCAGAGAAAAAAAAAGAGAGATGGAGAGAAAGGGAAATAATTAGAAACCAATGACTTTTGTCATTTCTGAGAAACAGAGAAAGAACTCTTCTCACTAAGTGACAATTTCCAGGATGACAATTCTCCCCTGTAGAGTTGCTATATACAGTGTATGTTCTGTTATCTAGCGCTTCAAGTACCATTTAACTAATATACAGAATTTTCTAACTACTCATAGGAAGACAAAAAGAATCCTGAACTCGTAAACAGTAATATTGCCACACAATGGATGATTAGAACACCAAAGCAAGTGGATGTTTTAACAACAGTCACAGGAAACTTAACTCTTCAGAGATGTGAAAGTGTTTGTTCATGCACAAATGCTACTAAAATCATGATGACTGCCCAAAGATGAGGAGTGCTATGATGCCTCTCTTTTGCATCCACAGTAAACCTTCAGAAAAAACTTCACAAAGTGTGAGGAAAATTGATGTTTTCATGAGAGGTCAGTGATGCCTTCCAACTCAGTGGCCTTTCCTATGAAATGCTAAAGAAATCTAGTTTTGTAGGCCTCAGTTCATATTCAGGGACCAGCATCAAAAATGTCACTACACTAAAGAAAAAGGTAAACAATAACATGTCCTTTTATTTTCTCCTTTTTTTTTTGCAAATAACCAGATCTTGAAAAAAATTTCCTTCAGACTGTGAAAACAGTCTACTATCTTCACATACACACTTCCCATGCATAAACCCCCATAATGAAGAATTTAAGAAAGATTTAAGACTCTTTTCACCTTTACAGCTTAAAGTGGCAGGTTCCCAAGTTTCATTTGCAGTGCAGTATGAGAACTTTCCTTCGTTGCTGTAAAACCCTTCTTGACACTCATAATGAACTGCACTTCCTGGTAGCAAGCTGTAGTTCCCCACAATGTAGCCGTGCTTCATTTCAGGAGGGGAACCACATCCGATTTCTGCAAAGAGACTGGGTTAAAAGATTTCATAGTACATAAATCACAACATTCGACCACTTTAAAATTAGCTGAACTAGATGGTCACATCACAAAATACACCTGATCTGATGAATCTGAGGGATTGCCAAAGAGGCAGAATATTAAAGTTGAAGAATTGTCCTGGCCACAGTTGGAGGAATACAGGGAAGCAGTTATTGAGCTACACCTTTACTAACATACAGCTGGAGCCATTCACAACACCAAGATGAGACACTGCAATGTGATGCTGCTTTGCGTGGGCCAGTCTTGTTACAGCAATGGCTGAATGATACTTCAGCATCAGAGGAAAGTTTCAGGTCCCAATGCACAGCTTTATTTCCCTGTGGATGAGCAAAGTGAAGCACTTTTCAGCAGATAAATTGAAAAGAAATATTCTGCCCCTCAAATCCTTCATCTCATTGAAACAGCCTGCATACAAAAGCTCCACTCCTCCAAGCACATCTGCTTGGACAGGGCTCCCTTGTGCAACTCTGCAAGAAATACAATTGGTACAGACACTCTACTTCACCACAGAATATAGAGAGGCAAGTCAGTGAGATAAGAAGCAGGGTTATCAGCAATTCTGGCAAACAAAGTGGAGCACTCCAGTCAGAAAAACTGAGCAATTACAGGCTGTGAGCTTTACTGATGGTTCTGGCAATAAATTGGAAATAAAAGCTGAATATAATCTAGACAGCTCCTTCCACCTGGGACACCTGAGTTCATTACATACTCTGATATCTACAGCCTGCACTGCTAGCAGTTTGCATTTGTGAAAACTGACACTAAAGACAGATTTTCAAATTGAAAACATGGGTTTGGTTGAGGTTTTTCTGTTATGGCAACATAAACTGAACTATTTATTTATGCAGGAGGCACAGTATGTAATAAATTGCTGAATTGTTATTTTATTATTCCTCTCCCCTAGGCTTGTTTCATTCAATTAACCTCTCTTATCAGCTATTTAGTTGCTCTTCTCTTCCCCTTTATGTGGTGTGATTATATAAACAACTGGATTACAACACACTTCCTTTTCACTCAGAAAGTAACTATGTTACTTTCATAGCATTATAAGCCTCTCCGACCCTGTACATCTGAAGCACAGCTGAGAACCTGAAGGAATATCTGGTGTTAACTCTAGGATCCTGACATCACTGGGACAAACCAAATACAAGAGGAGAAAAAAAAAAAATCATACAGCAAGCGAAGTCCAGACACAGGGTTTCTGCCCTGGAGAAGTGCAGGCCAGAACAGGCACTACACTATGGTGCAACACATGTTTTTGTCTGCTAGCAAAAACAGCATCCAAAGACTCTCACCTTTGCATGAAACCATGTTTCCATCTTGATGAAAAGAACGCTCTCCATTTTCTAATTTATAACCATCATTGCAATAACACATGTAGCTTCCTTCAGTATTCACACATCTTGCATTGTGACCACACAGCCCAGACTCCTCACATTCATCTATATCTAAAAATTCAGGGGAAAATAGAATCACTTAATAATAGGGGTTTTTGTTTTAGGTAATTAATATAGGGCCCAAGCTTAACTCTTCCATGAAGAGTTCTACACAGCATCTCATGGCTCTTCTGGGATAACAGAGGAGCTTATCATTGTTTCATCTTCAAGCATCTGGAAAGAGGACTGTTGCAATTTTGTAGCTAGCTATCTTTAGAATAATTGCTGGTTTACTTGACAGATAGCTTCCAATATTATCTGCTGTTCAAACAATTCCAGAAAAATCCTGTATTTGCACATATCTTGAACAGTTACAACAGATCATCACTTTAGCAAGGAACTGGGTACACTAAACACAAATATTACATTCTGGGGAATTATAAGAATCATCCTATTTCTTTAATCTAGCTGCTGCTGCTTCTTCTGAAAAGATCGTTGTTTGAATGAGACTGTGAAACAATGATTTGTGACATAGCAGAATTCAAAATGGAACTAATTCGTAGCTGTTACGAACCTGGATGTCGAACGAGTGCATTGACAACAGAAAGTTCTCTAATGTAGTGTTAGAAAACAAATTCTACAGTGATGGGAAAAAAAAAAATATCTGTGCAGTAGAAAATTAGGTTCTGAATTCATCATGCTCAGGATTCTTTGTGGTGTCTACCTGTACAGTTTGTGCCATCATTGGGAATAAATGTCTTGTTGTTGTTGGAGGCTCGGTATCCATCAAGGCAAACACAGTAAAAACTTCCATGTGTATTATGACACAGTGTATGATTTCCACAGATTTTGCTGGCTCCAATCTGGCATTCATCTTTATCTGTCAGTACATTTAAAAAACATCAGAGAGAGATTAAGAAAAGTGGGGTATCCTCCTCTCCTCACTCATGCTCAAGTAACCAGACTTCTCCTTACTGATTTCCTTTATAAATTATTTGGGATGTAAACACTGCTAGAAAGCTGGAGACCAACAGAAATTGTTGTCCCTGGATAAAAATAAGAATACAGTTTTGTGACACAGCTTAAATTGATCTAAGAGTCCAAGGGCTGCTGAAACCAGAGGGCCCTGCTCTCTCCTTCCACTCTTCCTTATGGCATGCATTTCATGGAACACCTGGGTGGGGACAATCCTAAGCACAGTCTG
Organism: Aphelocoma coerulescens; assembly: GCF_041296385.1. Lineage (NCBI taxonomy): Eukaryota > Metazoa > Chordata > Aves > Passeriformes > Corvidae > Aphelocoma > Aphelocoma coerulescens. The sequence goes on from NW_027184085.1 coordinate 54,427,098, forward strand.
GGTGGAGAATAGATCAAGAGCAGCCGTGTGAGAAGGACTTGGGGGTGCTGGTGGATGAGAGGCTGGACATGACCCAGCCATGAGGACCCACAGCCCAGAAAGCCAAACGTGTCCTGGGCTGCATCCAAAGCAGCGTGGGCAGCAGGGGAGGGAGGGGATTCTGCCCCTCTGCTCTGCTCTGGTGAGACCCCACATGGAACACTGCATCCAGCTCTGGGGTCCCAGAACAGGAAGGACATTGACCTGCTGAGGCAAATCCAGTGGAGGCTATGAAGATGAGTGGGGGCTGGAGCACCTCTCCCACAAGGAAAGGCTGAAATGGTTGGGGATTTCTGAGTCTAGAAAAGAGAAGGCTCTGAGGAGCCATTATTGTGGCCTTCCAGTACCTAAAGAGGATTTACAAGAAAGCTGGAGAGGGACTTTGGACAATGCCGTGTAGTGATAGGACAAGGGGGAATTGCTTCAAACTGAAAGAGGGTGGGTTTAGATTTGATATTATGAAGAAATTCTTCATTGTAGGGGTAGTGAGGCACTGGAACGGGTTGCCCAGAGAAGCAGTGGATGTCCCAATGCCCCATGCCTGAAAAGTGTCCAAGGTTAGCTTGGATGGAGCTCTGCAACTTGCTCTAGTGGAAGCTGTCCCTGACCATGGCAAGGGGGTTGGAATTGTGTGATTTTTAAGGTCCCTTTCAACTTAAAGCATTCTGTGATTCTATGTTTTTCCTACAATGAGAGAGCTGAACTCTGTGCAGGGGCCACCAGCTGCCAGTGCTTTGTGAAAGAAGGGTAAGAGATGGAGAGGAAGAGATCACCGGTGAAGGACCACCCCCTTTAAGCACTGGTAAGCTATTACATACACTGAGACACAGCATTTGACATTGTTCTTTGATTCACATTGATTCATCATGTATGAGACGGTCTTAGAAGGACACTATCAGGCACAGTAACAAAACAATGTTAAACAACATTTCTGAACATGTAGAAGTCTTTTGGTAAGAAAAAACAATCCACACATATTCTATGTTTGGGAAATTCTGCCAGGAAAAAACAAAGATTTTAGCATGCTTTGAAGAATTCATTAACATTACTTGAGAAAGAGCACTTTAGGAATTTACAGAGTTTCTTTCCATTTCATAAACAGGCAGCCTACCTTGACAATGGGTTCTTCCATTGCCTACAAATCCATAATTGCAGATACAAACACTTTTTCCTCCACTTTGCTGACATGTTGCATGAATGTGGCAAGTTGCACAGACATCGGGAACTGATCTGTTCACAGTAGCTTTAAGGACAAAAAGACACATTTTTTTAAGTACCTTACAGGTGGCATGGTAGGGCAACTGGCAGAGAATTTAAAGTGGAGATAAAATCCAGATTAAAACATAGACTACTATTAAAACATAGACTACTACCTCCTCCCACCTCATTTTCAAACTTATGGGAAAACCACAGCTATTGTATTAAAAGACTAAAGATGAAAACTGAACAGAGACATTAAACAAGTAACTACACTGAGCATTTTTGTCAATCCTTCTCTTTGACAACAAGGAAAAGAGCTTTTCAGCAGTCAGAAAGGTTTAGAAGGCATATAATAAGTAACTCTATGCAATATTATTAATCTTTTTTCCATATCCATTTGTTTCTCTTTTGTCTTTATTTTTGTTTCTTCTGTTTTGTTGGCTTTTTTCCTATTATTTACACATAGACATTTGGGATACTTATCAATCTCTTTGTATCATGCATCATCCACATGTATATGGTAATGTTATTCATAAGAATGTTGCGAATACTGCCAGGAGTAAAATTACGTATAGTAAAGTAATTTTAGAAATTAATTTTTATTAAAAGTGGTTTAGAAGTATACAACATATAACCTAATTTACTATAATCTGACAAGGCTGCAAATATACATGAAATTATGATAAAACATAAATTTATTCTCTTCTTTGTACTCATACTCTCAGGGCATTTTGTTCACTTTCCTCAATTCTTTTGGTAAGCTCTCCTTGTTATCACACATACCCTCACTTTCCAAATGACAAACGTCAAAATGGATGGGGTTTACGTAGACAAAGCATGCATATGCCTACATGTTTTTACATTTTAAAAGAAAGAATTAATACTGCACAAGCTGATGTCTCATGGTGCTTGACACAGAAGTATGGATTTTTTTACTTTTCTAAGATAGCTTAAATGGATAAGAGTACTAACATCACTGTATGTTTAACATCTCTGACAAAATTTTGACTACTCTACAATGCCTGAATACATAACCGTAACTGGATGAAGAAGGCAGCTGAACACTCTAGCTGTTTTTAGGCAACAAATTTATCACTGTGATAAACCTGCCCTTCCACATGCACCGGGTTTCAATTTTACTCACAGCGCATTTATGACTGCCCTAGCCTATGGGAAGCATCATAGATTCCTACTCCTAATTATCCATGTTTTTATATATTTGTGTGTGTGTTTCGGATAAGAACAGGAAACAAAAACTGTCAGCATGCAATGGCAGCCAACATAGATCAGAAAATTAAATTTACAAACAGCCATAGAGAGAACTTTCTCGTGATACCTCAATCCTCTGATAAGACAGGGGAGTATCCTCCTCAGACTGATGCTTCAGGAGACTAAAAAAAGTGTTTCCATCCCCTTCCTCCCCTTACTACTACAGCTGAAACTTTATGATTTATTAGTCATTCACAACATACAATTTATCATGCCAGCATTACAGTCACCTCACTGTTTTGGTCCTACACATGCACTTCCTCAGTTGAGGCTCCTGCCATGGCAAGGCCTTCTCAGCCCGGCAGGACACGGTGCCACCACTGCCGTCAGCAGGTGTCGAGGAGACACCTCCGCCACCAACGCCACGGAGACCTCCATCACCACCACTACGGGCTGCTCCGCCACCATCACCATGGGATGCTTCGCCACCATCACCATGGGATGCTTCGGCACCACCTGCACGGGCTGCCGCCAACACCACCACCAAGGAGTGCTCTGCCACCAGCGTGGGCTGCCTCCACCGTCATTACCACGGGCTGCCTCTGCCACCACCACCAAGGGCTGTCCGGCCACCACCGGCGGGCTCTTGACGCCCAGCTCGCAGTCCCCCGGCCCGGTCGCACTTACCCCGCCGCCCCGCGCACCGCGGCAGCGCCAGCAGCAGCAGCAGCAGCAGCAGCAGGAGCGGCCCGGGGGCCCGGCCGCCCGCCGAGCTCATGTTCCCGCCGCCGCCGCGCCCCTCGGTGCCGCACAGCCCCGGGGCCTCTGCATCGTCCCTGGGGGCGGAAGGAGGGAGGGGAGCCGCGGACAGGGCAGAGCCCGAGGGTAGGGCAGAGCCCGCGGCCCCGGACTGAGGGCGGCTGGCGCTGTCTCCCGGCGGGCGGGACGCCCTTATCGCCTCCGCCGCGCCCTCGGCCCCCCCGGCTTTCACCCTCAGCGAGGCCCCTTTCCTTCCCGGCCCCACTGTCCGCAAAACCCTCTCTGTACTTCTGGGTTTTTTTTTTCTTATTTTCCGTTTTTTTTCTTTTTCCTCTCTTCCCTGGCACAACCCCTTTCCTTCCCCGGGACACCGCCTCTGCCCGGCCAGGCAGGTGGCAAGGCTGATAAGGGCTGCTGCTGTCCATAGCCCGAGGGCGGGGGGAGAAACGGAGGGTAGGGTTATTTATGATTCCACGGAAGAGCGATTGAAAGACACACCTGTTTGTACACGGGAGCTGTGCCGCCTCCCGCCGGAAAACGGCACCGAACAGCACCGAGCAGCACGGAGCGGCACCGAGCAGCACGGAGCGGCACCGAGCAGCACGGAGGAGCACCTCGGGCGCGGCACCGGCCCCGGGAGCGCTCGGTGTGTCCCCGAGGGGACGGCATCGCAGCTGCGTCCCCGCACGGCGCCGCCTGCGCCCCGGCGCCAAGTTGGTGCATCAGTCGTACGATGTACGAAACTGGTGCAGCCGTACATGGCCAGCCCTTGGTGCTTGAAATAAATTAAGGCTTTCTCACTGCAGGCCTTAGCCGCCGCTCAGGTGAATCCCCAAACCTCGGGTTTGGGCAGCACCAGTAGCGCTGCCTGAAGAGTTTTCTGCTGTAGAAAGAAGAGTAGTAATAGCTCTAGCGCCCATAGTCCTCATTCGTGTCCGTAAGCCTGCATCGTAGGAAGCTGCATAAACTACTTTTTATCTGAAAACACAGTTGCCCAGTTACCACAATAGAGGACTGCCAAGGTGATGAATCAGGGAAGCCTAACACAAAAGTAGAATTAGGCATATTTGATACCTCTAATGAGCTCCCTGAAGAAGTTTTGCTCACGTGCTATGGTGGCTTTTCATTAATGCCCTTGAACACTAACTCAGCCCAGTCCTCCATCACCACTGCATTTAAGTGACATAGCATGATCTTTTAGGTGTATTATAACAACAAACTCAAAACTATCTGTGTCTGACTTCAAGGGAAGCAAAACCCAGTTTCACTGAATTATCAACTTTTTTGATTTATTTACATAAGTTGCTCTCTTACAGGTTTTGGTGCCTTTTTTTTTTTTTTTTTTTTTTTTTTTTTAATTACTCCTCTGCCTGCTTAAGCATGTATATACTTTTAACCAGCTTCTGTTACACTTACTCATCTTGACCAGATTCTGGCAGCAGCCAGTTACATTGCAAGTCATCCTGCTTTTGGAAGAACACACTACAGATGTCATTACTGCATATTTCTCCCTTAAAATTACTGAAAATGGAAGCATGCATTCTCAGTGGTGGTAAGTAGCTTACCATTATAAGGAATGGTTCAGATAGCAACTGTTCTGCACAACATATTAAAATGGTTTGGAAATTACAATGGTCCTCTTCCTTGGCAGCCCAGTGTGTAGCAGACCTACTAATCACTTTGATTTCTACCGTTCCTTTCATAAAAAGTAGTGGAAGCAACTTTTTCTAATTATAAACACCTCATAAAGCAAACAGGAAAATATTTTTGGCATGAAACCTGAAGAAATACATCATATTTATAAAGAGAACAAATTAAAAATTGTAATAGAAATATTCTTTAGGAAAGTAACAAGGATGTGTATCAGCTGAAAAAAGTACAGGACATAGAATGGAACTAATGTCCTTGTTATGTTCCAGTCTATCATGTCTCAAACAGACAATTAATTGCTATATAAGATACTTCAGAACCAAATAATTAAACTACACACAAAGGCTATTTTAAATTTAGTGCATGGTCTTAAGAAATAAATGTCAAAAGATGTTGAGAGGTCATTTGTTCTGTTTTTTGCTCTACAACAAGGTCAACTCTGTGATTCCTGACATACTTGTCTAACTTGCTCCTTATGCTGACAGTGATGTAGAATTCACAGCATTCCCAAACAATCTCTTGCACTACTTTAGGTTTGAATCTACCACTGAGATTAATCAGATCACTTCTGCCCTGAGGTCACCTGCCCAAGCCCTAGCTAATTTATATAGAAAGATAATTAAAGATTCAGGAGGGTAAGACAGATTAGTGTCCCAACATGCTGATCCTTAGTATCTTGGGCAAATCTTGCTTGTGTCATATAAAAATCTCTCTAATGAAAATACAGACTAACATCTACCTATATTTTCTGTTCTGGATAGAATAAAATTTTTAATCTTTTCCTTGTTAAACCTAAAGGAAACGTCTTTTGTAATTACAGTGTTTCCTTCGTCCCTAACATTAAATTATCCAGAAGATACATGTACCAGTCAGTATTTGCTTCAATTTCTCTTCTTTGTGAAGAGAAAATAGTTGTGATGGTCAAAGTAGTTTAATTAATCCAGAGATGCTTGGAAGTTTCCTGTGCATTTTTAGCTTGCAAGTGTCTAAATGTCAGTAATTGAAAATCAGAAAGGCAAGCTGGATTAAACATCTCCTCAGCCATCTGTATTTGTTCTGTGTCCTTTGCAGACAATGAATATCACCATGTCATCTAAATCTCTTTTTTTTTTTTCTCCTAAGGATTTTTGGCATAAATTACACTGCTTATTTTGACTCATGAAGACAAAATATTTGATACTAATAGCTCTTTCAGCAAACACATTTTTAAAAACACAGCAAATATCTTCAGCCAGAGTGAATAAATGTATTTTATCCTTGTTAACAGATCACTCAGCTATTCATAGTGCAGTTACATTCTTGAACAGCTTGCTATCAAGCACTTCTTTCCAACTGGCAATGAAAAGAGTAAGTACAGCTTGATGGAAGATTCCTTCTATCTGAATTCTGCCTCTCTTACCTATTTAAAATTAATCAAATTAATAATTGGTTTCTGGTTACCCACTTAGTTCCCAGAATAAGCAACAGCAATTGTTGAATCAGAAAAAATTGGCTGGCCCTCTTCAGTTTCTAGTGAAAATGCTTCAGCAAATATTGTGCAGAAGTAAAGCAGTCTCTTGTATGATTTTTTTTTTTTTTTTAAGGAAATGTTATCACTCAAGCTGTTTGCATTATTTCTGTCTGTACTTTTCGGGTGCCTATGCCACTTGTCTCAGCTTCTAGCAGATGAAGTAAAGATGAAAAAGTAAATGAGATTTCTGCAAAAGCGTTGGATACCTGAATTTGAACCTTAAATATTGAATGCTTCTATACAATTTGCCTAGAGGATAGGCCTTAGATGTAACACACATCAGAGCATGCCCTGTACATCTCATAACAAGGGCACAGTAGGTGATAAAGCCTGCTGACAGTTGCTGCTAATCAGAAAAGCAGCTCTCCAGAGCAAAAGGGCTGCTATCTGTGGGTTTTAGCATAGGAGACCAAACTGGGCTTTGCCACAAACCCACTGGGAGCTTTGATAAGACAACCCCTCTCTGCGTCTCTTCACTTCTCCCTCCCACTTAGATGTGCAACTGGGATAGTATTCCTACACAAGTGTGTATGGTGCAACATAACCTGTGGTAGAAGCTTGCATGCCACTGCAGTCTGCCCCAGTTTTTAGAAGTTTTTAAACCACAATAACTTAGTGCATGTCAGTTTATATATATATCAGCAGTGTCCTTAGATGACATTCCTGACAACACTAGGACACTGCCGATAGCCATTGCTTCTGACTGTTTCATGCTGTGTCATTATTTTGAGGGCTGTGCTGACCTAAGACCATAGTTAAGAGGAAAGAGGCAGAGAGGCATAAAGGAAAAGTTCAGAAAGGAACAGTTACAGCCTCCCCTTCTACCGCAGGGGGTCCGATGCTGGTCAGCACCGGTGTGCTGTGACCTTCCTAGAGAGTGTCCTGCAGGGAACAGCTCTGCCAGGGGTGGTGGCAGGCCTCCCTGGGCAGCAGGTGATGTCAGCAAGTGCAGCAACTTCTCTCCTGTAAGTGATTCCAGCTCTTGTGATTCAGCTCTTTGTGAAATCACCCGAGGCCAACCTGGGATAGAGAGACAGGAGCCTCGTACAGCAGCTCCACAGGGGTAGCTTTTATTGTCCAGCAGCCTCTGTGAAGGGGAGGCCAGGGACAAGAACTCCGTCTGAGGGGCCCAAACAGGGAGCTTTTATGGGAAAGGCAGGGGGTGGGGTAGAAACCAAGCAGCCAACTGGGTACAGGCTGTTACCATATAGAAACAAGGCATGCTGGGGGTGGTTCAGTTTCTCACCATGACCCGAGGAAGGTTGCTCATCTCTGGGGAAGATTGTCTTGGTCTCAGGCCTCTTTCCTCCAAGGGAGTGCAGAGGGCTTTTGTGCCAAGGGCTCCCAGTCCTCCACACCCTTCATACATTTTAAAAATAATAAATAAATAAACAAATAAAAAAGTAATGTGATTTTTTTAGCTCCATGTACATGAACAGACATCTTTTCCTTTCAGATCCTAGAATGTATGCTAAAATCTGAAGAGAAGGAACTTGGCAACAAGACTCAGGTTTTCTTCTTTCCCAGGCTCCCCAAGCTCACCTACAGGGGTGTTGGCCTTTCTATTGCAGCTGTATAAAACTTTAGAACAACTTATCAGTAAGGCAAAAATGAATGACAATTTATTTGATAAGTACACGAAAAAAACCAAATCCCACTCACTACAGTATTATCCTTGTATTATTCTTCTCTGACCATCAGCTTTGCAGTATTTTTGGGCAAGGTAAGTCTAAAAGTGGGTCTAAAAATACTAGATGGGAAACATGGCAACTTATTATATTATCTATGGAGATAAATTCCATACTTGTGTGTCTTATGAGTTCCTGTGAACCTGCTTTAGCAGGAAAGTTGAATCAGACGATCTCCAGAGGTCCCTTCCAATCCCAACCATTCTGTGGTTCTGTGACCAGAGATAATAAACCAAACCATTCTGAAGCTGTTCAGGCAGCTGGGGATTCTTCTGCCATGGCATCTTTCTCTATGGACCAATTGTATTTTGTCACCAGGCAATCTCATATTTGCATCAACACTTCGTAGTGGGAAAGAAAAGGGAATCTAATAACCATACTTTTCATAGTAAATACCTCAACCTTCACTCTCTGAGTTGTTCTGTAAGCAATTAAACTTTCACATGCTGTTTATCAAGTTTAAAGTAGCTGTTTTTATCTCAATTAGAAAGTACCTTAAATTACTGTATTTTTAGACCCTGGAAATACAAAGCCAGCAGCATGAGCTGGATTTCAGATTCATAAAATTATGCATTCATTGGCATAAAAAAAGAGAGTGCTTTTGTTTTGTCACAAAACCAGCAAAAGCTCTGCTCTTTGATCTTGGAAAATTAAATTAGGTATAACTCTATTATTTCTACATTTACTAGCAATCAGAGGAGAAATACACCCTGGGTGATGGCATTTCTGCATTGTTATAAATTGTAATAAAGACTTAAGACTGGTATTTATATGGAAATAAAAGGTCACCTAGTCTTTTTATTTTCTTTTTCATTTGAATTGCAAAGCTGAAAGCCATATTTATCTTCAAATAGTATCTGCAAGAAATCAAGTTTATCTTACAATCACAGAACCACAGAATGGGAATTGTTAGAAGGGACCACTGGTACAACTTCCCTGCCCATGTAGGGTTATTGGAGATCACATGGCACAAGATTCCATCCAGATGGTTCTTGACTATTTCCAGGGAGGGAAACTCCACAAATTCTCTGGGCCATCTGTTCCAGTGCACTGTCACTCACACAGGAAGGAAGTCCATCCTCATGTTCGGATGGAACTTCTGTGCATCAGTTTCTGCCTTTTGTCCTGTTTCTGGGCATCACTGAGAAGAGCCTGGCTCCATTCTCTTGACACCTCCCTTCAGATACTCCTAGACACTAATGGGGTCCCCTCTCGGTTGTCTCTTCTCAAGGCTGAACAGGCCCAACTCCCTCAGCCTTTCCTCATATGAAAGATGCTCCAGTCCCTTAATCATCTTTGTTGCCCTTCACTGGACCCGCTGCAGGAGCTCCATGTCTCTCTTTTACTGAGGAGCCCAGAACCAGACACAGCACTGCAGGTGAGGCCTCACCAGGGCTAAGCAGAGGGGCAGAATCACCTCTCTGGACCTGCTGGCAATGATCCTCTCCATGTAATCAGGATACCATGGGTCTGCTTGCCACAAGGACACTGCTGGCTCATGAACTCTCTAAGCAGCAGAAAAACTTGACATTCAAATAACGTAAGCCTGTGAGAACTGAATGACGACTGACCATTTAGGCCTGCATGAGGCTAAGAATTTTTTTCTTGCTATGTACTACATGAATCCACTGCCCAATTATAATTACAGATTTTTTTATTTTATACCCATTTGATGTACACCAGAAATTGTTTTAAAATTTGGCTGAAGGTACAGCCCCATCATTTGGAGAGTGAGAAGATACGTGTATGTCAGTTTAGAAGTGTGGTTGTTTAGACTGGATCCTAGACTTTGAAAGACACAAAATCAAGATTAGTCATCAGGATTCCCAAAGTTATATTCAGCATCTCAATCAAGTCCAGTGTTTCTAGGCAATGATCTGCAAAGTTATCAGCAATTTTCCTGTTAGATTTCATGAGACAGTAAGTGAGTGAGATATCCCAGGCAAGCCAGGATGCTGCTGCTAACATCTTACGGTCAGGCCCTTCAAAAGTAATCTCTCCCTTGTCTATTTTCCTGCTGGTGAATGGCAACAACGACCTGAAAATATTTTGGAAGGGCCTTGATTAAAATCATATGCATAAAAAAGAAAATAAATGAAAAATGCAATCTTCCCACAATATAAAATTGGGAGAATCTAAACTGCAGAATAAGCAGTTTGTGTAAAAGCTAGAGGTACACAGTGACTGAACAACTTCCTCAAAGAAAAACTATTCACCCAAGCAGCATAGTTCTGCACTGACTGGTGAATAAAGATCTCCACAGAGAGTCCCAGTAAGTTCTTTGGGAATCTTACAAGCATATATAGCATGCCCTGAAGGAGAAATTAACTCAGGCCATCTTGTGTCAGGCAGGCTGTAGCCAGCAGTGCCAAACCAGAGCAGAAAAAAAGACACTTATACCATATCAAGTCTCAGCATCAAGAAGTGTGGTGTCATTTATTAACGTTCATATCTGTGTGGTTGAATTAACACTGAAAGATCTTATACTCTAATAGCATAATGCATAGTTATCTACTGTTGAAACAAACACACTCAACAATGATGGAGTTGATTGGGAGAGGTCTGCTGTCAAAAATCTTCACTTCAGTATCTGATAGACCAATGAAAGCTCTGAGAAAGAGGATAAACTTGTTGAAAAACAAAGAGCAACAGTGTAAACCCTGTATGCTTTTGACAAGATAATTAAAGCCTCAGCAAGACAGAATTTTAAGCTGTTCAGTCATAATGAGAACATACACACAAAAAGGAAAAGAGCATGTCACCCAACCAAACATCATGTACGAAGAAAAGTGTAGAAACCACTTTCAGTTAATAGATGTCATAGAAGAGACTACTTGGGTAGCAAACTGTTTACAGAAATTTATTGTGACCTTAAATAGAAGAACTAATTTTCAAAATGGGGAACTTTAGTTACACAATTCACAAAATACTTCAAATCTGATGACCAGATGAGTCAAATTCTGCATATACAAAAATGACATTTTGCTGGATGTACTGTACTGCTGCTATGAAATCTCACACTGCTTTTGGACAATTTGGCCACAGGAGAGAATTGGAGGAGGGAAGAAAAGAAAAAGAGATCAGTAATGCTGAAAAGTCAGCCAGTAACATTGTCGTGGTCTTTGATAAGAACTAAACCTGACAACTTCAGGTTTTTGTCAAAAGCTTTTAATTAGAAAAAAACCCACAACTCTCCTTTCCAGCACCCACCCACACTGCATTGACTAAAATAGACTATGGAGGCTACAGACAGTTTCTCCCAGATCACCAGAATACATAGTACTGAATAGCAGAGTTATCCCAATTTCTTTAGCCTTTGTCATTTTTTTTGTGTTGAGATCATATTTGTTTTAAAAAGAGCTTAAATTCTATTTTTACAGGCAGTGATGCTTACTGAATATATTCTCTAGGTGTGTGCTAGGCAGCACCATAGCAGGGTAGAAATAGAACCTGTATCCAACCACAGAGCTGTAAGCCTGCAGTATTATGCAACATCCTTCAGTCCACCCTGTTTTAAAAAAAGTTTCCAAGCATTGAGTAATGTGGCTTTGCAAGCCAAGATGGGCCCTGGAGGGAAAAAAACCCACAGAAAACCCTCAATACAAACTTACAGAGCCTTCATTGTACAAATAATATGCACACACAAGAGACAGTTCATATAATCCTAGAATGGCCTGGGTTGGAAGGGACCTGAAAGATCACACAGTTTGACCCACATGCCATGGGCAACAACACCTTCCACCAGACCAGGTTGCTCAAAGCCCCATCTAACCTGGCCTTGAACACTTCCAGGGATGGGAAGTCCAAAACTTCTCTAGCCAACCTGTTCCAGGGTCTCACCACCCCCCTAGTAAAGAAATTCTTCCTAGTATCTAATCTAAACCTACTCTCCTTCAGCTTAAGGCCATTTGCCCTTGTCTTATTGCTCTTGTGAAAAATCCCTCTCCAGCCTTCTTGTATCTCCCTTAGGTGCACAGCTAGAAAAACATTTTACACAGTAGATTTAATGGAGAAATTACATGCTTTGCTTCCCCTAAAAGCTCTGATTCTCACAAAAGGACAGACTAGCTGTGCTTGAAGCAGATTGGAAATGAAACACAGGACCTAAAAGTGTTACCCTGATGAACTATCTTAGACTAAGCATGAAATACTATGGAATAAGAATGATCACTAACTTGAGACTAAAGTATTAGCCTCCCTGTAAGAGCTCTTTTGGAGCCAGGCAACTCATACTGCTACCTTAACGCTACCCTTAAGATGCTTGTTCTCATTGTCACTGGACTGTTTCTCTCTGGTTTTTTTGCAGCACCTGAGTTTACAGTCAACAGCAAAGGCATTGGTCTGGAAATGTTCTTTGGGACAATTTGCTTTTCTGAGGTCTCTTCTTCCCTCAGTATCTACCTCCCACACCTTCTCTCACCTACGTATTCTACCACAAATTCCACTTTCATTATCTTTTGTTTGGACAGCCTTGTACTCACCTGCTCCATGCCAAAGAACTCAAGTACAAATATCTCAGCACAGTTAAGAAAATGGAAGTGGGAATTTTTATTTTATTTTCAAAGCACACATTATCTTCTTTCCACCTCTGTAAATGGGTGAGCCCTGGGGCTATAGAGAAATCTTTTGGGACTGATCCAAACCATATAAGAAACTAGATGTTGGTAAATGCACCAGTTACTGCCCTTTGTCTTTCCGCTTGCAAGTACTAGAACCAATTCTGGTATAAAAACATTTATATCTGTTCTATCTAAAAGTTGTATTTTAGTTTTCATTTTCCAAGATGGACACTTATATAAACTGCTTAGGGAAAAAAAATACTGTGATTATATTGCAGGGTTAACAACAGCAAACAAGAATTCAAGATGGGATTTATTTTTTGGTTAAGGAGTAATGGGAGAAGACAACAGGCAGGAATTTCACTTTCTCACACCTTCTCAGGCAGACTTGGTCAAAAAATAAGCAGATTATGGCCACCAAAAGCTAGCATTTTCCCCAGAATGCTCATCAAATATATAAGTATCACAGACAAAATAAAGAGTTACACATGGGGACTTCATATGTAGCCTTGGAGAATAAGCATTTTGCTGAAACCTGCAATTCAGTCTAAACTGAATCAGATTTTTCTCCTTATAAAGGCACCTGCACTCAGAGACTGGTAATAGCGTAATTTACTGGGTGGGAGACAATTAAATCCTTGCCAGACTGGCTGAGAATTCTAGCTCAGAAAGAGGTACTGCAGTCCCCTCATATTTCTATCTATGGCCTTAGACTACTATCTCTTTCCCACCAATCCTGAATTTTGGATGCAAGAATAAGAGGGTCTAAATTAGTGTTGTGCAACACAGAGAAGGGCAACCAAAGGAGTATGAAAGAAAAGCAATCTACAAGACAGTTGAGAAACAGGAAACTGAAAGCAGACCATCTTTTTCAGCTGCTGGCCACATTTTTTAAAATCTTTGTGCAACAGATATGAATTTGGATCCTAGGACTAGTGTCTTGGGGTGACTTTATGGTGTTGTATCCTGTATTGCTGCCCTACGCCCAGAAATTAATTTTGTGCCTTTCTATGCCTGAGAGGGGAAAGAGAAGTGTACTTTTTCAAAACAGTTTGCAGCTTGTTTTCATGTTCCAAGGACACAGAGATAAAACCTGTCTGCTTCTGCAGCAGTGGCAGTGAGAGTGGGGAAGGCACCCGGCTTGTTTTCAGCCAGTTTTTCAGCTCCTTTCTCTTTCTCTGGAGAGAGACAGAGTTGAACTTTTGTTTCCTGGGACTTTGGTTTTTCCTTTTTTTTTCCTCTGCTGGGCTGTTTCAACATCAGAATACATTGGGAGGAATTTCCACCAAGGCCTTGGCCCTGGAGGTGGGCCCACTACCCCATCCCAGCTCCAAGGAGGGGGAGAGAGAGATCTATGGAAGGACTCTGAAATTTTCCCAGGTTTCTCTCAGCAGAGCAAGAGGTTTCATTATTTAGCATTATTATCCTTTTCCCATGTGTTTGTTAAATAAATAGTTTTTATCTCTTTCACTTTCCTTCGAGGAAAATTTATTTTTTCCCAAACCTGGTGGGGGAGGGCTGGTTGTAACCTGCCTTCTCTCAGAGGATGTATTTACAAATTTGCCCAAACTGGCACAACTAGAAAAGAGTACAGCACAGTAAAAGACAAACAAAAGAGTTTTTAATGATAAGGTCCCACATCTCTCATCACTGAAGCCCCTCATCCCTGTCACAAATAAAGTAGTCATCAACTACTCTATTGGCTTAGAGTTATAGAACAGATTTCCATCCTACTGAAATAAGAATTTCTGCCCTGCTCATGAGAAAGTTTAGGTGTTGCTGACCTTCACTTCTTGCTGAAGATGCGCATTAACCCTCTTAAAAGACTTTTGATATGAAAAGCTTTTGCTTAGATGCCCATGTATGCTGAAGGGAAAAACAGAAAATAAGGTGTTATTAGCTGCACAATTACAAGACCAGAAAAACCCAAAGCAATAGATAAGAACACAGGAAAATGTAAGAGAGTACAGCCATAATTACATTTATTAAAAGACATGCTACAACAACTAGAGTTAGGAAAAGAGTTAGGTATAGCTATCATGTAATCAGAAAACACACTAACCTAAAAAACCAGAATATATTACAGCACAAACAAAATCAAATTCACCATGCACTACACAGTCACAAAATAGGTTTCTTTAATACATCTTACATCTTCTTTCAGTTTTAAGTCATCTCCACAGACATGGAATACTTTTCATGCAATGCCACAAGATGCTTTACAAATGAAAGCTGTTGCTTATTAAAATATACAGACAATCTTTTTATATAAAAACATTTTACATTTCCATTTGTTTCCCCAAACACTCTTTTGCCAGATTTAAAAACAAGAAAACCAAAAACCAAACAAAACATGATGGTACAGATATTTACAGTATTTTCTTGTGTTAGAGGAACATTTTTATAAACCAAAAGGAACTTCTATGAACAGATCATGTAAAATGAAGGAATGACAGCAATTTTTAGAGATGTTTATTGTGTCTTGAGTACAGGACTAAAAGCAATGCATTAACTTTTTGCATTCTCTCACACCATTTGGTTCACATTACAGTTTCATTTTCCACTCTTTCTACCACCAGTAATAGTCTCAAATAGAGGCCACTTTGCATTGGGTCTTCCCATCAGAAAAGAGTGTGAGAGAAAACAGGTTTTCATATATCTCAGTAAAACCAGAACAGTCTTTGGTCAGTGAGTGCAATGACATTCTGATGCAAGAATCTGCTTGGTTAGCAACTTTTGTCTTGTGCTGCTGCAGAACTTCTGCAGAAAGTGGGTAACATATTCAAAAAGAATTGGAAAGTGCTTCAAATGAAGTTCATGTGTGGTAGCTTCCCACTCATAAATAAAGCAGAGTTTCCAAGAACTGAAAAACTGCTTACAGTGATGACATTAATCTGCTAACGTAAAAGCTTTTTTCATTTATCAAGGACCTTCAATTATGTTAGCATTTAATTTCTTTGGGAGTGCTCCTAGCACAACATGTCATTATTATCTGAAGTTGGAAATAACATTGAGTTATGCTTGGATTTCTACATATTGCAGTACAAAAGAAAAAGCTGAAATGGGAAAGGCAATAGAATAATTAAATATGTATTGAAACAGCTGCAGTTCACTTCTTGTATAGTCAGTAGACAATATTAATTTTCCACAATATAAATATACATTTTCCAGAGGGGGAAAATGTATTTATTATACTTAAGACATGTACAAATATGAAAAACTCTACATATAAAACTACTGAAGGCACAAAAACTTTGGTCCAATTTTGTTCCTATATCACATCCCCCATCAATAAAACTCTGAAGTTAAATACTTCAGAAATTTTCTATTCTAACTATTACGATTTGCTTTGAAAAGAGCAGGCAAACAATCTTGTATACAGCAAAGCTACAGAAGATGAAGTTAATTTAAAGACAAAATTCTGTGTAATCTGACTAGTATCCTTTCAGCACAACAGTAACAATAGTTACAACAGTTCAATAGTTGTGCTCTGCCTAACAACATATCAGGGCCAAAGGTTAAGGCAATACAATGCTTTTTGTAGGAAGCTGACCTCCCATTTCAAAAAGAGAAGTATAAGCTAACAGCATAAAATGACAAGTAGTAGGTCTACATCTCTTATCCCCAACTTATCATGTTCCTACTGACATAAATCAGAGGAGGGAAAAATAATTGATCACACAGTTCTCACTGGCAGTACTATCCACAAACACTAATAGTTTTCTAGGCATACAGACACAAGTTTGCTGTCTGTAATCAGTAATGTCACAAATAGGCAAATCTCCACAGATATGTGGAATATCTTCCAAATAAAAAGGACCTCAATTTATCAATACACAAAACCAGTGCAACTTACAGGACCAGCAGACAAGGCAACTGAGTCAAATTATGAGTCAAAGTTTAAAAATCTGGTTCTGATATTTCAAGAGTTATGCAGAAATTCGAAGAAGCAGAAGTTTTACCACTATATAACAAATCAAGGATCATTTGAAAAGGCACTTAGCTGCTCCTGGGTTGTTACAAAGGCCTTATTACACTTTGAATCAAGTGTGCATCCATCAAAAAGAATGGACTAGGAGGTAACTAAGAGTGGATTCAAGGGCATGACATATACAAAGGCATAACCATACAGTCATAGAATCATAGACTATGCAGAGGTGGAAAGGACCCACAAGGATCATCAAGTCGAGCTCCTGGCCCTGCACAGGATAGCCCCAAAGAATCACATCATGTGCCCAACTTACACTGTGCACATTATCAGATACTTCACCAATTATTTAAACAGACATTAATAACATATGCTAAAGTAATTATAAACCTATCTTTAACAACTTAAGGCCACAGTATAGAGAAGATGAAGCCAGAATCCTCTTCAGAGTTATACAGTTAACAGATAAAAAGGCAAAAGACATAGGATGCAGTATGTTTAAAGCCTAGTTACATATTAGGAAAGCAAATTCACAGTGAGGACTGCCCAACAGAATAGCAAAGAACAAAGAATTTGTTCCATTTGATTTTTTAAAATTTACATGGACAATTCTTTGAGTAACTGCTTAAAGTTGTCCATAATCTGACTGAAAAGTAGGACCAAGGCCTTTGGAGGTTCCTTTCTATCTACATCACTGTAAGAATCTGTAGAATAATACCATTCTTTCCCAAATCTTGCTCTTTTCACAGATATCAAGGGATCTACTATTATATGCTTTAGAGAATCAAGAACTGAGATGCAACTGCGCTTTTGCAGTCAGGCACTAATGAGTCAAGCACAAAGTATAAAAAATATTTCTTTTACCATGATCCTTCATTAATAATGCATTGTGATAACTAAGGGGTTACGTTTGTGCTTTCAATTATTCAAGGCAGAACACTAGATGGGAAAAACTAGCCTTAACTAGTGCCTTCATGCTGCTAAGCAAATGTTAAAATGTACTGTCAAGTTACAAAGCTTGTCTGCACATCTTGTAAAAGCAGATCTCCCTAAGAGGCAGCATCTTTCAGATACACACAAATCTAGAAGTGTGTTGACAAGAATAATTCTGTTGAAGAAATAGAACAATAAAGGTGAATCAAAAAGATACACAATACTTGTGTCACAAAACCAAAAAGCAAACATAATAAATACCCACATTCAGATTTTCCCTAAGTTAAAAATTTTTAAGATTCTGTCAGTCTTTTCATCAGTGCTCACAGTCAGAGGGAAGGTATTTGAAAGGGCCAATCAAATCTGGCGAATCAACAAATGCTTCTGAGGCTGTGTCCCAGCCAGGGGTTTGGCTGATCCGGCCATAGAACTTGCTTTCAGAAACTGGGTCTGCTGAGGGCTGATGGGGTGCACCTGTAAGAAGAGGGGAAGAGCATCTTCTGCCACAGGGTTGCCAAGCTGGTGAGAAGGGCTTTAAACTAAAGATGCTGGGGGGGAAGAGAACCTCAGTCTACCCCACTCCCCAATTTGGTGCCAGTGCCAGCAACAGATATCCAGAGCCTGAAGAGGGATCACAGGTCAGCAGAAAAGCACCTGAAGAACAACACAAAGAAATTCTAGCCACTCCAGCCAGTAACTCAGCTTCATTAGGGTCTCAACTCCAAAGCATCTATGCAATAGCACAAAGGAAGGAGAATAAACAAGAAGAGTTAGAGCTGTGGGCATGCCAGCAGGCTATGATCTCAGTTGCATGTCATGGACAAACAGTGGGATGGCTCTAAAGAGTGTTGGAATGGAAGGATAAAGGCTCTTCAGGAAGTACTGGAAGGGTAGGCAAGGAGGTTGTGTTGCCCTCTATGTCAATAATGAGCTGGAGTTCATGGAGCTTCACCTGGGGATGGATGAGGAGCTGACTGAGAGTTAATGGGTCAGGATTAAAGGCAGGCAAGGGACAGGTGACTTTACAGTGGGAGTGTGCTACAGATTGTCTGACCAAGGAAGACAGAGAACATGAGGCCCTTTACAGACAGAGAGGAGCAGCCTCATGTACACAAACCTTGTTCCTCATAGGGAACTTCAACCACCCTAATATCTGTCAACACAGCAGCACATAATCCAAGAGCTTCCTGGAGTGCCATGATGATAACTTCCTTCTCCAAGTGATAGAAGAGCCAAGGAGAGGAGGTGCTATGCCAGACCTGTTTCTCCCAATGACGAGGGGCTGGTGGGGAATGTGAAGCTCAAGGGCAGCCTCGACTGCAAAGACCATGAAATGGAGTTTGAGATCCTTAGGGCAGCAAGGAAGGTGCACAGAAAGCTCTGTACCTGGACTTCAGCAGAGCAGACTCTGGCCTCCTCAGGGATCTGCTTTGTAGAAAATCATGGGATAAACACCTGGAGGGAAGAGGGGCCCAAGGAAGATGGTTGATATTCAAGGATCACCTCCTCCAAGCTCAGGAGTGATTATCCCAACAAAGAGGAAGTCAGGTAAAAACATCAGGATGACATTAGATGGACAAGGAACTCCTGGATGAACTCAAACACTGAAAGAAAGGCTACAGAGAATGGAAATAACGACATGTAGCCCGGGAGGAAAAGAGGTTTTCTGAGCAGCCTAAGTCTATGAAACTGTGAAAACTAAAGCTTCCCTTGAAAAGAGGAAATATAGCCTACATTTGGAAAAAGAGAAATAAGGTAGACCCAGGGAACTATGTCTGTGAGTCCTACCTTGGTTCCCAGTAAGATTCTGACATAGATGGCTTCACTACAGGCAAATCATGCCTGACAGATTTAGTGGCCTGCAACAGAGTTACAGCAATGGTGGATAAGAAAAGAGCAACTGATGTCATCTACCAGGACTTGTGCAAAGCATGACACTGTCCCACAAAATATCCTTGTCTCTAAACTGGAGACATGGACTTGATGCGTGGACCTGGAAAAGGAATTGGCTGGATGGTCACATTCAAAGAGCTGTAGTCAACAGCTTGATGTCCAAGTGGAGTCCAATAATGAGTGGTGTTGTGAAAGGATAAGCACTGCTACCAGAGCTGTTAAACACTCTTGTTGGTGACATGGACAGTGGAATCAAATGCACCCTCACCAAGTTTGTTGACAACACCAAGCTGTGTGGTACAGTCAATACACCTGGAGGGAAAGGATACCATCCAGAAGGACTTGGACAGACTGTGAGGTGGGCCTGTGAGACGCTCACGAAGATCAATCCATAGCATTCTATGATTCTGTGAAATCCAAAAGGTAACATCCCTAAGGGGAATACTATTCCTAAGCCAGTTGAACTTTCCAGTACATTGTACATTCTGCATATTCATATAGTTGTGTTGTATGGCACTTGTTATAGCTACATCTGTACAGTCAGATTGGCTGCTACTGTTGAGGAACACATTTGCTGAGGTAGCTCAGGGTGCAGCTGCAGCAGGAGCTGGCAAGCTACTACTGGGATGATTTTGCAAAAATAATTCAGAGGGAAAATCTGAGAAAGCTCACTACAGAATACTCGGATCATGGTAGAAACATACTCTTTCTTCTAGAAAAATAAACTCATACAATTCAGATGAATGAAAACAATTATGAGTGGCAAAACATTACAGCAGAAACACTCTGCAATAGTTAGAAGTAAGTAAATACCATGTTTGAAAGAATAGGTCTCTAAAATGTGGTAAAGTCAAATTAAATTTATTTTCAGTTAATTTATGTAAAAGAAAATGCTAGGAAAAAAAAGCCCTTAAAATGAGATTTAGCTCTTAAAAATGCTATCAGAAGTCATTAGTATTCATCTGTAAACTCATGACCAAACTTAAGTGCATCTCAGCTCATTCCCCAAAGAGAAACCAAGATTCAGTATCAAACATACTTACAAAGGAAAGAATGGTAACATTCTATTACCTAAAGTTTAATACCAATAAAGAAATGCAGAAACCTGAAAGAAAATATTATGATACAGCCAGTGTCTCTCAAAAAGTCAGACAAAGTCCAGAAACTGAACTGGATTTGCTGTTTGGCTTTCCTATATGGGTTTGTTTGGGTTTTTTATTTTGTCTGGATGTGAATTTTTTATCGGTGAAGTACTACCACCAGAGAAGTGCAACTAGGTAAGTTTAAAGAATCCCTACGTGATTACACAACGAATGAAACCTCATTCCCATCTATATGCAATCTCCATAAGAAAACACAAGGAACTGGAATTCAAAGTGTTAATTAATGAAAAAAAAAAAAAAGTATCTTGAAGTATCATGGAAAATGTTTTCAAAAAGATGAAGAGGAGAATTTTCACAAAGCCCACAATATTTTTGCAAGATACTTCAGGTAACACTCTAATCTATTGTATCATACACACACAGTAAGGCACATAATAAGAAATTAGGTAAATACACAGTAATTTAAGTATTAGACTTTAGAGTGGTAAAAAATCTCGAGGTTTAATTTTTCTGCCCTGAAAGATGACCTTAGCAAAAATAACTTCTTAGAAACTTGAGAAACCATCATAGACCTGAATATTTTCCGTAAGATTGCAAACACTTAAGTATTTAGAGAAATGTAAAAAATTATTTTAAATCAGGACCATTTTCTTGTTTTACTTTCTCCAAGGTACTATTACATATCCCTTCATAGCAGAAATAGGACATCAAAGTTCCAACCCATGGTCAAGTCAACCTAATTCTCCAATACATCTTGAAGAAACTTGTCAAACACCTTTTATTCCACAGAGAGAAGGCACTGCCTTCTCTCTAATAATTTAATCTATAAGAACAGCACAGACTTTTTACTTTTATAAACAAGTTATTTGTAAAGATTTTCCAAAGTATGAACACACACCTTGGTAACATAAATACTACCTAGAGGATACTCACAGTTACTGTTTGCTTTTCTTCAAGAAACCCGAGCACTATTTCACATTCAAATTAGTGTTTAATCTGCACAGAGTACATTTACCATTTCATTAAACATACTCGTTTGGTATATGTAAAAGCACTCTACATTTTTTTGTAAGGCTGATTTCAAACAAAAGCTGAAAAAACATTCTCAAAATACCATTTTAAGTAGGAAATTTGATGATAAATATTTTTCCTAAACTATTTCACAGAAGAATCTTTCTAGGTATGACATACTTGCAGCTAGAATCAGAAAAAATTATCACTTAATTCTTTGTGTATGAATGAGGGTTTTTTTAAGAGACAGAGTTGGTCACAGCTGTCTCAGTCTCTGTTTGAAGATTTTACTAAACCATTATGCAGCCTTAAAGGGAAAGTTCACAGAAAAATCAGATTGTAGATTTTGAGAAGGAAACTCTGAGATGTTGGTTTTCTCCAAAGTCATGATTGTGAAGCTCAATGAGAGCATGAACTGCTTCTTCCACAGAGCCCAGCTGGATAAGAGCCATTTTGCAATCTTTCCTGAAGTACAATAAAAACCATTATTAATCCTAACCAAATTTTCACTAGCCAACACAGAAAAGTGACATAAGTGGTTTTTTTTTCTCAGCCATATCACACACACTGGACACTTGTACAGCAAAAAAAAAAAAGAACTATTTATGCACCTGCTAAAATGTAAAGACAACAAAACTACATAAATTTTGCAAATCTATGGCTTAAAGCCATGTCATTCTTTCATTACTCTGGACTTCAAAAAGCTAGATCAAAATAAGGCTTGAAAACCTCTAAGAAATAGTGGCATTGTCCATATAGGTGGGATTATTCTAGCAGGCATGATTGTACTAAAATAACGATGTCAAGTAACCTTAATAAATGTAGATACATTGTCATCACTGTCATCTTTTACATGGCATTTTACATACACACAACTTGTGTTTTTTCAAGAAGTGAGCAGTTTCCTTAAACTTATTTTACTTTGAACACATACGGAATTTGTCAAAAGGCTGCTTATTTTTAGTTTAGTTAACGCTAACAAAGTATTCCATTTAAAATTTTAAGATCAAAAGTATCATAAAAATTGTGATAGGTGTACTGCTTTTGCCTATAGCTATACATATATGGAACCCCGCCTATAGTTACATACACATAGAAAGTCACAAAAAAGCAATTAGCTGTTTTCCAGGGTGAAAACTTGCTTAGCAATTTTACAAGAGAACTTACTGAAAAAATTTGAAGCCTCTCACAGTAGATCCTTTACTTGTAAAAAGATTCTTCAAATCATCGACAGTAACAGAAGGCCTAATTGAAAAAAACAAAAAACAAACAAAAGAAAAACTCACCCCAGCTTGTAGAAGAGCACAGAGTTCTCTAATAATATCAAGATCTCAATTTTGGCTTCTAAATTAGTTCTTGCTAATTTGTTCAAATTTATCTCCACCAATTCAAACCATGTCAACACTTCAGCCCAAAACATTTGCCTTTTACTCTACATTTTAGTAACACATTGTGCTACAAAAATATTTTAGATGCACTCTATTGTTTTTCATCCAAGCCTGTTTCTTTCTCCGTTAAATTCAGATTGCATAAAAATCTCGTAAAATCTTAAAGAATACATTTCATCTTGCATTTCAATTTGTGCAAATGTGCTTCACATTTCAGTTTTCAAAGATTTTCATTTTACTCAGAAAGCTGTTTTCAAAGCGTGTTATAATTTCTTTTCTTACTTGGGCAAAATGCCGTAGTTTCTTTTTTTCCCTTCCTGCACAGCTGCCTAACAAGAGATGCCTGTAAAAACTTTTGTTTGGCTGTTACTCCACACACTGTTGACAACATTCTAGACATAAAAAAGATTATTTCAGTCTTAAAGAGCACACTAAATACTTTTTTCTTTCTTACAACTTGCTCTCCACATAAGAGGTCTGAATTCTGTAGAAACTATTTTTTAAGAAGTGTTAGAATTATTAAAAACTGTACCTGTATTAAATAACAACGTCAATGATGAATTTGTTGTGATGTACATTACCTCAAAAAACATCTTTAACCTTTGTGAAAATTCATGACACACAATTTAATATGTAAAAACCAAAAGCATACTCTCAAGAAAATGTAAACTAATCAAATTCAAAGAAGGTAATTCACTCAGTTATCCTCTTTGCTAATGATAAAAAAGGGACAGTTAAAGGATTCATGTGTTGTTAATTACATACCAGAAGCACCCACAGCAGAACAAATCGTTAAAGGCCAAGGAAAGAAAACTAAAACTTATGTCAGACTTTGTAACTTGACAACAACCTAAAAAACATCTTTCCAAGAAGATCACATGTAGATACTCACGGGATGTTTGAGAGATGCAAGGTGGCAGATGGAGGAAAGATATTTTGGAAGTTCTTAGAGCAAGGATTTTTAAAGCGATGTAAAGGGCTATTGCTATAGTCCTTTGTCAGACCTTTGTCCTCTTGTCCCTCCCGAGGAAGTTGAATTGTCTGGTATTTTGAAAGAGTAGCACGCAGGACTCTTCCATAAAGCTTCTGTCCATTCAAGTAGTTGATAGCTAACCAGTGGAAATGTAATTTGAACAGGAATTAATGGAGGGGGAAATCTAGGCAATTCTTGGAATACTGTTTTCTACTTAGTGTCAGATTTCACATTCTGAACTTAAACTGCAACTTCCACATCAACCAGGTGGGCTATGTCAGAACACTACATTTAAAAAAGGTATAAGGATGCAATATAATCTCCAGTTCAAATGACAAAAAAACATAAAACAGCATTTCAATACAGAACAGTTGATTATTCTTAAATAGCTAGATATAAGATAAATCACAGGAAAATAATATAATGTATTGTTAAAATAAATGACAAGAAAATTGTATGCTTTAATTCTAGTATTTACTAGGTTGAGATTCACAGGACCTTTTTTTAAAAGCCTCTAAGAGTATTATCAAAGTTTGTATGCAGTAATGCAGCACAGTGATGAATTTAATGTTTATGCTTGTCACTCACTAACAGGTGGCAAATTCCTTCTTTATAACAAACTCCTGTTAGCTTGAAGCATAATTGTGCCTTAAAAATCAATACCTAATTGAGCCTGGCTTGCATCTGCCATCTGAACCAAAGCAATTCCTCTTTTCTTAAACATGATCTTCACGCGATGCACATCACCATACACACCTGTGGAAATCCAGAAAGGAATTTTTTTCAGAGCACTACTATGAAAAGCACAAGGCCAAGTCTGTTTCTTTTGACTAACATTAATGCTACAATCATCTCATTAAACAGGTTGGTCAAAATATTAGTATAAGGAGAGTTTTAAAGTTTGTGTATTTTTTTCTGAGGCTCAAAAGTGGAGGAAAATCCCCAGTATCCTAGTCATACTACTACTGCATGTTTATGTTCAGTTTTTAAATAGTGCAATAGTTGTCAAAGTCCTCTTAATTGAGGTATTTTAAAATATTATTCTGACAAACATTGCCCCCTGCAACTGATGTATGAGCCAATTCTGTACAGCATTTCCTCTGATGCAACCTCTGTTTTTTCATCTTACTTTGCTTTCCCATTTTTTGTAGTAAACAAATTGGACCACACACCGAAATTCTTCTGACACTAACTGCTTTGCAGTTTTGCTACCTGTGGCTTATAACTTCTGACTCCACTTATTGCCATTTAAAAACCAGTGCATTCTCTCAGCGCATTTTCTGGACATGAACAGGACAATGGAGTTTGAATTAACCAGCATGGGTCAGACAAATAAAAAGAAACACTAGCCCTGTCTCAAGGTATATTTGACATATCTTACCAAATAGGATGAAAAGTCCATAAGGTGTGATGGCCTGTTTAAATGATAAAATGAGTATATTATTTCTAAAGCCATGCAAATAAAGACATCTATTCCATAAGTGCATGGTAAACAAAAAGAATGGAGAGATACTGCATACTAATACATAAATCTGTCTCTCCAAAAGCCACTCCCTCCAATGACCACAGGGTATGGCACTCTTGTTAATACACATTTGCTATGCACATGTAAAATACGTAAACAAGCTAACACTTCAGCTCATGCATTTTCATCACTCAAGAATCATTCCGTCATGCTGTAGAAGCTATTAATATTCTAAGCAGCTTTATTATTTGACCTTATTCTTTGTATGCTAGCAGCTCATTCCCTGAAAAAAAATGAAAGACATTTGCTAAACTAAAAATAAAGCATTAAAGAACTCCTTTCTATTTTGTAAACAGACAATACCAACAAAACTAAACCAAGTTGCTTCAAAATGTGTTTGCTTTGTTTTCAGTTTTGTCCCCATCCCTCTACATGGCCATGACATTCTAAACAGAGACACAGAGAATTCAACTGTTTATGCACCAAGCATATAGAAAGTGGTATTTAAACTGTATATTCAATTAGAAGCTGTGAACAGGAAGCTAAATATGGAAAGGAATTATTTTTCTTCAGTGTTTCTCAATTAAATTCTTGTGTACCAAGCACCAAAGAAGATAATTTACACTCTAATGCAGCCAAAATTTTTTCAACTGAGGCAAAGGTTTTGCCAGCACTAAAAATACTTGCATATCAGAAGCGCTACTTGCACTCTCTTGCACTATTCCTTCTCAGCTCAACTTCTCAAATGTGCACCAAACATACCTAAATTATTCAAAAATAGAAGATATTACAGCCTAAGTGTAAGCCCATGCCCATTTATCAAGGGCATTTAGTAGTAGAGAACAATCAGTGTAAAATTTAAATTCATCAAGAGTTTATTCTTCTAGCCCAAATATTTTAATTCAGGATGGAGGTCTCTGTTTTATAAAGAAATTCCTTATTCAAATGAGACCACGGTATATCTTCTTTAAAAAAAAAAAAGGGGGGGGGAGTGAAAGACAAAACCAGATAATTTAAAGGCCATGAAGGCATGTTTAAATGCACACTGAAACCCTGCAACAGGAGAGAAATAGGAACTGAAATAAGGTCAACCAGATTTCCTATGCAGAGAAAAAGAAATGACAGGGGTCAGACTACCAATACTGAAGGACAAGTGTTACAGAACTGCCAAGAAACAGTATCTTAAAAGGATAAAAATAAGAATGTACAACAGCATTAATTGTTGGAAATTAATGCTGTTATACATTCTTATTTTTATCCTTTTAAGAAGTTGCGCATTACTTAATACACTGCTATTGTATCATGCAATACAGCACTAAGTTCTACATGAATTCTTAGCTATGATTATTGTAATGTAAAGCATCAGTGTCCTAAAAAGAGCTCCAACCTATGCTTCACATATACTTATTCTTGAGAAGCACACTCCTTACACATTCAGAAAATCATCTTAAATAGTCAGCTGCAGAAAGCACACCCGCAGCCATCATCAGAAACTCACTGCTACATTGAAAAATCTAAGAAAACATGACTTGTCTTACAGCCCTATCTGCAGCTGGTTTTTTGATGCTTACTGTGAATTTGGCTGTTAATACGAAAACAGAAACACAATTACTTAAAGAAACTGGTGAACAGATTTTTAAACCTCAGAATATGAAGGTAACTTCCATTTTGCCAACAACTCCTAACAGTTTTACAGTTAAATAAATGTATTGAGTGTGTATAACAAGAATTTTAGATCGCTGGAATAGGACTGCTTATCAACAGTCAAACAGAATTGTGTTTTAAGTCATGGCCCTGGTAAAGCTTGATTTTAATTTTGTTAAAAGATGCATATTGCTTTTAATTAAGCCCTGATCAGTGTTCGAATAACATGAGTAAGATTATAGACCAGCCTATGTCATTTCCACTACAAAAATAACTTTCCAAGTTGTCCTTTGTAATTTTACTACCACCATATGAAAAATCAGCTGTGTGGTACTATGACAAGTGAATACATGTACTTATTAACTTTTAAAAATAAATGTAGAGTGATGTCAGTAACAGTGCACTTGTATTCTTTTTCTTCAGTCTGGAAAAGTTGCAAAACTAGAAACACCCTACACATATTTAGAAAGGTTCTTGATTTGGCATGCTTTTATTTCCTTTTCTCTTCCCTTCTTTCCATCTAATTCCTTGGTTTTTAACCAGTGTAATGAAAAATTCTTTGCCTTCTTTACAGATAAAACAGCACACAGAGGAGTCATACTAACAGATGTATCAGTAAATTAGCATATGTATGTTGTTTACATCTTCAAATATTTCTTACATTTGGCCACAGACTTCTCTCCAATTACTAGCTACACTGCTAACATAGGGTTCCTGAAGTAAATTGTGTTAGAAAGCTTTTCACTGATGACTGGAGTTTTTAATATTGCCAGCTACCTAAAATGACTATAGAGCTGTCCTGTTTTTTATATTATCAGCATGGAGAATTCTTCTTATTCCTTCAGCTAATGTCAGTTTGCAATGATTCTGGCAGTTGGTACAAGGTGACACTTGCATCAGTTCCACTAGTCAAACTTACTTCAGGGTTGAGGTTGCTGACTAGTAAAACGGAGTTTCCTGGAATACCAGGAATAGTCATGTGTCCAGGTGCTGCTGACGTGGTGACCGTGAGAGGACCAAGTGCTCCAGGAACAGGCGGAATGGAAGGACCTGGAAGGATATAAATAGCATCACTTGACATCTCAAAGTGGAAAATGTAGAATATAAAAGCAGGTTGTATTTGGCAAAAAAATCAGTATTCGATTTACAAATGCTTTTAAAGAATTTAGTTATTACTAGTATCTGACCAATAAAGCAGGAAGCACCTCCCTTTCAGAGAAAAAGAAATATTCAGCTACACAGACCCAAACAAAAGGGGACATAAATTGCAGCCCAAGATAAAAGAAAAATAATTCAGCATAAAAGTTTATCCTGTGCTAGAAAGGAAAAGATCTCAGTCTAAAAGACTATCTATTTCTCACTTGATAGCCAGTAAAGAGGAGACTTCCCTTTATTTGCTTTGAATGACACGGCAGTTTTATGATTCTTAGAAAAACAAATGCTTTATTTCTTCTCTTGCAGGTAATCTTCATCATGGAATTTAAGTTTTTTGCTTATTGAAAGATACACTACATCAGTATACGGTTTTTATTACAAAAACTCATTTACTGAGTATACATATGAGATAGAGAATTACAAATACTCAAATTAATACTGTGTTCTGATAGCTATATTAAAAAAAAGACTCTGAACAGATGCATTCAGATGGGTCACTAGCCATAACTACAAATATCACATTTTTAGAAAACAAACTTACCTGCACCTTGAGGAAAGCCCAAGGCTGGGGCAAACCCAGGAGGCCCTGTATATGGTGGAAAGATGGTATTTTGGGTGGCTAGAGAGAACAGATACATCTAATTAAAGCGGATTTTGAAAGTTTTGGAAAACAGAAGAGATTTCAGCAATCAGAATCAGCTACCAGCGTTGCTATATTGACTTTATCTGTGATTCCAGATGTTTATAAAATGTTTGGGTTAAAACTCTCATTGAAATACAAGACTATGTTTTACAAAGACAATTTTCAGCTACTTTTGAAGGCAAATATTCTGGTCAGCCTCAACATTATTCTCTAAAATGAAGTCAGGGCAAAATATATTAGACAAGTTTGAATAGGAAAGCACAGCACAGATTAGTATCCATTAAAGTTAATATGACTGTGTTCAGTGGTTTTTATTCACACAATGGACATGTATTCTAGAAATTTTCTGCAAGTAAATATAGTCAAAAATGTTTTGCAGTGATGAGATACAACTCCTGAATATTTCTAAGATCAGTATAAGCTAAACAATACAAATATCTACAACTAATCTGAGATTCTGAATTTTACTAGCTGCTGAAATGCATGAAGTATACATACCCTGCATTTTAAGGAGATGTACTTTCCCAGTTTGTGTAACTTTATAAATAACCAGTGTTTTTTATAGTTCCCCTGGAAATCACAAGCATTAACCAGATTTGGAATAGCAACATATGGAGAGTCCCAGTGTCAAAGATAGCTCAGTGATTTCCACATTAGTATGTGGAGTTAAGTGCTACCAGAATAACACACAAAGCTGTGTTCTAAGAGGCAGTTAGATACAAGTTTGAGCTGTGGATTTGTTCATATGTAAACACACACCAGATTTTATTTTTTTTTAAATGGGGCATGTAATACCAGAAAACACATTCTACAAGCTTGGTAATATGTCTGTTTTACTACCCAAACCTCCGCACCACTGACTAAAATGGAGCAACTAGCAAATGGTTATTGATAGGGATGATACAATACCATAAGAAGTATCTGTTATGGATTACAAAAACAAATGGAACAGACACCACAGATCAAGTATTCATGAATAGTGCATCACATTACACCCTCTCTTATCTGTGGCAACAAAGTGTCTTTCATACAAAAAACTGAATACATTTATCACACCACAGCAAGTAAATATGTTCTTGAAATACACACACTGGTGCATTATACTGACAAGTTCTGGCAATATAGTTATTAATCACTTATTCACAATCCAAGAAAGGTAATGGAAACACTAAAGAAGAAATAGATCAAGAGCTTTTATTCTGCCAAATAAGACCTGCATGTTGCACCCTGATACCAAAATCAGGAATGTAAAAATTGTCAAACTGAGCTGATGAAGAAAGATCTGGAACTCCCTGTTGCCTTTTTTTATTTCTTTTAAAAATTCATTTGCTTCATGGCTATCAGCCTACCTTTCTAAGCAAGCTAATTCACGTATTTCTGGTTACGCTCACTGGATGCAAGAACTCTTTAAATATAAAATAGGCACAAAATCTGCTTGTTTATAGTGCGGTATCTTTTCCACAAAAAGTAAAAGAAAATTAAAGAAAAAAGAGAGGAAAAACAAGTTTCAAGAGAAGTTCAGTTTTGCTATTAAGATAACTTCTAGTCTACAGGAAAAAAAAAGATGTATTATTCTGAGAGTTACCAGTTTTATCTTATCATTCTACATCAAAACTACATCCACTAGTAATAACAGGTAGTGGAAGTACTCACATGACTTAGAACATCTTTTCCTAATGTTCTGTAACTAAGCCTCTCAGAGCATGCCAATGACAGTATGTGCATGTTGTCACCACTGACAGAAAGGCTATGAGCCTATTTCTCCCTGTCTACAGCTATTTTTTACTAGTTTTTTAAAATATTTGTGCAGCTGCTTCACTGTGAATGCACACAGACAAATTTTGGTACAGACATCAGACTATTCCAGCACTTCTTACTCTTACAGTAAACGAAAACAAGGCTCCTAGCAATGAGAAGCTTGGAAGAGTGAGGGGGAAAATATGGAGAAGTGTACAAGTGTTATTCTCCAAAAACATAGTTACTTCTGCCCTACAAGCAAGTGCAGAAATAAACTACTCTAATTGTACTTTTCCCTTCCACTGACATTTCAAAAAGTCCAAGTCTAATTAATTTGAATGTATTAGACCTGTAACAGCACATTTCTATAATCCTGTAAGGCAAATTCCACCCTCCTTCTCTGCCCCAGACTATAATGAGAGTTGTTCATTACATAAAGATCCAAGGCCTGCCTTTAAGGGGAGCAGTAAAGACAAAAATCAAGAAAGTAGTGAGTGCAACTCACTTTCTTATTCTAATCTAAACTAACTAACTCAAGTATACAAAAAATTAATCCAAACCCATTATTTGCCCTAGCTGCCACAGAAAAGTAAAGGAAAATAGGAAATTATTCTCCCACCCTTTTTAGTGTGCTAATCCATTGGACAGCACTTAGATACCTATTAAACAGCTAAGACAGTTCTCAGCTGTGTATTATTGCTAATCATTGTCATTAGAGAGAGAAAAGAATAGCTAAAATCGCTCAAATTGTGTTGTGAGCACTACTCCAGTGTCACTTCAAGCAGACACTGTCTCCCCTATGCCAAAGTGGCTTCTAAAATTTAAGAAAATCTCTTAAATGTTATCTTTTAGAAGATTACTACAGACATATATAAATAAGTACAGAATTTTGAATTTTCTTACAGTTTTGTTTCTTGCAGCATGCAACTACCCTAATATATCAACAAATAGTAGTTAATACCCTTAAAACACTTCTTTTCAAGCAGCTTTAGGCAGCCAGTGTCAACTTGTGATGACTTCCATTCTGATATGCAGTATTCACTACATTACCTGTACCAATGATAGCATTTTACAGCATTTTAGTAGTATTTTGCAGCTTTTTTACAACACTTTAAATTCGCCCATGAGTATTCCTCATGCTATTGTTTCAGATATTCATTTATCATGACTTGGACTTCATGCTTTCCATATAAATTTTACTGGACCTAACAAATAAAAAGGTATGGAAAATGTACCCTTCTATGAACCTGATATGTAGCCAGAGCATACATGTCACATAAAAATTCTGATCTCAGTGTCTATTAAGCACTAGAGGTAAAGGTTTCTTACCAAAGGGAGTAGATAAGGATGTCTCCATGGTTCGCTGGCCATCACCAAAAGGAAGGTCAATGCGAGTGAAATCCCTGCTCTTGTCATTGTTGTACTTCACCGTTAGGTTAGTTAACTTGGAGAAATCAATATGCAGAGTGCAGCACCCAGTGTAGATACTATGGCCATCCAGAGACTGAAGAAAAATAATTATATTTTCAGAGATAAAACACACTGTGGCAGCCACCACTATAAGTCCGTATTTTTTATTGCAGCCTTTCAGTACTTGAAGGTGGCTATAAGAAAGATGAGATCTTTAAGAAGGGCAAGTTGGGATAGGACAAGGGCCAATGGTTTTAAACTGGGAGGGTCGATTTGGATTAGCTATATGGAAGAAGTTTTTTACAATGAGCATAGTGAAACACTGGCACAGGTTGCCCTGAGAGGTGGTCAGTGCCCATTGGACAGGGCTCTGAGCAACCTGATCTAGTTGAAGGTGACCCTGCTCACTCCAGGGGATTGGACTAGACAACTTTTAAAGGTTCCTTCCAACCCAAACCATTCCACTATTATGCAGTTTTCACCTTGCAACTGTATCCAGACAGTAACTCACCTTCTGGTTTTAAAGTCCTCTTTCTAAAGATCAAGTAGAAAATTATGCTGCCACTATTCTTACCTAAACATCGTGTGTAGTTCTAGTGTAGTCTTCTAGTTAGTATTATATCACCTTGAGCCAACTGGACAAAACATAGCTTTAAGCATGACTTGGCTTCCTATGTTTCTAATCTTACTTCTCTCCCACTCAACACACAATATCAGATGGAATAGGAATACTAATTTGGAAATTTTAACTGCATGAATTGACCTGTACATGAGGGACTCTCATGAAGGATCTGATGCACAAAGCCTGTGAGGAGTGCTGGAGGGGAGCTGGGGGTGTCTGCCCTGAAGAAAGGAGGCACAGGGGAAACCTTAATGCACTCTACAGCTGCCTGAAAGGAACCTGTAGTGAAGTAGGCATCAGTCTCTTCTCCCATGTAACAAGTGACAGGACAAGAGGAAATGGTCTCAACTTCTGCAACGGGAGTTTAGACTGGATACTAGAAAAAATTTCATCATCAAACAGGTTAGCAGGCTTTAGCACAGGCAAGTGTCACCATCCCTGGAAGTATTTAAAAGATGTGCAGATGTTGTTTCAGGACATGGTTTAGGAGTGAACTTGGCATCATTTGGTTTATCACTGGACCCAATGACCTTAAGGTTCTTTTCCAATTTAAGTCCTCAGACTTGGGCATGGCTTCAAGTGAAACAACAGAGTAGATGGATTCCGTGTCCCAGAACACCCAGAAGAAGTGGTGCATAGTTGTCGCGGGTGACGCACTGAAGCGGCGAACAGAGGCACCCATCGGCTGACCCGACCACTGGTCTTAAAAGGTCTCTAGTCTGCCTCCCGGGGACTTGAATCACAGGTGTCATGAAAAGATAGCTAAGGTTTTTCTACACATCTGACTATTGATTGCCTCCTGCTCCCTTTATATGAGAACTAAAGATGACTTGGATGAAGGGGCAGAGGCCTCCTCAGCAAGTTCACGGATGTCATAAAGCTGGGAGGAGTGGCCGATAGCTGAGAGGGCTGTGAAGCCTTTCAGAAGGACCTCGACAGGCTGGAGAGGTGTGCAGAGAAAAACTGTCTGAAATTCAACAAAGGCAAACTGAGCACAGACTGAGGCCTGATCGGCTGGAAAGCAGCTCTACAGAGAAGGAGCTGGGGGTCCTGGTGGACCACAAGATGGCAGTGAACCAGCAATCTGTCCTTGTGGCCAAGAAGGCCATGGCATCCTGGGGGGCATTATGGAGAGCATTCCCAGCACGTCAAGGGAGGTGATCCTGCCCCTCTACTCAGCACTGGTGAGACCACATCAAGAGTGCTGTGTTCAGTTCTGGGCTCCTCAGCTCAAAAGAGGCATAAAGCTCTGGCAGCAGGTCCAGTGTAGGCTTAAAAGATGATTAAGGGACTGGAGCATCTCTCTCACAAGGAAAAGCTGAGGCAGCTGGGCCTGTTCAGCCTCGAGAAGACTGACAAGGAATATTATCAGTGATTTTTGTTTTGATAGACTCATGCATCTCTTGGTGTATAAGTTACACATTTGTTTGCACTTGATGATAGAGTGCTGTCCTCTTCACTAAAGAGAGATGTCAAAGCTATTCATGTGCAATAAGAATGTTAGAATGATGAGAAATCACAAAGTTAACAGTCAAAATATTCCCAATGGTTCCCCTGTCCCTAAGCAGGGAAAAACCCCCCACCAAGGAAACAAACTCAAGCTGAATACACTACACTTACCATTTTGGCATAATATGCATTCGTTGCATCAGCAAATTGGAGCAAGGCTTGAAATTGATTGTTCTTATGGAACATGACAATCTTCAAGACAAAGCCAAATTTAGAGAAAATCTGTTAAGGAAAAAACATGGGCTTTAAGAAGCAATGAATAATTCAGGCACACTAAAAACTAGCATTTAATATTTCAAATACATTTTTAAAACTATTTCTGTTGTGAGAGCTGAACAAAAATTGTGTGAACTCAGAATTTTGTTTAAGGTAAAAAAATTATTAAAGAAGAGGCTAAAAAAAATGGGAAAGAAGGATAAAATTTCCTTGAAGATTCAGCAATGTCTAGTCAATTAAGAGCAGGGAAGGACAGTCCAAACAGGCATTTGTCCAAATGTGGATAATGAATCAGAGTGGAGATTTGAAAAATAGACTTTCACAAGTCACAGAATCACAGAACATGTTGAGCTGGAAGGGATCCACGAAGGTCATCAATCGAGTCTAATTCCCAGCTGTGCACAGGACACCCCAAGAGTCACACCATGTGCTTTGGAGCATGGTCCAAAGGCTTCTGCAACAGTGTCAGGCTGGTGCTGTGATCACTTCTCTGGAGAGCCTGTTCCAGACCCCAACACCCTCCAGGTGAAAAACCTTTTCCAATCCAACTTAAATATCCCCCAACTCAGCTTCATGCCATTTCCTCCAGTCCTGCCACTGGTCACAAGACTGAAGAGATCAGTACCTGCTCCTCCCACTTCCCCTCTGAGGAAGTTGCAACTGGAATGAGGTCTCCCCTCAGTCTCTTCTTCTGCAGGCTGAACAGACCAAGTTTCCTCAGCCACTCCCCATAAGGCTTCCCCCTCCAGACCTTGTACACTGCTGACTCATATTCAATTTGCCATTGAACAGGAAGTGCAGGTCCCCTTCCACTGGTCCTCTCCAGCCTCTTGTTCTCTAGCTTATACTCGTTCCCCTTCCCTGTTCCAAGCTAGTTTAAAGCTCTGTCAACAAGCCCCATTAGCTCCTACACTAGAACCCTTTTTTCCCTCCGAGAAAGGTCCATCATATCAGGTGTCAGTGGAACAGGTGTTGAATAGACCATCCCATGGTCAAAAACCCCAAAATTTATTCAAGTACACCACAGAGCCATCCATTGACCTAATGGATCTATTTCTATCGATATTATGCCTTGTTGCTGGAAGTCAGTTGAGATGGGAACTGCAAACTACATTTCAAGGTATCCCCCTTCATGTTGTGTACATTAGGCAAATTCCACAAATCTGCTGAACAACAATACAACATAAATAGCTGATGTGCTTATTAAGATCCACTGCCTAAATTAGAAAATGAAGAGGAAAGAAGCAAGACAAAGCCCTAGATTTGAACCTACCCCTATACTTTATAATCAAATAGTATTTGATTTATTGCAAACATAAACATTGCAGAAGTACTTTTAAAAGTTGAAATTAAATAGATAGACATTCAAAATGAGTGTGCACTACATGAAGGTGTCTACGCAAAATCAAAGCCACAAAGAGTGAAGACAAAATTAAAGCTAGGATATATCATGCACTTGCATGATATATGTCCAAATTAACAGTCAAAGAGGAAAGGTGAGTTTGAGAAATACTATTAGTTTTCAAGCAGACTGTTAGAATGAATGCAAAGTCAGGAAAGCAGAAACCCCTGAGAAATACTAAACTTGCAATGTAAAGAAAGGCCACAGATAAGGATACGCATCTCTTGCCAGCCGCTTAGACCTAGAGTCAACGATACAAGACTAATGTCCCAACCCTTTGTATCCAGTTTTTCCGTCTCTCAGAAACAAGATTCTAATGCTGCAGTCATCATTTAGTCATAGAAAACAGAACAGAAACTTTTTCACAGTGATTTAAAATTAGTCTTTGAGTTCCTGTTCATAAAGCACTTCCTCTTAAGAAAGGCCTAAATACAGCTTCTCAAGCTTTTCCGTGTTTATCCAGAAAACTTAACAGACCTTTTTAAGGTAATGAAATTTAATGTACTCCTTCCTGTTTGATTTTAAACCTAAACACACTGTATATATCAATTTTGTTTCTGCAAAGAAAACACTACATTTTCAGCTTCTTATGATAAATATTTTAAGGTGAATTGTGGTTAAAAAAAGTTAATTTCTTGACAAGAAAGACAGCTTACAAAATACAATCTAAGTATGGGATGACAGCTGGCCTACTAGGGATCCATAAGATGCTATCATTGTCAGTGAAAATACTAATTTCCATTAACTTCATCACACAAAGTAAAAGTTAGATTGTAGCCATTGGGCACAAAGTGATGCTTTAATTAGAGGAGACTGTCCCCTATTAAGAACTCCAAACATGATTCTGTTTCAAATATTGCTAAATTTTTTAGACATACTGGAAAAGTAGTTGAGTGAGGGCAATTCAAATACTGAAAATATAGTTGTGCTGCACTGAAATAGACTAAAATAAAATGAAAGTAAATTAAAATAAATTTCCTTGTTGCTGTTGCACTGTTAGAACTAGTACAGCTCCCATAACCACAGGAGCTTGTACTCAGGTTATTCTGAATGCAATAATAATCCTAAGCAGCTGACTTAGTATTTGCACAGGTTCAGTAATGAGTGAACAACACTCAAAGATACAAAAAAAGGTTTAGATCAAATTGCTACATCCAAGTGACAACTAATATGTATACTAGTTAACCAATGTCACGATGAGGAGACACAGAGAAACAGAAAATTTTAAGAGATAAGAGGAAAACTAGTGTTGCTAAAAACAACTATTGTTTGAGATCCTAGCAGAGCAGGAAAAAAATCTTCCCAGGCTGCAGGTTCTTACAAAATCATCCCAGTTATTTTAAATTGTATTATTTAAGAAACCCATATGGGGGGCAAAAATTACTACTAATTATAAAAGCTTCAAGTATGAAAAACTTTGCAACATTTGTAAAGTATCTACAAATCCTCTGGATGCAAAGATGTGGTCTCAAAATTATTAAACTCAGAGCTTTCAACAGCATAGCCCAAATACCTAGCAGAAGTTACAGTAATGTCCTTCATAACTATAGCCTACCATTATTCTAGGGTTTCAGAGGTAGTCAAATGCCATTCTAAAGATGAACAATCAAAAATATTTGTCCAATAAATTTGCATATTACATCACTTGCTCTGAGTTATAAAATTGAATATAAAACCCTAAATATAATGCAAACCCCAAAGGTTACTCAGCAGAAAGAGTGCTAAAATTTGGATTCACAGTTTCATAACACTCAATATTTCACTAGCTTATCATGAGAGCAGAAGTGACAGTTGAAGTTTGTTGCTGCTTCCACAGCAAGGAACTAAACGAGACAACATGAAAATCAGAGTACAGAAGCCCTGTTTACTTGAACTTCATTTATTCAGAACTACTTCAAACCTAGATCCCTAAATTCAGGAAATAATTTTAAAGAGACAGTCCTCATTCAAAAGATTCAGGAACCACAGGTACTTAAAAAAATAAATTAATGGATTTACAACAGGAACATTGGAACAGATTGTGACTTTTTTAAGCAATCCTCATTACCTGATACAGTATGTCTAAAGTGACAGGGTAAAAAACATTTTCAACAATGATTCGAAGAACAGAACCGTGACTTGGAAGGACCCCACCTTCAGCAGCAAGAGCACTTGTAATACCCGGGTTTCCATGCTGCACAGCATTCACACCTTGCAATGCAGCTTGGGGTCTCTGAAATTAGGTCATAGCAGAGAGCACAATTAATTTACATACAAATCTTCATACTGAAACAAAGTTCTCCTAAATGAAAAGCACATAAAACATAACTTCAAAACACGAGTTTTCCTTCTTATTATTGATTCAAATCACAACTCCTACTTTCCATGCCCCTCCCTTAACTAGTCAGTGTAATTCACAGACTTACAACTGGGTTTTTTCTAGTTAAACTGCTGCTACTTTGTAATGTCATACAGACATGATCTTGCTTTGATTCTGTAAACTATTATCATTCTAGACATTTTTCCAACAATATTGTTGATGACAATATTGTAACAGACTAACCAGTCAGCATACCAGAAACTATTTGCTCTGCTTTACTAGGAGTTCATTCTCTTCAGGAACTAAAATTTGGTGGGGATAAGCTTAAAAATGCACACCCTACTCCTCTGTCAGAGCCAAGCCATCAACCCCAAAAAACAGGTTTAAATCTCACTCCTCAAACTCAATTTCTGTGATTACATGAGTCTCTACACTTGTTTTTCATGGGCTTTCCCAAAAAAGGTCTTCATACCTCCTGTGAGTAGCAGCACTACACAGAGATGTTCCTTCCCAAATGCAGTATTGTGACCTGGAGCCATGTCTCAGCTACAGTATTTCTTTGGAAGGCAGACTAAACAGGGCACATAGCACATGTTACCTAGTTTCAGAAAAATATAACCCTGCAAAATAATCTGTACTTCAGGCCTCAGCCTAGGCACTAGAACAGTAACAGTATTCAACTGCTCTACTAGGGTCTCTTTAAAATTTAGATAAAACTCAACTGTAAGTGCCAAACAGCTTATTTTTAAAAGGAGACAATGCTGTTATAGAAGAAAGCAAGTGCTACATACCAAGTTGAAAATACTTGGAAAGAGACCCAAGGAGCCTTATTTGCAAATATACATATGTGTTTCCTGAGGCTGTTTTGCAAACCACATCCTTAAAACAAAAATCTTGTTATTTATTTGGTTTTGCAGATAACAAACCAATCCAGTACTCTTACATGAGGAAAGAGCCAAATAATATTTACCAGACTGACAGCTTGCAAGACTTCAGTGACTTTTGTGTCAGCACAAATGAATAATTTATGCTCAAATCACTACTATCAACATTATTAGAGAGAGAAAAAAATCATGATAAACACACCACAGTATATAATTTATGTATCTAAATGGGAGGTCAATTGAAATTCATCCAGGAATCCAAAAATCCAGTATAAACCCCTAGGGTACTCTGCTAGTGACTGGACCCCAGCTTTATGCCACTGGTCACAACCATGTTAGCCTTTCAAATGACCTCACAGTTCACTTAACTAGACTGCATTAATCAGTTCATCTATTGGGATGTTATTGGAAACAACACAAAGTCTTGCCAAAGTCAAGATAAACAATATCCTCCTGTCTCATCCACCAAACCAGTCATCTCACCATAAAAGGCCATCACACTGGTCAGGCATAACATCCTTTTAAAAACCTGTGCTGGACTATGACTAACCACTTTCTTCTCCTTAGAATGTTTGGAGATAGTTTCCAGAATGAGTTGCTCCATTCCCTTCCAAAGGACCAAAGTAAGGCTGATCAGGCAGTGGCTCCCTAGATCTTTCTTTTCATCTTCCTTGTTGTCCCTCCTTAAGATAGGATAAAGAAGGATTTTCTTTTTTCTAGTCCTCAGTAACTTCTTCCAACTGCCATGACCTCTTCAAGATTGTACAGTGGCAGTGCAATGACATCAACCAGCTCCCTCAGCATTCACAAGTGTATCTCACTAGGGCCATAGACTTTTTGTTTATCCAATTAGTTTAAATGTTCTCTAATGTGATTATTCTCTACTTCCTTCATCATGACTTTCCCAGTATTCTCATGTACTTGGTAATACCAAGGGCAACTCCTAACCACTACAGGCTGATGAGAAGGCTCTCAGTACTTCAGCCTTTCCCACCTCCTTTGTCCCTGCCCCATTCAGCAACAGGCCTATGTATTCCAAAAAAAAAAAAAAAAAATCTTATTTCTATTGCTGATACACTTGAAGGAACCATACTTGCTGCTTTTCAGATCTCTCATCAGAGACAACTCCATGTGGCCTTTGACTTTCCTAACCATATCCCTGCATGTTCAGATAATGCTCTATAATCCTCCTGGGGCACCTGTCCATGATTCTAACTTTTCTATGCCTCTCCTTTACATTTTGGCTTAGTCAGGAGCTCCTTGTTCATACAAGCAGTCCTCCTGCCACCTTTGCTTTATTTCATGGTTATGACGATGAACTACTTTTGAACTTGAGCTCCTCCACAGTAATTTTACAGATATTGAGAAGTCCCTGTCTGTAAGAAGTTACTGAAATTATATATTTCAGAATTTGTCTACTGGTATAGTGAAGAGTAGTAGCCTGTTTATTTACTAGCGTTGTGGCTTAACCCTAGTATGCAGCAAAGTGCCACAGAACTGCTCAGTCACTTTCCCTTAGCACAGTGGGAGAGGGAATTGAAGAGTGGAAGTGAGGAAACTCATGGGTTCAGTTACAGACAGTTGAACAGGCAAAGCAATAGCTGCACATGCAAGCAAGGCAAAACGAGGAATTCCTTTACTACCTCTCATGGGCAGAGAGGTGTTTAAAAATTTCCAAGAAAGTAGGACTTCACTGAGCATAACAATTACTTGAAAGAAAAAGGCCACAAGTCTGAAGATCCCTCCTTCCTCATTCTTCCCCCAGTTTTCAATGCTGAGCCCAACATGATATGGTGTGGGACATCCTTTGGGTCAGCTGCAATCAACTGTCCTGGTTGAGACCCTTCCTATCTTCTTGTGCACTCTCACTGGCAGGGCAATGTGAGAAGCAGAAAACGCCTTAATACTTTCTGTCACAACCTGGTAAGAGGAAAATTAACTCTGTCCTAGCCAAAACCAGTACACAACTCATACAACTATATCCTGTTAAATGGAAGTATTATACTTACAGCCTGATTATGTTGATTGTCAGTCCTAAGTTCTTTGTAATTGGAATACTGAATATAAACTGGCTGATTGTGGAGGTGAGGTGTAGCAGGAGTGTAGTAGTTGACCATAGAAACAGCAGCATCTACAGAAGCCATTTCCAAAAATGCCTGCAAACAATACATAGCTGATTTCAATGCTGTTTTTGTTTACAAGAGAGAACAAAGCATCATTTTTTCCCAATCCCACTCTCACTAGAAAAAGATGATGTAAAAGTACAGTACTGATTTGAACAGCATTAGAATGCATTTGTGTGTGCATGTTTATGGGGCTGTTTTATTCAATTATGGGTTTTCTTAGAAAATTTTACATTGTAAGTACACTATGCCATTTAAGAAGACATGGAATAAGTGTGGCATATGGGAAGCAATGCTGCTAAGCATACCACACTGCTAATCAATTTGTTAAATTCCTGAAACCAAGCATTATTACCTAGGTAGCTGATATGCATACTGATTGAAGAAGTTGAAACAGAAAAATAAACATCCATCAGTTTATGCATTGTATTAACCTAGACAATTTTTTGAATGAACACTTATTATTTTTAGGATTTCTGTGTTTCTTCATCATGCAAACTACTCTGTCACATCTAATAGGATTAAACAGATGTGTTTAACATGGATGTTAGCAATTCAAGTAGGCAGGCTCTTTGAAGACATATATCATCAATAGTGACAATCAAGTTCTTTATCATCTGTATGCTCTTACAGAAAGTGGATATCACATTTAGCAATATTAACAAATTTCTAGTTCACTATTTAATCTAAAAGCATATTAAAAACTTAAATTTCATAACATCCTTTCACATTTAAAAATATTAAGATCTTCAGCTATCAATGAAATATTTAGACATTGTTGCAAGCATTTCAGTCAACCACAAGATCAAAACTGTCATAACATGAAACACACCTTCAGCTTTGCTCTAGTAAATGAAACATTGAAAACAACATACCTGGCCTTTTCCTCTCAGCATCAAGAGATTGGTTACTTTGCCAAAAGGGAGGCCTAATGAAACGACTTCTGCTCCAGTAACACCACTTGGAATTTGACGAATATGAAGGACACGTGAAGGGGAACATGGCGATCTGTTTCCTTTACTTTTTTTCTTCTCATTATCTAAAATATTTTAGGGAAGGAGACAGACAAGCAAACAAGACAAACACATTGCACAGTGTACATATCAAAACCTAAAGGAGAAACTGCTGCCTCAGCACTGACACTGACTTAGGTATAGCCCTTTGAATCCTAAGAAAGACATTTCATGTCTAACAAAGGGACAGTGTAAGAAGACATCATCAACTATTCCAAATCTCGATAGCAAAGGGATGGTGTGATATGTTTGGCTTTGCTTTGGACTGTTTGTTTATTTTCTGATGATTTGGTTTTGGTTTACTGATGTTTTGGGTTTTTTTTAATGGAGGCCAGTAATTTCTCCCCAAATGCCTACATAAGATATTTACAAATGTTAGTTGCATAGAAGAGGGGCAAGTCATAATTGGGAAGTAATACATTAATTTTTCTTTTATCACCAGCTTATGTTTCTGTGACTGAGTTGCTAACGCAAGGTTTGGGGTTTGTTTTTATTTTATTAAAGAAAGCCTGCTGTTCCAAATTATTTTCAGTTTTCAAAAGTCTTTGAAAAAGATAGACAACATGAAATCCAGACAAACTCTCAAGTCTTCCACTTCAACACATTGCCAGAAGGGGGGTTTTTTTGAACAAATGCCTATTTGGATACTCTATGTGACCAATTTGGATTGGTAAGTGACCAACAACTACATTTCAAGAACATTACTCAGTATCCTTGAGAGCACTTTTAAGCAGAACACCACATCTGGAATAGGCATATTGTTCCAGAAGCAGTTGCAATGGAGGCAAGAGAGACAGCCTTAACACCTGATCTGTTGCATTTAGCTTTCCAAGGAGAAACACAAAATATTGGGAAGAAATTTCTGTATGAGCTTTATAAGATATTTCAGATTTTGCTGTAGGTTTTGCATACAGGCTAAGGCTGGTTCATACAAGTCATTCTACATCAGGATGTTTACAGAGGGTCTTTTTATTAGTGGAAGCCTGTAAAATTTCAAGTTGGATGATCAAAGCCCCAACCACACCACACTTAAAAATTCTCCCACTTACAAAACTGAAAATTCTGTTATGCATTGATTTTGCCATCAAGAAATTTTAAATGGCTTCATGTCCTCTG
Source organism: Aphelocoma coerulescens (assembly GCF_041296385.1). Classification (NCBI taxonomy): domain Eukaryota; kingdom Metazoa; phylum Chordata; class Aves; order Passeriformes; family Corvidae; genus Aphelocoma; species Aphelocoma coerulescens. Next base: position 54,470,179 of record NW_027184085.1, read on the forward strand.
TATGCATTCTGAAAAATATGAACTTTAAGACAAACATGAACATATTAAACACATATCGGTACCAAGCCATGACAGGACATATTACTAGTAAAGTCTAACAACCTATTTTGTTACTTTTCAGGTTCAAAATGGACAAGATGTCCTTGACTTATACTAAGTCAAGGAATGGTTGACTAAAGAAAGCAGGAAATGAAGCCTAGTATGAATTTCTTCTTTAGTTTAATATGAGAGACTCTTGCAGAAGCAGTATCTTCTGGGTTCTGATACACTGTCAGAGGTGATAACATAGAGCAAACTCTTGAAATGCTTCTTATGTTGTGAAACTTCAGCAGAGTTACTAAATGAGCAATAAAAGCTAGCACATCTCAAATATAAAACTTCATAGTTTTTTAAACCATGCTGCTTTATCCAGCTGGGGTTTGATACTAATTTTGATGCAGAGTGATAATCATCTGTATCTTCCAGCATCAAAATTTCAAAATTGATTCAACAATTCTTTAAAGCATGCCAAAGGCAATCACCTTTTCTGAATTTTACACTCAATTGAGTAAAAGTAAAAAATGCTTTCAGACAGACAAAAAGAAGCCTTATGAACAAAATGAAATTCAATTCCTGATGTACAATGGCCAGTTCATTACAATTGCAATTCAAGACTGGTACAAATGTATTCCCTGAGTAGCCTGAGATAGGAGGTACAAACCCAAAACCCCCAAACATAACAACGAAAAACAAATGCTGCAGCTGAAAGCAGCTGTATTAGGTAAAAAGATATATTTTGATAGAGATTATATTTAATTTTAGAGTTATATAGTAATTAATGAGAATGTCTCCTAATATATCCCAAAAATTCCCAAACACCTCTATATTATTTTGAAGTTTAATATCATTTAGACATCTTGGATACCACTGTAAAGGATCAGTCATGGCACTGTTAATTAATGATATGTATTTCAGTGATTACACTGCTGAGCTGTAAGCTAATGCTATTTCAAGCCAAGCAGAAACATTTGGACATCACACTGAATTGATCAGCGTAAGTATAAACAATCTGACACATGCAAGTCAAAGAAATCAAAAAGAAAAGTCTTCAAGTTAGCTCGCTAGACTCCTCCTTCTTCCCCACCAAAAATATAGCAAGTCTTAGATACTTATCAGGTGGTCATCAGCTCTGTCCTTTGCCCCAATATAAAATAAGCTATTTGGAAACCACTGCTGAAAGGCAATTGTCTATGTCATGATTTAGTTAATTTATTTGACATAAAGTTAACTCATACAACCATTGGTCATTAACATTCTAAGCACACCTAATGCTGAAAGTAATACTAACAAAAGCACTACCCAGTTTTCTCTCACTTTCAAGTTCTTGTCTGATCTAAAACTTCAGGTAAACATACACACACAAAACAACAAAGGAAAAAAAAACCAACACAGAGAAAGAACAATCAAAGAACTTCAATTTTTTTTTTTTTTGTATACCTGTAGCTGGAGTAGAATTGCTCATGGTAAAAAGTCTGTTACTGACACCAGAAGAAGCTTGTCAGGACCACACTAAGAAATAAAAGACAAGATTACTAGTACAAGCTGTTACAGAGAAAGCTCAATATAAAAGTACAACAATTCCCTTTACTTAGTCTTCCCAAGAACACCCCCTTCCTACATACATTATCCACTATTGCCAGGAACTTATTTTTTCAGGAAAAGAAATGCTAACAACATAACTTTTTCACATGTCTCAAGAAATTAGCAAATTCAAAAGTGTTACACTTCACACTTAAATCTATCCCACTACAGCTCACTTTTTAAAAGACCAAGAAATGAGCTGGCTGCAGGCTCTGGGTCTGCAATACAAATGCACAGCCACACAGGTAAAGTCTGCATTTGCAACAGGACACAAGGAACCTTGAGCAAAAACTAATTTGAGACATATTTAAACATACCTATGACACTTTTAAAAAAAACCCTGGTTTTCACTACATTTTTAAAAAATACTTATGACTTACCATCAATTTCTTAGGTCAAAGATCAAAGTACTTGCTATAAGAGTATTAACAATTAGAGGCTCTAACTACCAACAGAAAAGAGTTTGAGTACTACAGATCCTTCTTTCAAAAATCAGCACCTAACTGCCAGTTATGTCTGTTTACTCATTAAGACTGCTGCAGTATTCCAGCCAAGCATCAGCTTCAAAATGCCAACATGAAACAAGGTACCACAACACCTCTGAAAGCTAAGTTTCCTCAAACTTTAACCACACTCTTCCATAAAAGCATTTTAATGTAAAATAGAGACCAAGGGAGTAGTTCTACAAGATGGAATATGTTGATCGAAACAGCTTCCCACCACTTTGGTGGAAGGATAGGTTCCCATTGCCCTTGGTCCAGTATTCCCACCTGCGCATGAACTGTTTATCTTGCACCAACTCCAGTGCCCAAGAGTTTTCCTATGAGTATAATCAATTCTCCAGCCTGCCAGCATCCTATGCTGAGTTAGAATATTCACCTGAAAGAGAGGTCGAGAAGCAGGATCCACTGCAAAGAAAGGGGTAAGGATAAGCCATCACGCTGGCTTGCACTGGCTGCAAAAATACTGCTCAGAGTACTGGTTTGTATGGAGTCTGCGCTTAAAGGAGCAATTAGGTTCTCTTCATCCTTGTTAACCATGTGTTCCTGCTGCTTCTCTAGTGTGGGAAAGTCATTCACAACAGAAGGCTGTGACTAGGCTAGGGTGCTTAAAAAGCTTTTCAGCCAAATTTAGCTGCTCATGAAGGAGCACAGGTGTTAGTGTGGGATGGAAGAAAAAATGAGCGTGTCCATTCCTCTCCCACAACAGTAGAGACTTATTTTTAACCATGAAACTGCATCTTAACAGTATATTTAAATACAACATCTAACTGTGGCAAACAGCAGAATAATTTTTAAATTAAGAGAACTAAAAAATATAGACTGTATTTTACAGAAATGTCAATTAAATGGTTACTAGATGTCATGCATATCACGCTGTATTTGCACGAATACTAGAATGTAATTAACACGCAATATTGATATTAATTTTCACTTATTAGCAGTAAATTGAGTATACTAGCACTCAGGTATTGTACCTAAAGAGCATATTTTGATTTTAAAATGCATTTCATACTAATTAAACAAAAGCTATATGAGCAGATGTGGTAGAAAGTATTAAGGATGGTCTTTTACTACACTGCACCTTCCTTTTATTTACTGGAGGGCAGGAAGAAAAACCACTTCTGATGTAAATGTTTCCATAACTTCCTGTATGGAAGCTTTAATTTGGTTTTTAACTTAGCATTTATTCAACAGAAGAAATCTCTGCATGTTTCCAAAAGACTGTGAAAAAACATGGTGTATTACCATGTCCAACATGTATTCTTACAATTTCATATTTAATTTTATACACACTATGAATAAAACACCTCAGACATTTTAAGAAAATATTTTCCAACATCTTCCATTTTTAGCACACACAAAGAAACACAGTTCAGATGGCTGCAGTGACCTGTGTAACAACTCTGTGCAACTGACCTCTATCTGTAAAACTGATGCTGTAGCTCACTGAAGCACACAATGAACTGCTGTTCTAGGATGGAGGACTAAACTAGCTTGAAGAAGAGAAAAATTACACCAAAATTACAACCTTCATCCATGACATGTGCCTGTACTTAAAACTGACACATCATCCAATCACTATATCCTACAACAGTTCCCTAGATTTTGCTGTTACACTGACAACCATTAAGATGCTACAGCAGCCAAAACGCAAAGGAACTCCTTTAAACTCCAAGCTCATTACCTATGCAACTGTTCTACTTGGTTTAATAACAGATCAGCAAAGCTTTGGGCTTCTTGCAATACAGGGAACCACCATAATTTCAAATGTGTAACTGTCTTCATATCTTCAACCTGATACAAGGAGTATTTTTAAATTAAAATACTTTTAACTATCTTTGTGTTTAAAAAACCAAAACTAAACAATTAACATTAAATAAAGACACTGTAGAATAATTGGCCTGGCACAGGCTTCCTAAGTCTAGAGCCCTGACTACAAAACTTAGTTTCTTACAGAAGAACTTAGAATCTTACACGAGATTTTGATTATACTTTTATTATTTGAATGCCCCACTGAAACACTATTCCAATTTTTAACGTTTTATATCAGTACTAAGTTATATACCTACCCATACAATTACAACACATTTACTAACTATAGTGTACCCCTTGGAAGGGTGTAGTATAAGAAAACTGCTAGGAATGCCACTGTTTTTGCAGGTGGCTGACCAAGGTTTTTCTCAAGTACAAGAATACTAAAAAGATGCCTTTCATTATCTCCTTATTTAGCCAGCTTAAAACTGATAAGCCTTCTCAGTCATTGACTGAAAGCAAAATGAAAACCAAATGCAAAAACATTCTAGAAGACTGCGAAGATAAATTGACACCATGGCAAGTTGAAGTACAAAATGCGTATGTTTGGGACATTCTGGATTAATGAAAAAGACAACATTTATTTCTTCAATGCTTCCACAACTCTGCTCATACAGAATCCACAAAGAAATTACAAAATTCCTGTTCAATCTCTTTCTTCCCCACATAAAGGTAAAACTTATATTTTTAAAATACTTTGTAACATGGAGCATTTAATATGGTGACACAGATCGCAGTAAAAGGGTTTGCAAGGCCTTGAGTGCTGAAAAAGTCCACTCAAGAGGGTAGTATGCCCTAGACAATGTCTTACAAAATCCTTATTGAATGTTTCTACAGAGGCTAGAGAGTCCTACCATGCCCCTAATTCCTCTCTCTATACAAGTTTTCCACTAGTTACTTAGCTATTCCCTATTCAAGTCCAGCTGAGAAACAGCAGAAGAGCAGCCAAATCCTGCTTATAAAGCTACCTTGACAGCCTTCCTTGTCCTCACTTCATATATGGACACTTGACAAGCCCTTCTTTAAGCAGGGATGTGAGTTCATACTGCCCTCATGCCATCACTACCATTTCAGTTTTCACGGCACAACTGTGTGGGGTAAGACAGCTGCTTAACCTCAGCAAGCTGCTTGCACTAGTTCTCTGTGAGGCCACACAGTGAAAGTGAACAGGCAGGCAGGACAAGTAACCATGCTGCCTAACCCTTCCCTGATAAACACTGCTCCAAGCACAAAGCTACCTCACAGAAAGCAGCATCTGCTTTCTGAGTGTCAGAAGGATTGTACCAATTACATGGTGAATATTCCTTCTTTCAGATCTGTGGTAAATGATGTAAATGGAGTTGTTCAAAACAAGGACAGCTACCAAATCAAGGCTGCAACACCCTCCTCTATTCCTGCACTCACTCCATCATTCCAAATGCATTAATCATCTCCTAACATCTTAAGACTGCTTTTTTAACACCACAAGACTTTCCACCTCTCCTACTTCAAGGCAGCATTTTTGCTTTTTTTGGTGATTATTAATTTGTGACAGGTAAGGTAAGCGCAATAGAACAGCTATAGCTAGATTAAGTTTATTCTTTCCTTGAATTACTGAGCGGGAACCTGAAACCAGTTGCTTAGAAAGCTTAGTTTGATTTTGGACATTTTTTTAAAAACCGGTAACATTTATAGTGCCGAGTAAACAGTCCAATAAGAGACCGCTACAAAGTGTGGCACCCAATGACAAGTTAATGAAACAAAGTATTCTTCTGTACCTACCACAGTCAATTTCCCTGACTAAATAAGGCATATTACACAACTGACTACAGCAACAGGCACGTCTTGAAACTCCTTCATCTGTCCTATGATCTTTAAAATACTGATAATAATTTATGCTAATGATTCTGCAATTCCAGTGTAAAACCCACTGCATTCATAGCAAAAACATAAAACAAACATCTGAAAATCAGCAACTCTAATTTTCTAAAATCTTTGTGAGTCACATATAGTTGGAAACAGAATGGTAAGTCTAATACTGCAAAATCCTTCTTTAGAACATGTCCACATTCTAAAAGTATGACAGGTATCTATTTAGCATTATTTCTGGAATCAATGAATCCTATAAACAATCTTTTGATTTTTAAAAAAGCTGTAAGTAACACCCTTACTACCCTTCCCTCAGCATTTAGCTGCAGTATTTTCTTCCTCTCCAATTTTCTAGAGGTCATGAATTCTTCAGTACAGTTCAATTAATTAGAAATGGGATAGTCCCAGAGAAACTTAGATTTGTATTGATGGTTTTCCTAGAATTTAGCTAGTCATCTTTCTATGCTATTACTTTTAAGACAACAATACGGAAGAATATGATCATAGGTTTTATTATGAAACGGCTAGCTAAAATAAAAAAAGTATGGGCAATTTTAAGGGAAAATAATTCTTTCAAAAAGTACCTTTCTCCGTGCATGTAAATTAAAACTGTATATTTTTCTACAAGATTCTACATGGCAAAACAAATTAATTACTGTACCCAAAAGGGCAAACTTCAAAACATGACAATTTCACGCTATACCAGTGATAAACCATTGTTGTATTTAAACTAACTGTTCTAATGCATACTTTATTAATTTTTATAGAATCTGACTCTGAAAACAAAAGCTAAGAGTCATGAGAAGAGTGAAAATTTCCATTATCTTCTACAGCAATGTCTCTAGATAATTGCTATATTCATTTACTCTTTCTTCCTCTTTCACGTTTGCAAAAGAGATGCAGCTCCTACTTCCAAAATGGGGATTTAATGTGAAGTACAATGCTGTTGGTGCCAAAGTAGCAAGATTTCAAAGAAAGTGGAGACAAACTACGGGAAATTTCAAAAGCATATATTTGTATTAAAAATAAACTGACCTTACATAGATAAAACCTACCCTTTCGGTAAGTTGAAGAAGAAGGAAATCATGGGAAATGATCACAAATAAGCAAACCTCCTTTCCTCTGCCATAAAGACCCCCCCAACACAGGCTCAAGCTGCTGATGGTCAGTCACCCTAGAAGCACTGTCTTAGCACTGATAGCTGCTCTTCTGTAGGCCTGAATGCTCAGTGGCTCTGCCAGCAACACAGCTTGCAGCTACACTGCCTCTGCTGTCAGCTACTGAAGCTCCCTCCTGTACTGGCAACAAGGTACTCTATACACTTTCAAAGACTCATGAAACAGTAATTAACGGGTTAAGAGAAAAACATTATGTACTTTGCATTTATGCTAGATACAGGGCAAGAACATAAGGAAATAATCATTTTCCTCTTGAAGATGCAAAATACACAAAAGCAACCTTGAGCATGTGATTGTCAAGAGCTACAAAACTAAGAGTGACACGTTTAGTTTTTTAATGAATATAAAATATGCATTTTAATTCTTAAAGTCAGAAATACCTTCACTTAGTATGAAGGCTTTAAAGTCATCCAAAAGGACAATAAGCCATGTACCAGTTTAAATATTCTAGAGACCCAGCAGGCATTACAACACAAAGGCAGAGCTTTCTTTGATACAGTCATCAAAGATGACTGCTTTTCTTTGTGATATCATCGCTCATTTACAATTTCCAATAATATTGTTTTCCGACAGTATAAATACAAACTTACCTAAAAACAATGATTGGTGTCTGTGTTTCCTAGCTAGTTTAACCTTTAAATATATGAAGATTAAGATTTCCTCATGAGTTAACACAGGTTTTTTGTTAAGAAAATTTACTAAAGTTACTGCAATACATTCCTTTCACATATATATCTTTTTCAAATTATCAATAGAACACTCAACACAATTTTTACTAAAAATCTTCATTCTAATTCTTAATAAGCAATTGAATATGGGAACATATCTGTAAATAAACACTATACAGAATGAAGTCCTGTACAGATGACGATACTTGGCTTTATATTTAAAGGTTTTATACTTGAAGTCACAAATGTATCTATACAATGCCACACTGTGTAGGGTTTTGCATCATTTTATACTTTGCTATGCACAAGTCATGCTCTAAACCTCCAGGATCCCAATAAACCACCAGTAAGCTGCCCCTCTGGAATTTGTTCAGAAGAAAATTTACATAGCCTTATAAAGTACCGTAACTGGACAATCTGGTTTATAATTTATTATTAAAGATTAAAATTGAGAAAGAAGTACAGCAGAAAGAAACAGGACAAAAACACAACACTAATGCCAAACAATACGGTAACAGCAAAACCCAGGAAGGGATATAACCAAAGAAGTAGTGCGTGTGAAAGGCTATAAAAAGATTCTTCCATTTAAATCAACTGCTAAAAGATCTGTAACAACACTGTATTAAAAAAAATTTGAAAGATGTTAGCAAATTACACAAAGGTAATGGTAAACAGCCTAAAGGAAGAAAAAAAACACTGTGATAAAAATTAAAATGTGATGAACTGTGGATTATTTTCTTTCCTCTTGCAAAGGAAATCATTTAACTTGCACAGCATGAAGAAAGAGAAAGAAAACAACTAGCTGGATCACAACAGCAATCAAAATTTCTGCAAAATTGCTATCTGAAGCATCCCTTTTATCATTCATTTTTAACTCTAGCTCCTTCTGAAAACAGAAAAATTCATAAACAGGATTCCAGGATACAGTGTTTATCAGCAGCTCTACTACCTTGCAGCATAAAAGACATCTACTTTTGTTAGTCTGATTCCTATTGTTTTGCAGAACTAAATATACACAGCTTAGTTTAAGAAAGTAATATTGAGGGGGAGGAAACTCACTACCTACCTATCCAAAAACCATCACAGATTCTTAGGAAGCTACCAAAAAGATTTGACTCTCAACTGATTGATCATTTAGCTTAAAAGCATGAAACTACTTTATCTAACTTACAAATTTTCAGAGCCTTACAAATAGTTTTTTAAAAAAATTTCCAGTCTGAACTTAACTGTGACACTCTAAAGACACATGTTCTTGACTGTATGGTTTTTGACTACTGAATTTTCAGCTTCAGAATTAAATATTTCCTGCACAAGAGAAGAATGCTTATGTTTTAAACTGAAAATTTATATGCACGATCAATCATTTAAATCTAGGACTAAAAGCTCTAAGAATTGCACACTTAAAGTCAAGAGGTTGGAAAGTAATAAAAGTCTGTTTGATTATGTGCATCACATAAATTAAGTATGACTTGAATAAGCTCTTGTTCTAGCAGGTGAAAGATTTGCCTTAAGATCAACAATCGATTCAACATTTCTACTCACAAGTTGAATTTTTAATTACTCCTTAATGCTTTGCAGGAGAGTAGTGTTGTACACAAGGAAAACATGTCACACCTATGAACCCCACAGTTCTTGTCCTTTCTGTCTCATGTGTATTTGGTTTCCTCTTTGCTTCCTTAGCAAAGTTTCTGATCAGTTTCTCACTCTGAGAAACTCTCTCATGCAGTGGTCTGTGTTCCTCGGGCCCACCTCCACTTCATCTTTTGGAACAACTAGTAACAAACTAGCTCCTGTAAGGATCATCCTTTAGATGAAAGCTTCTGTATTAATACACTAGTCACATAAATGAGGGAAAAGTCATAATCTCAGCCTGTTGGGAGACTCAAGAGATAGCACAGCATCAATAAACCCCTATTTTCATTTACATTCTCCCCCATATCCAGAAAACCCACATCTTTTGTTAAAATGAATGCTTCATCTTTTCAGTATACATAAGCAAGTATTCTTGCTTATTCCTTCACCTAAATATTACACCAGTCACACAATACGAACTTTTCCCTTCAGTTCTACTTCACAGTAATATATCCCCTAACAATCTTCATTTCTTCCACCTCTCAATGGAACACACAAGTTAGTTGGTAAAAAAATAATTTTTCCCTGATTAAAGTATACTGTGAAGTGATTTAACAGTAAAGCCACCTATGCAAGAAACATGGTTCTGAGAAGAAAACCTATGAAGCAAATACAACTCCTGAATTTTATCAATTATTTAAATCCATGCACCCTATTAATACTCTGTGTTCTATAAACTGCTGGTTTATTAAACAGTTATTAAACAGTTACCACTTTTGGAAAGTCTACAGTTTTAAATTTTACCATTTATTTGAAAATTAAACGACTAACACTTTTCAGTCTAGGACAGCTCAAATCTAGTCTTTGGATTGCATGCTTTGAGAACTCTGCATCCTGCTGAGACTCTGCTTCTTTTTGTGTATGCGTCTGTGTGTTCTGAGTTGCTCTCCTTGTATTTTAAGGTACACACTGAAACAGCAATCAGTACCATGAAAAATATCTCCTCCAAGAGAACATAACATCATTCACAACACATTAGGCTACACTTGTTACACACGTACTAAAAATACCAATTTTATACACAAAATAGATGAACCCCTATGTTTGTCTTAAGTAAAGTTCACAAAACCAAAAAATTCCTAATGAATTATAATGTTGTTACTTAAGGATTTTACAACAAAAACTGCATTTATTGCCCAATCCTCAGCCCTACAGAGAGCAACCACTATACAGCAAAAAGAAGCTACATAGAGCAGAGACTACAGAGGAACAGTATAGACAGGGTAACCTTTGCATAGAAGTCCCAATACTGTACATACATATAAATATACACACATACAGTTGAAACCTAATTAATGTGATGGCAAGAGAAAAATTACCATGAGCAAAGTGATTTCCCTACAGACAGTATGTTATGGAACATTGCAGAAAACATTTACCAATGAAGACTTATTTTCAAGTTACTTTCATAGTTTTAAAGCACTTAATTTTACTTCCATACATTTGTTTTCTATTTTAGAAAACCATTGTACATTTACAAGCAGGGTTGTACACAGTAGAAGAAAATTACATAGAAAGAGAATCTTCTATGACAGAATTTCAAACCAATGACAATTAAGACAACTCAGTTTTTCTAAGAGGTTTTATTACATAGAAAAAAAGTTTCTAGCACTGACAGAAATCAAACGAAAAATGAGCATATCACCTACTTTTGAGTTCAAGAAGTTTCCTCCACAGAAACTAAGTTTTGCACTACAGCTTTCACCATATCTAAGGTCATATATCGTGTACTGAATAACTCCACAGTAATTACTTCAACACTGACTGCGTTTTGGGAAAGGACAGCTAACTGAGATGATGGGGAAGGAATAGACGTGAAGCTAGAGTAGTTTTCCTGGTAACATAAGATCAGAACAAACAACCTGCCTGTACCCATGGAGCAAGAAAGACAAATTAGAGACTATAAAATAGAAACATGTGAACTGACAAATCAAGAGAGTGAGAAAATGAATGCTGTATCTTGCATAATAAAATGAGGAAGTGAACCAGCAAAAAACCTACAGAAATGGAAAAGAAACCCATACAGAAGCAAAATCGTAATTAAGCTGAACAGAGTCAGGAAGACAAAGAAGGCCTAAAAAAGCCAAGAGGGATTACATGTAATTTATTAATTAAACTAAGTCACCTCTTAATGTTACAAGTCAATAAAATACTTGGATACTATATTCTTTTCATTTTCAGTAGTCTTTGGGATCACTGTACCATCATGCATTTATGCTAACTGCCCAACAGTATTGTTAGTGTTTTTAGTACTAGAAAACATTATGGTTAAAAGCCTGAAGACACAAAGAATCATAGAATCATCTAGGTTGGAAAAGACCTTTAAGACAAGAGAGTCTGTATCTCAGTGTTGAAGCATAATTTACACATTCAAATGCAGCCCATGAAATATGTTATCACTCTGGACATGTGCAAAAATGTGCTTTGAATTCTCGCTTCAAAAATATTTATTGTCTTTTCCAAAGTATTGTAGTGCAGGAACCACCTAGTAAGCTGGAATCAAAAGCTGGAGCAATATTCTAAAATTTTGTCACATCCTTCTCATGTGCCACTTCAGCTGTAGCTACCATGCAACCTATAGACAAGGAAAGGGTTACCATCTTGCTATATGGTCTGGTCCCACCCAAAGCAGACATGATAAGATTTGATTTCTACCTATATGTGAACTGGTTTTGGTTCATCCTTATTCCCATCATTAATACAATCCACCTTCCAAGAAAATAGTAATGTCTTCACTTAAATGGTAAGATCCTAATAGAGAGCACTGAGCTCACCATACACCTGTGCACTCGTGTGAAGTATGCACAGCTCCACAGAGTGTACATATGCAAACACAAATCTGGTTCCTTTGCTTCTGCTATTCAGTGTCAGAAAGAATGATCTATCTTCTCATTGACTTTAAATGCCATTGCAATACACCACGTCTTTTAAGGATTAAGAATGGTAACAAGTTAAATTACTAGCAGTTCAGTGTGATTAAGGAAGTTAATTGCAAAGATAATGGTTGGTTTATTGAATTATACGAGCATTCATTCCATAGGCTTTCACAAGAAATTTAGGGTGAGGTTTCCTGGTCAGTTTAAGCTGATCTATGGCTGCAGTGAGCAAAGGCAGTCATGTCATTCCTCACCCTTGTGTTTTCACGGCTCTCAGTGCAGTGACTAACAACTGCAAAGCAGCATGGTACCAGAATAATTTAATTTACCATGAAGTTCACGTATGACAGTTGCTACACTATGAGGGAGGTGCAGAAATGCGCTGTTGAGGATGGTGCTCCTCTTTTGGCAGGACACCTGAGTTTGAACAACTTCAGCCAAGAGGGAAGCAGCAAGAGCAGGGAAGAGTGGTATCAACAGGAGTAGACAAAATACTTTTTCACCTACCCACTCTGCAAAGCAGTGTCAAAAATGCTGCCTCTAACTCCAATGTAAAACTCACATCCACAGACCTGAAGAAATAGGCACACTTTTCACATGCTGAAATGAGAAAAGAAGAAGGAAAAAATGCCTCTTAAATATAGCCTTTCATAAAAAATATGCAGCACAAAATGAAACTAAAAGTACAAAATAAATGCAGTGGTCAAAAGCAGGAAAACCAAAAGCAAGAGTGCAATTACATGCAACAGTTAACGAGTGCAAAAGAATTAAGAACTGTACCTTGAAAAAGCAACTGTAGGCATAATTTTATGACATAACTAACTCCCATCCTCATGTTTTGACACCACATTATGTTTAATCAGGATATCCTTTAAAAGAAAGTTGATGAACACACACTTGTGCTTATCACTTAACACAGGATTAGGTCAGCAGAACACCTGATAAATGCTCCCTGGTACAACCCAAATCAACTGCTTATCTCCCCAGATGGGGTACACAAAGCAGATTAATTTTCTTGACTACAGACCAAATCAAATGAACGACAATTTGTCAACTCCTAGGGAAACTAGGAGATTTATTTATATTTTTCTATTTTCACATTTCTGCTTAGACAGTAGTAATAAACAAGTTGTGAGTGAACAGCAAGCTCATAAGGAGGGATAACTTCATTCATACTAGGCTATACTGTTTCCCACAACCACATAACTCAAAGTGGGTTAAAAACAGGTATTTATGAAGTAACTACAGAAAAAAGCAAATTATGTAACTCTATATAGAATATAAATCAAAAAAAGGCTCCTGAGCCAGAAACGTATGGATAATTATATGGAAGTGGTTGATGACTCTTTAAAAGCATCATCTTCCAGAATTCCAAAGTGTTGTTAAACCTGAAGACTTAATCTAGTACCAGAATGACTGAATCTAACTTGAAAATATAAATACAGCTGCTGTGTTTAGTGTTGTTCCTGATCTTCCCCACTTACTAACCCACAAGGAGGCCACTAACCTCAATTATAAAACCCCATAGGTCTAGGTACATATCTGGCCTGCTTTTGATAGTCAACAAAAAATTACAGTCCACATCATTCTGGTTTGTTTGAATTTTATCAGTTTAACTTGAGTCACATTTTCCTCTTAAGGCAATAAGCTTAAATAAAGACCCAATTTCTTTAACATAAAACTGAAATTCTCATAGTTTTCTACAGAAATTTTATGATCCAAATAAAATGATTTCTCTGTGTTCACTCTCATGTATTCTTACCCCTAAATATAAGGTTTGGATCTAAATTAGCCTCAGCATTCCACAGAAACAAATTAATGGCTCTATTTCATTTTGGCATTAATGCAGCAAGGAAGTGCAATTTTTCTTCTTTTACTTTTTTCTTTCTAATTTTTTGATTAAGTGCCCTTGAGAATAAGCCACAAGACAGCTTATGAAAGATTTTGTTTTACTTTAGGTTTACTAAGGCAGTTTTAACCAACAGCTATCGTAGCACCTTGCATTTTCAGTTTGGAGATCACCCAATGAAATTCAATTCTCAGAAGGTATTTAGCATCTTCTGACAAAAAAAACCCACCCCCAAATCACCCCAAAGCCCCAGGTCTTCCTGAAGCATCACAGGCAGCACTCTGCATCTCAGAACATACTCAAACTTGCAGTTATCACCAACCACCTGTATCTTCACTGAAACACATAAAAGGCTCTACTTCAGAAAATTTCTTTAAAAACACTCAGTTGATTCACCTTTAATATGCTTACAGTCTTTGTTTTACTCTTGGAAAAGGAAGTGTATTAGGGAGGTTCTACTTTGAGATGTTACATTTGTACAGTTCAAGAACTACACATACTTGCATCATTTCTACCCAAACCAGAAAGAATGTCAACATGAAGCTATCTTTATTAGTATTTCAGGGCAGTACATCAACTGATAGATTACTCTTTTTCCCTCCTTTCTCAACTGAAACAATAAAACCTTTATGATTTTTTTTTTTTTTTTAATACTTGGGACAAGAGACTCATCATACTAGTTGTATGGCAGCATAGGAACCATACACCCACATTAGACAGCAATTCCCCAACCTAAGAATAAAAACAACTGTATTCTCAAATAGAACAAAGAAAAAACAAAATTACATGTTCCTCCATAAGAACATTTGACAGATTAATAAAAACAAATTCTCACTCCACTGAGAACTTTCTGAATATTCTCTTGGAATCTTGCAAAATGCAGTTTTAAAGCAAATGTGAAAAATGCTAATCATAGCAAAATTACGCAGTAAATTTTTAAAATTAAATTCTTCAAAAAGATAATTCTTAAGACTATTTGCTGTTTGATTAATCAGCATTTATACATAACTGGTCTTGTCAACATGGCTCCCTATAAAGGCTCCTACTATAACAGCGTTAAAAGATGTCAGAAAATTTTTTGAATTACAAGGAAAAAAAAGAAGCCTTCTTAACTTCTGTATCAGAATACCTAGACTTTCAGAACAGCAAACATTTTACAAGACACTAAGATACAGAATGCAAGTTTAAGTTAATGTAACATCTACATCTTTACATGAAGTAAGAAATGCTGACTTCAGTGAACATTTCCATTTTCACCTCTGCATACTGTTATGATGAAAAAAATAAACATTAGGCATGGTTAATTTCCTGGGATGGTTGAATTTGCCACCATGGACAAGCTTCCCGGACTTCGGATTTTGAAATATCAGTAGGTAAAAGGAAAATAATCAGCAATCACATTTCACTTAGAAAGTAGCGAACAAAGTTGGCAGTACACATAATGAACTTGGGTTTATTACTTTGTTTCAAGTTGGGAAACTTTATCAAGACATATGACAGATAGTCAGCTACTATCACACTATCCCAGCAATGGGAGCACAATACTTCAGACTTGCTAAAAATATTGTTATCTTCTGAGGACGACATGCTGTAGAAACTTCATACTTGTAACAATCTGCTGCATAGTCAAGGCTTTTAGTACGGTCTATAAAAATGCATTACATGAATAACCATTCTGATTATTGATTAACCCTGCAGAATAGATGTCAATCAGTTCGCTTCCACATATGCACTTCCACCAGGCACCAGCGACAAGGCAAACAGCAGCGGCTCCACGTTTTCTCTGCTACAGACAAGCACCCCCCAAACTTGGGGTACTAAACTTCAACCACCACGCAAAACCGCAAATACCCAAAAACTCACCGCGACCCACCGCTAAGAAACCCGCGCGCCAAAGGATTCTCTGCCACCTTAAAAGGGGTAACTCCGAAATAAAGTTTAAAAACCGGGCAAGCGCAGGCCCCGAGCGACGGCCGCCACCTCCGCCCCGCGGAGGGACGGGAGCGCGCCCAGCCCAGCGGAGCGGCGCTTCCCGGCGCATCCCGGCCCGCAGCCGGGCGCGGGGCCACGGCCCCGCGGGGCGGGAAACCACGGCCGTGGGGAAAACGCGACTCCGACCGCGCTGGAGAAGAAGAGAGAGGAAGAGAAAGGAAGCGAGACCCGCACGCCCTGAGTACCACAAAGTTCCCCGCGGCAGCGCCCGGCCCCTCAGCTCCAGGTCGGTGACGGCCGCCGGCTTCCTCCTTCCACAAGTACCTGGCGGAGCAGCCCTCGGGAATATCCCAAGCCCGGCCCCTCCGAAACCCAGCCCCTCTCCAACACCCACCTTTCCCCTCGCTCCGCTCCCTCCGACGGGGGCGGAGGGAACCTCCCCCAGCCCCTCTCTCTCCACCCCCGCTGCTCAGAGGAAGAAGGAGCCGGGATGTGCCGGTCACCGCCCCGCCCCGCCCCGCTCCAGGCGGCACCAGGTGAAACCCTCGGGGGGCTGGCAGGCGCTCCCCGCGGGCAGCAGCCGCCGCCCGCCCCTCAGCGCAGCCCCGGCGCGGCGGGGGAGCGGGACCCCCGTGCACGGCCCGGCGGGGCGGGCGGGGCCGCCCCGGAGCGGAGCGCGGCGCAGGCGCACCGAGGGCCCGCTCCCCACCGCCTCTCCCTCCGCGGCGCCTGCGCAGTGCGGCGGTGCCGCCGCTGTGCGGCGGTGCCGAGCTGTGGCGTGGGTTCGGCTGCTCGCCCCGGTGCACGGGAACACCGCACCCGTCACTCGGCATCACTTAGGCTGGGAAAGACTCCGAGGTCATTGAGTCCAACCTGCGACCCAACATGACCATGTCAACTAGACCATGGCACTACGTCCAGTCCTTCATTAAACACCTCCCGGGACCGTGCCTCTACTACCGCCCTGGGCAGCCCATTCCAAAGTTTAATAACCTCTTCTGTGAAAAAATTCCCTGTAATGTCCTCCCCTGGCACAGCTCGAGGCCATTTCCTCTTGTCCTGTCGCTGGTTGCCTGGGAGAAGAGACCGACCCCGACCTGGCTACACCCTCCTTTCAGGGAGTTGTAGAGAGCAGCACGGTCTCCCCTGAGCCTCCTTTTCTCCAGGCTCGACAACCCCAGCTCCCTCAGCGGCTCCTCATCAGACCTGTGCTCCAGACCCTTCCCCAGTTCCGTTTTCCTTCTCTGGGTTCCCTCCGGAACCTCCGTGTCTTTCCAGCTCAGAACTAAAAGCAGGACTTGAGGACTTGAGGCACTCATGGCCAGTGCCTAGTACAGGGGGATGGTCACTGCCCTGGTCCTCTAGGCCACACTGTTGCTGGTACAAGCCAAGACGAAAGACACTGTCCTTTTTGGCCACCTGGGCACACTGCTGCCTCATGTTCATCATCTGTCGACCCAGGTCCTTTTCTGCCGCGCAGCTTCCTATCCACTCCTCCCCCAGCCCGTAGCGCTGCAAGGTTCAGGGGGGCAGCCACAGGTCAGGGCAGCTGCCACAGTTCAGGGATCCCACCATCCCACGAGGTCCCCAGTGTCCTCCTGCCCATTAGGTTCCGCAGACAACCTGGGACAGCCAGGACAGAGGGAGAAAGACGGCCACCAGGCAGGGGTCAGACACCAGCCCCGAGCTGGATGCTGGTCATGTGTCTCTCTCCGTGTGGCGCAGCCTCAGCGGTGGCTGTTGCGCTGTCCGTGTCAAAGCTAGACATGTGGGTTTGCAAATTCGCTGAGCCATATGTTAAGGAAACTTCATTACATGACCGGGAGCCACTCTGGCAGTCACTCCTGCACCACCTGAGCTGGGACCGAGGCCCCTTCACACCCCCACACTCATACAGTCACACCAGGTTTCCTCACCATCTCGACCCCAGGCTTCCCACAGCAGGGTTTCAGACGTCCGCATCCTCTGGTGTGCAATAACTAAACAACAAAAGAACAGCTCGACCTGGTGCCTCTGAAATCCATAGGTGGGACAGTGGGCAGATGCCTGGTCCCCTTACTGGAGGGGAGAGCGGCAAGCTCCTGAGTGATGCTGGGCAAGGCCTGGTGACATGCCCGTGGCTGCGTGTGGGTCAAGTGAGCTGCGTTTGCATCCTGCACCCTAGGAGTGGGCGCCCAAGGGCAGGAGGTGCCCTGGAGGTACCAGGTAGAGACATCCGCTTTTCACATATCTGCAAGGAATTGTGTTCCTCTGGTTATGTCCTGTGTAGGGTGGACTTTGAGGACTTCCCTGAGCTAACTCCTTTTCTGGGCTATATTGTTGAAGAAATGTGTAGCCTCAATCAAACGGATGACAGTCACATGACAATTCTTGAATGTCCTGTGAGTCTGATAGACTTCACTCCTAAGAATATAGGAATATCTACAAGTTTGCTTTTCCCCCACAAACTACAGGAACAAGACAAATCATCATGATCAAAGAAGTACTTTGAGGAGTAGTCGTTTGAAAAAAACCCTGAATTTTAGTCATAACACAAGGCTCAAAAATAAATTTTAGACAGAACAGCAGACTCAGAAAAGATTATATTTGAATCAGTTATTATGAGAAAAGGAGGTGAGAATATACATGTATCTCTTTTAGATATTCTAATATGAGAACAAACACACATATGAGAATATGCTGATATATTCATTATTTCTAATGTATTGGAATATATTTTATATATGTTAGTAGTTAGATTTTTTATACATATATAAATTTAAAAATTAAGGATTTTTGAGTCCTTTGAAAGAACTTTTCTTTAGAGGTCAGATTGTGAAAAATGACATACAGTTTCATCCCTTAGCACACATGTTTCTTGTTACAAGTTAAATATACAATGTAATTTAAAAATACTGTAAGGGTTCTCCTGTAATTGCTCTGTATACTATAAAAATAGAAATAAGTGCATTTTGCCAGTAATCTAGACTTTGCTGCCATTGAAGAATGCTTTTAAATTAACTTTCAACTGCAATTCACAAAGCCAGTAGAAATTTTGATAGATAGTTATAATAGAAAAAGAAAATAAATCCTTTGTGATAGGGCCTGTGAGCTGGTTGCTAACACAAGCAGGGAACAACAGAAAGGAAGAAAACTTTGATCATTCCCTTCCTGGGAGGCAAGGAGTGAAGGGGAGAGAGATAAAGATAATGTGAGGGAAAACACTTCTAGGAAGCAAACTTGAGCTTTGGAAGTTATATTTCTACTTTGCCTGTCACACTTTTAGTTGTTTTGTGTTTGTTTGGGGTTTGAAGGTTTTGTTTGTTTGTGGCTTTGTTTGTTTGTTTTTAATTGGTCCACTTATTTTTAATAATTTAATTTTAATTTTACTAATTAATTTATTTTCTGCTTGCTTCCCTGATTGGTTATGTCTGTTGCTTTTTCTCTTTTTCTCATTAATTTAAACTGTATTCTTCCTGATCTATGCCAAATTCATGTTTCTTGCAACTTTAGGGAAGTCCGTGGTGTTGTGCTGTCCATAAATTAGGTGCATGTGATTGTGTTGAATGGATGTGTTGTTTCCAGCTGCCTCTTTTATAAAGACATATAAACTGAATGATGGTCTTGTTTACTTTAAAGAGGTATATAGTGTAATTTAATTAAATAGAACTTCGAGGAAGAACAGAGATCTGTATGCACAGATCCAATTATAGCATCAGGGCCTGGGTGCACAATATTTTGTCTGCTCAGCATACAAATACAATTTGACAGATGCAATTAGTCAACCTGATCTATTTTAAACAAACTATGTTTATCTGTTTTTAGCAGCACAGTATTTTACCAAAAATTACTTGTCTTTGATGTTATTCTATCAAGTTTAAAGAAACTGACACCTACTGTGCTTTTCTCCTTCATACGTTATTGATATTGTTGTTGTCCATATTGCTAACATTTGCCTATACTATGAAAACAAACCAAAAAAAAATTTACCTGTTTTTCTGTTCTGCAGTTGTGATTGTAATTCCATAGGTTGGAGTATTTATGACATAAATTAGTATTTGGCGGCTAAAAGTTGTCTTCTAAGCTGCTCTCTGTTCAATGAGGGCCTATTATCCATTTTATGTAGCTCCTGTTTACTCAGAATAATTCAATTCATTGTTGTTTTTCAGGTAATTCTCCTATGAAAACTCCAGCTCTTTGTATCATATTATGTTTATGTAACCAGATAAATTATGTTTCTCAGAATACTACACAGTACCACTTCTAGTAGGAACTTCTTTGTTTAGTTTCCTGGAAAAAAACCCTAAGAGATTTCTTAGCAGGGTAGTCATTGACTAGGTCATTTAACTTTGATCCAGCCTGACAACAAAAGGCTTTCAACTGGAGACTAGCTCAAGAAATAACAGTCCTGATTAAACCGATTCTCTGCAATTTTACCAGTGCCTCAGCTCTTCTGGTGCAACTGAATTGTAAGGTCATTCCACAAGCTGGATTTAAAAAGGTAACTTCCTCCACCTTTTTGGTTAGGATTAGCACAGTAGTATAGCAGAGCAGACATTTGGAGAGAGCTGCCGTGGACTTCCACGGTCCAACTCCTCTCTGGTTTTACCATGCTCTGTACAGGCTGGCAGCTCCTGGTAGGCTATGGCTACTCCACTAAACTGCTCCCTGCACTGATAGTCAGAAATACAAGCTGCATCTTTGACTCTACTAATCACTTCTGGAGAGAAACTAAAATAGATGCTTTCTCTGACCAAACCAGTTCCTTTAAGTGAACCATTCAGAGTCACATTTGGATATCATGATTTAAAATTCTGTGTCTTCCACTAAGGGGCCTGATGCATTACAGAAAACTGGGTACAGAATTTTAGCAGAATTTTACTGGCAGTGAAGAACAGGGAAAAATTGTTTTGCTAAGTTACTAAAAGCTGTATTTATCAAAAAACTGAGTTCTGTTCAGACTGAAATCACTGTGTGGCCATGGTTCAGCAGCAGCTGTCTTTTGGGAGGTCTGGGGATGGGGGAGGTTGGTTGTTTTTTTTTTCCTGAGATAAACTCCAGAAATTTCTGTTCAGGTGAGTGTGAGAATGTGTTATATGTGCTCTTGCCATAGTCAAAGATTAAGTTACTATTAAAGAATTTAGCTACACTGTTTCACTATAAAGTCTGTAATATCCTTACGTGAGGGAAACAGTTTTTTAGTTAGGACTCACCTACCATTTGAGACTATGTTTTATCTCCTGATTTTAATGCAGAATCATTCTAAGATCACAGTAAACCTAAATAGCATTTATTGGCAAATGACAACAAATTAATATATGTCTGTCTTATGGAATGAACTAACTAAATTACCAGTGTTGGAAACAACATAACTAACTTGTTAACTATTGCCTAATCAATTTAGTCCAGAGCTGGCAAGACCTTTGGATGCTTTAGCAGGTGGCAAAAGATCAGGTGAGCATAATAAAAGGCCTTGGCAGAGTTTGGATTTCAAGAGCATTGAAATGGTATGTAATATTTAGGAATGGCAGAAATTGAAAGATATTATAATTGTGCCTGTTGGTATAAAATTTTAAATTGTTACCAGACCTTAAAGTAAATACTGATATAAAATCTAGCAAATTTGGGATGTAAAATTACACTCCAAAATCAGTATTTGTGCATAGAACTGACAGAATCTGTAAAGTTTGGAACATGCAGCTCCCACCCCCAGTGAAGTAAATACATTTTGTTTTTAAAATAAATATTTGGCATTGGCCAGTTCCGAGGAAACCCAGAATATCACCCCAAATCCATGTTTAAGCTCATTTGAATCACAGAGAAGAGGATCAGTAGAAAAAAGACAGGCACGGAGCAAGAGGAGAACTTGCTCTTTCAACTCTCAGGATAACCATTTCTCAGTGCTGATAAGACAATACCAAACACTTCCTGTTGTGTCTGACCATTTTGAGACACCCTTTGTCCTTGAGAAAAAAAAGTAGAAAAATTTAATAGGAGTCCACGCAGTAAATATGGCAGCAAAGATCTAATTCTTAGTCCTTTTCATTGCCCTTCTCCCAGGATCCAATTGGTATGAATCTTGGGTATGTATGTAATGCATCACTAATGAGGTGGCTGTTTTGAGGGTGCATCAAAAATTTTGGTATGTTCTCACTCTAATACATAATACATACTTGGAGACAGTGAGAGAATATTCCATCTTGTTTCCTATTGCATTTTTATTATGCTGATTGAGTTACTCACTGCCACTATTTACAAACCTTTTAGATGTTACTGGATGTAGCAGATGGGAGAAGCATTTAAGGACTGTTATTAAGGAGGGCTTGCAGAGGCTGAAGTTACCATCCTATTTGTAAGGACAAGTGGGACTCTTTTAGGAAGCCAAGTCTCTTTTTATCATGGGAAGGTCAGGTAGCAGCAAGAAGAGACTGTTTCCCAAAAGAAGGCTTGAGGAGAGCAGCCACAAGGCAGGCCAGGCAGTGCCCTCGGCAACAGAGCACTGTCCCCTGGCACCAGAGGCAGGTGAATCCAAACAATGATTCAGGCACAGAAGGGGCAAGTGTACCTATGATGTAGCTAAACAGAGACTGAAGGCCCAGGCATGAGGTTAAATGGAAGCTCCAGTCTGAAGCTGTGGATGGAGGCTCTGGGAGAGGCTTGTCAGGGCAACCAAAGCCTATTTGTCATCAAGGTTCCTGTCAGGGACGTAGTGGGTGTGGGCTCTCCCATTGACTGTTTATTTTAAAGGCAGAAAGAAGATGGGATATCAAGATGAAGAGAAGCCAGAAGAAAGGTTTTCATCTTCACTAGTGGTGAAGGGCTGTTCGGAAGAAAATTAATGGTCAGAGTTTCTTTTGAGCAGAATGTCTGTTGGAAAAGCAGACATTGCTTTTGAATGAAGAAATATTCTTACTTTTTCTCCCTTGATGGGACACAGAGTAGTGATAGCATCTTCAATTGAAAGAGATTCCGGCCCCAAGCCTTCTGGATAACATCAAAACACTCTGTCTCATGTTTTTCTCTCTTCATTTTTTCCCCAGATGGGGAAAAAAACCATTATTAGCTTTGTGTTTTAACAGTTCTTAGAGTTATGATGTAGCTAATGTAGCTAATGAGAATATCCTCAGAATGTAATAATTTTGGTAATGAAACTCTAAATATTGGAGATCATTTGGCCTAGGTTTTCTTAGCTGACTAGTTTGTTGACTGAAGAGAAACACCTATCTTGCCTATTTTAACCATCTACTTTTTAGGACATACACTAATTTATTGTACTTACATCTTGACATTCTGTGACATGGATTTCTGGTACAGCTCCTCTTCTGTAAAACTCTGTAAGTTTTCTCAATTTTTATTCCACTGAGGCTACTGCTGTGCCTAATAATGGAGAAATGATCACATCTTTTCCATAGAGAAGCCTTTGTGTGAACAGCACCACATGGGTATTAACAGGTTTGTTACCTCCTTCATGTGCCTTCCTGCTACATCTTGACATAACACCTGTGTAATAAATTTGTTAGCACCTCCAGGTGCCTTTCTTTTACAGCTTGACATAACAATACCTGCCAGTGGTAAGCTTTGTTTGTTTATAGCATATTTGGAAGTGTCAGGGAAATGGCAGAGCTTCCAAGATGGTTAATTAGCTGGTAAGTGTTAGAGTGTAATATCATTATCACACAGCACCTTTTTTTTCTCCCTGAAGAATTTTCTTGACATTCTTCCAGTTCTATAGATGAGTTTACAGTAGCAAGTTTCGTTAGTGGACCAAATTTCCTATCAGGGCATGGCTCTAACAAATTGAAGCAGCTCTTGATTTTACATGTCTAGCACACTTGCATTATTTTTTCTTTCCAAATATTCAAAGAATCTATTTTTGGCAGGTAACAGCCAATTGTGATTTTCTGAGTATGCATATTGTCTCTTACAGACTTCAATCAATTTGAAAGAGTATCATGTTTACAACTTGTTTTTTTCTATACATCTGTCATTGGTCAGTTGTCCCTTAAGATGCTCCAGTATGATTTTAGAGTTCATTCCCACATTATATTTAGCAAATTACTATTTCCAGCTCCCCAAGCTTTGTTCAACAAACAGATACAGAAGCACTATCTCACATGAACTTTGTAAATAACTAAGCGTACCAGCATATACACGACTGGGTGAGGAGTTTTAGCCAGGGAAACAACTGCTGTCTTTGATTTCTGGACACCCAGAGTAAGGATCATTTGTAATTGCACAGTGTTACTTGTTAAAGCAGTATGTATTTCTTGACTACAGTTAACAATTCTATTCCACAACTCTTTGGAATTACTTGGTACCAAAGAGTTCCCAGAATTGCAGTTTGAACTCAATTTTGCTCATGCATTTTGATCATATGTGGTCACAAACAGGCCACAGTTGCCATGTGGGCAATTTCTGAGATTCCTGGCATGAAGAATAATCTCTCTGCTTGCAGTCCTGTGGGTCTAAATAATAATTTCTAGACTAAGATGTTTATGCCAAAACTTTCTAGGCTGTAGCATAGTGTCTCTTCGTGTCTTTTATCAGGTCATGGTCTAAATGCCTAGAAAAGTGCTGAAGGACTGAGACCAAATCTGTAATTTTGTGGTTGGTCTTACACTTCTTCCATCAGAAGAGCTTTTAATTGCTGCTCCTAACAGTTTGTACCCTTAGACTTAAACCTAGGCTTTCTTTAATATACCAAACTGTTTGTAGACTCTCCTGAATGATCTTTTGATAAGACCTGTCCTCTCTGCTCAGGGAGCCATCCATATTCCTGGCAGATTTACAGGGCTACATCTGCCTATGTGAAGATGTATTTCCATTCATAGTTCTCTTCTGCTTTTTTTTAACTAACTGTCAGGTGAAAAAGAAAATTGCAAAATGAACATGAGAAGAGGAGTTCTTTTGCCTTTTAGGCTGAACTAGAAAACAATATGAAAAAGGTGCCCTTAGTTTTATTTAAGAAGACCGCTTCTGTCAGCTCAGATTAGTCCCATCTTACAAACACTTGACCTAATAGTGCTAAAGAAAAGGTGATAATCTAGCAGAGGATGAAGTGAGTGTGGGGAACTGGAACTGACCAATAGAGATTTGGCACAGCTTTTAGGAGAATCCTTTTCCACTCTCTTTTTTCTTTCTTAATGACTCCTTTTTCTCCCATAGTTCTAAGGAATGACTAATCAACTTTGTGTATGACTGTACTTGAACACAGGTGGGATAAGATGCTCATTTGGGAAGGTTGGGTCTCTCTGATAATGCTATCAAAAGGTGGTGGACATCTGTCAAAATCATGATTTATAAAAGAGTTACAACAGCTCTTCTAATGACTACATTGTTGGTCTGCTCTTTCATGTACCCAGCCTCTTGCTTTTCTTTGGGTTGCCCATTCCTCAGAGCAGGACTAGTCATGCACTCTGTGTTTGCCTAGCAACTGGCCCACAGGACTCAGCCTTTAGTACATTACAGATAAGCAACAAGAGGGAATAGACTAGACTTGACTAGACTAGACTAGACTAGAATAGAACAGAATAGAATATTTTCTTTGGAAGGAACATACAAAGATCATCCTGTCCAACTGCCTGGCCCCTTCAAGGCTAACCAAAAGTTAAAGCATTTTGTTAAGGCGTTGTCCAAATACCTCTTGCCTGGGGAATCTACAACCTCTTTAGGAAACCTGTTCCAATGTTTGATGGGATAAGGTAGGTTAGTGAAGCAATCCACCATTCTCCTAACAGATTTTTATTTTTGCTTCTTCAGGAGAACTCTCTGACAACTGAGAAACTTCATCAAGCAGTTGCAGTATGCATTCTCTTTATATGTTTCTTGTGGCATTTCTTTGTGTTCCTCTTTCTGGACAGCTCAGAGTAGGAATACCTGGTAG
Organism: Aphelocoma coerulescens; assembly: GCF_041296385.1. NCBI lineage: Eukaryota > Metazoa > Chordata > Aves > Passeriformes > Corvidae > Aphelocoma > Aphelocoma coerulescens. Next base: position 54,495,959 of record NW_027184085.1, read on the forward strand.
TATTTATTCCCCATTGTTTTCAAGTACAAATATCCTTTGACCATAGTATGAAGAGTTCAGATTTAGAGAAGGTGCCTTATTTCAGTTAAAATATATTGGGATATTAAGAGCCCTTTATAGTTTGATGGAATAAAAAATGTTGTATAAAAGAGTGGCCTACCATATTTAGCTATAAATAGAACTTAAATTTATATAATGCACTGGATAGCAGTAATTTTAGTCTGACTTATGGTAAGAGCAGTACTTTAAGAACCAGAGAGTAATTCTGCAAGACTTTTGCACTGATATACAAGGATTTAATTCAGGCTCTATGAGATACTGGATTGAAGTTACAAAGAGTTAATTTCTGAGTTGGGGACACTGGTCTAAATCCTTAACTGTGTTTATATTTCTGCTTCTGGTTTCAAACTGTGTTTTCAGAACTTGTATAATATAAGATGTGGTTGGTCGTATCAGTAGCAATGACGAATTTCCCTGGTTTTGAGAAGTCTTGAAGGGGCATTGTGTCAGAAACAAGTTAATTAACCATAAGTTTGCCTTTTATTATTATTGTAAAAATGACCAAGAAGTACTTGGTAGCAGCGGGCAGGGAAGGTGACTAAAGCCAAGGTAGCATACAGTTGTAAACTCAGAGAGACAGAGAGAAACATTTATCTTACTTTCTCATGTTCAGGAGGCAACACCTGAAAATGCCTCTTGAAAAACTCCAGCCAGAGGTAGTAAAATTAAAGAAACTACTTAAGAGCTTTTTTAACAATAATACTATTTTGAAGACTATTAAATACTAATACATGGGGTTTTGAGAGAATCCTTACAGTTGTAATTTACTCAGTTCATACTTGTGAGTATTTTAAAATTTAAATCCAGTAAGTCCACATATTCAGACCTTTGTGCATGCAAGAATAATCATCGGTATGTTCAGGGCAAGTCCTGCAAGCCTGGAGCAGATTCACTGTTCATCTGAAATCAGTTATTTCTTGTTACCTGGCCATTCTTTTAAATCCCCAGTAGAACTATGTGCACACATGCTCACAAGAAACAAACAAACAAGCTAACAAACAAACCTGTGTTAAAAAGTTAATGTTTTCAAACCATGCACACTTAGGTCAAGTCCAGTTTCCCAAATGTTCAGTCAGTATTACTGAACTCAGTGGGACCTGCAGCACATGTTACATGAACAGGACTGAACATGTAGCTGGCCTGTTTCTTTACCTATGAAATTGCGTCCTTCCAAGACAATTGGAGTGTCACAATGATCGTGCTTCACCTCACTCTAGAAGACTTCAGAATAGTAAGACCTTATCTGTAGTAAGCACTCCTGTTAATTCCTGTCAGCATAACCTTGACTGAGAACAAAACCCAGAGTGTCACATCACAAATTGTTACTTTTTTTGTCTAACTCTTGCCAAATTCCCAGAAGAGAACTGGACTAGTCTCAGTGGTTCTTTGGGGCAGAGCACTATAGATGGGCTTATGTGTCTTTGCCAGAGGGATGTACAACGGAATTGTTCAGGGTGTTTCCAACACTAGTACAGTTCTGGAGTTCTTTTAAAGTGTTTGTAACGATGCTGTAAATAAAACTCTTTCAGGCCAGTTACCTGTATGAAAAGTGATAGGACATTCAGACTTCCTGCTGCTTTGGCAGAGTTGCTTTGCATTGATCTCCATCATGACACTGAGGGCATGGTCAGACATTCATTCTTACTCTATAAAAGTCATGCTGGTTGAAGGAAGGAAGAGAGGGAACATCTGTTTCACAACTGCCCTCCAGCCATTAGTTTTCCTTTCCATTCAATATAAAGCTGCATGTCTGCATCTCATAAGCAAAGAGACGGTAAGAGAAGAGAGAAACTGAAGTTTCGTCTGGGTGGCAGATCTCTCTGTAGGTTCCAAGCCCAAGCTGGGCTCCAAGACACAAGTTTTAAACATGGTAGCATTTGGGGTAGAAGTTGTTAAGGGTATCATAGCAACTGGGGGGGAACCCTACTCAACCTTGAAATGTTGAAATACACACTAAGCAAGAGAAATAATAATTTTGTGAAGATCTGAAGTGTATTTCACCTACTCAAGTAACAGATATTCCATCTTGAAAGACCTGCAAAACAGTAAACCATGGACAGATATGCTGCATTACACTACCTCCTTCACAGATGTCAGAATTACAAGATAAATGTTATAGAAAGTAAGTTGTAAAATTGGAAGAGTCTTATCCTGGTTACAGCACAACAGAGGAGGGTGCGCACTTTTAGGCTTTGAAGTGTTTCTCAGGTAGTTGGAGACGTACTCAACTTTTAGTATGCTCTAGCAGCGCAGTGCATGTGGGCACTAATAACATGCCAATGTAAACCTTGCTGAAGGTAATTTCTGTAAACACTTGTACAAGACAGTCCTGGTGACAATTGTTAATAATTAAGCACATTTTGTTGAATGAAGATGTTATTTGAAGCTTCAAGCCTTCTTTTAAAGCTTTGGGAACCTGGTTTTAATACCTTGATTTTTGTTTAAAATTCCTTTCTCCAAAGAGACACTATTTCTCAGCCTTTGTTGAATACTCACTTTTTCCCAAGATTTAGGTCCTTCTCTGTGGAAGTACGCACAGCTTTTTACCGGCTAGCTCTCGTAGTTTATTGCCTTAGAAAGCCTTGGGCAGCCTAGAGAGGTAGCACGGGCAATCCAGCATTTCAGTAGCTCTGAAAGAGGCAAATGGTAGCTGCAAAGCTGATGCCACCAGTAGAAGCAAAGAGGGAGAAATATAGCTCTCAGCTTAAGCTATAGTCCTGCTTTCAATAAGAGACAGAGAGACACAGATGTTTGCAGAAGGGGTGCAAAGCCAAAGAGGGCGGGGCCCCTTCTCGGGTCCTTCTTTTATTCGGAGAAGGGGAAAGGGGAGAACTGGGGGCGGACCCGGGGTGACCGGCCAGTCAGACACTGCTAAAGAGTTGGAGTTGCATTTGGTTTTGCCCGCGCTTGGAACAAATGAGTTCAGAGCACGTGGCAGGGACAAGTTCTGGCTTCTTTGACCAGGGAGGTGGAAGGGCAGCTCGAAGCAGGCAGCAACGCTTCTCCTATGGACATATTAAAGCTGGTGTGATTAATGGTAATTGCTGCTTTAGAATATTCCTACACTATGCTAAAAATGTGGCCCATTTTCACAGATACCTGTCTTGAAATTAGTGGGGAAAAAGGTCTGTCCTGTGGAGTTCACAATACAGATAGATAAAATATGGTAGAGGAATATGCATTGAAATAATTGCCCAAGGTGGCACAGCTGAGCTGGAACTGAAACCCAGCAGTGTCCTTTGTATCTCACAGGCTGTCTGGCATACCAGCTTTGCTTAGTCTCACTGAAATAGAGTATAACACTTTTACCTGTTTTGAAGTGTCTTTTCTGATATATTCTTCATCAAGAAGTGCATGGTTATATCACAACCCTATTTCTCCCCACTGCTGACAGCATGACAAATGCTGAAATCCAGTCCCTTTTCCTATGGTGTTTTTCACCCCATAGATAGGCTTCTTTCATCACATTCCTTGTCCATGCTGCAGGAAAGATCCATAGTTATGACAACACCAGCTAAATAGAGCTGAAGAAAATTACAAGGACAGGAACACTAGATGGCTCACAAGGTGTTTAAATAATGTATAATTTCTTCTGAATAAACAGCTACTCATAATCTGATGCTTCAGACTGCATTAAAATAAAATACATTTATTAAGAGCCTGCACAGTTCAAAGCTGTACAAACAATTTGTTGTAGAAATAAAAATGCCTTGTTTTCAAAGGCATTGGGATAGGGAAACAGTGAGTTTTGTGCTTGGCACAGGTGATCTGCCCCAGTCTGCAGTTAGCCTCAGCATATCAAATGAAGGAAGAATGCAGCAGGAGTCTTTTTAATTAATCTTTGTGTTACGTTGGCCCTTTGGTCTTTTGTATGCTCGAGTATGTGAATGTACAAAGGGGAGGCTGCACCTTAGTTAATATGTTATGTAGTCAGATTTTGCTTTTTTGTCAGCCTAGCCTTTATGCTAGTTGTAGTCACTGGTAATTTATTACAGACTTATTAAAAAGCTTCACTTTGAAGAAAGTAATGAGTTTATTTCAGCTTTTTGTTTTGGTTTTCTGTGGGCTCAGCTTTCTTAAAAAAACTTAAGATCTGCATCAGTGAGATATCAAACAGAAATAAGAAATTACACGTGGACAGTTGGCTTAGTCACAAATTTTTCTAGCCATCTGCATTTACTCGTGCAGATGTTACAATCAGTGTTCCCCATATATCAACTTATTTTGAGATATGTTACTATGAAGACTATAGCATAGCTATTCCTTCAATGTTTTTTCCTTGGATTTCTGTATATTGCATACATAAGCTAAAGCATGCAGAATCCACAAAGTGAATACAGAGTGTTGTTCTTACCACTGCTGCAACACGGAAACATAGTCAAAATAGAAATAGCCCGGTCATGAGATTGCCTGTGCTTTCAGTGTGATCAGCATTGAAAAGGTTTTGCTGCCATGAATGATGCAGATTAAGGAATCTAGGAAGATTACTTACCCCTATAGCTGAACGTAGCTCAGTTAAATGTAGCTGTACTGGCAAAAAAATTAAATAATCCTTTTGCCGCTATACAGAGACTAGCAAAAGGTTTATCATTGAAATGTCTTGCTTGTAAGCAAGAGCTTGCTTTTAGTTGCATCAGTACAGGTCTGAACTGCTTTCACAAAGAGAACCACTGCATACTGCTTTATAAAAAACTTTTCAGCTACAGTCCCATTTCACCTGCTTCACCTTCACACTGTGATATTACATTAAAACTGCACAGGGCTGTTGGCATAAGACTAGTAATAAAAACCTGTTGACTTCTGTTCACTATCACAAAACATGTGCTGGAAAAGAACAAGTTAACTGTTTCTGAAGAACACATGTTCACTAGCAGAAAATTGTGGAAGAGGCCTGTAAGCACCCTGTATCAATCACCTGAGGAGAAGAGAAATGCACTGTTATAAAAAGGAAGGAGCCAGATTATTTGCCTTCTTTGACAATTTTTATCATCTCAGTGTTGGTGGAGAGAAGGGAATTCTGGTTCTTAGAAGCAAACAGTTCAGCTGTAAGGAAGAACACTGTGCTATAAGAAGTTTAGGGTCATTCTAATGGTTTTCACTTTCTCTTTGAAGTGAAACCAATGAAGCCAGCATGGCTTTGCTGAAAAGCAGAACAAGCCTGAAAAATTTGGTGGCATTCTACCATGGAGTTACAGCAGTTATGGATGAAGGAAGAGTGATTGATATCATCTACCTTGGACATGTGCAAAGCATTTTACACTCTTCCACGTGACATCCTTGTCTCTAAGCTGGAGTTGATGGATGTTACGCTTGGTGGATAAGGAATTGGCTGAATGGTTGCATTCCAAGAGTTGTGATCACTGCCTCAATGTCTGAGTGGAGACCAGTGATGAGTAGTGTTCCTTGGGGATGGGCATTGGTATCTTTGTTGGTGACACAGCGAGTGCACCCTCAGCAAGTTTGCTGATGACATCAAGCTGTGCGGTACAGTCAACATGCTGGAGAGAAAGGGAAGCCATCCAGAGGGACCTGGACAGGCTTGAGAGAGGGGCCTGTGCAAATGTCATAAAATTCAACAAAGCCATGTGCAAGGTGCTGTACCTGGGTTGGGGCAATGCCAAGCACAGTCACAGACTGGACCAAGAATGGATTGAAAACAGCCCTGAGGAGAAGGACTTGGTGTCGATGAGAGGCTGGACATGACCCAGCAATGTAAAGCCAGCCATATCCTGGGCTGCATCAAAAGCAGAGTGGCCAGGAGGTAGAGGGAGGGGATTCTGCCCATCTACTCTGCTCTGGTGAGACCCTCAGCATAAGGGGATTGACCTGCTGGAATGAGTTCAGAGGAGAACGATGACAATGAGCCTGAGGCTGGAGCACCTCTCTTACAAGGACAGACTGAGAGGGTTGGGGTTTTTCAGCCTGGAGATGAGAAAGCTCCAGGGAGAAATTACAGCACCTTCCAGTACCTAAAGGGGCCTACAAAAAGGCTGGAGAGAGACTTTTCACAAGGCCATGTAGTGACAAGCCAAGAATGCATGGCTTCAAGTGGAAAGAGGGTAAGCTTAGGTTAGATACTAGGAAGAAATTCTTTACCGTGAGGGTGGTGAGGTGCTGGAACAGAGAAGCTGTGGATGCCCCATCCCTGGAAGTGTCCAAATCCAGGTTGGATGGGGCTGTGAGAAATCTAATCTACTGGAAGTTGTCTCTGCCCATGGCAGGGGTGTTGGAACTAGATGGTGTTTAAAGTCCCTTCCAACCCAAACCCTTCTATGATTCTATGTGTCTAGAAATACTAAGAAAGCTCACCATCAGCTTTGGTGGTTTGTGCGTATGGGACTGAGGCATTCTGAAGGGTTTAGATGTGAACCTGAGGGTTTCAGTTTTCTGGGATTCTTGTAAACCGGTTCTTTCCACCAGAAGCGGGAAACAGAGGAGCTTGGACATGGCCAAACACAGTGAACAGACAGCTGAACTTCAGAATCCAAATCTCAATATAAGATTATGCAAAAACTAAACTGTAGCTTAGGGAGGATGTGTGGAAACCTGAAGAGGTCCCAGATTAGAGCCTGGAAGGTGATGCTGACTGAGGGTTCAGGAGTGCAGTTCCTTACCAGCAAAGTGGTGAGTGGTTAATTGGAGGTGTCACTAGGTACTATCACAGGCCATAGTCCCAGCTCAGAGCTAGATCCTTGTGTTAAGATCTTTGGGCCTGCACAGTGTCTGATGGAAATAACTGCATATACCAAGGCAGCTTTTTCTTATAATAAAACCCACTGAAGCCAGTGGATTCAGATTCTCTTTGGCTTAACTAGAAGTAATATTTTCTAATCTTGTGGTGTCAGTTAGGTAACAAAGAAAACTGTTTTACCAGCTTCTCCTGGGCTTGGGGGTTTTTTGCATTTTGTCCCCTTGTTTTAGATTAATTTTAACACACATTATGTCTGTTTGTAGACTGATTTTTTTCCACACAATGATATACAGAAACCACAATTTTGTGTCATCCTTTTGTGTAAGGTTCTGGGTTTATTTTAATAAGCTTAATTACTAATATTTGTGTGAAGTTGTTTGATTCTGTCCTAATCCTGTGTATTTGAAAATGCTTATCTTACATTTCTCATGCTCCAATAAATATTTGTTCATCAAGAATACTCATAAACCTAAGTCATTGCTCCAAGCATTAGCATCACAGCTTTTTTCATTCCCTGTGTTTCCCTGTGACTTATTATTAACTAACTTCCCTTGTCAAAAATAAATTGTGTTTATTTTTGACACAGCACTGCTGGTATTTGATATTATTTCACTGTGGTAGGGCTGCCCTTATGTTTATTCTAAAAAACAACGTTTCTTAAATTGTTTTGAATTCCTCTTCTCCTGAATTTCTAACTGATATTTTTTCAAGTGGCTCGGCTTATGTCCTTGTTTTGGAAAGTTTTATTTCTTTATTTTATTTTGTGTTTGCTTGTTTTGTTTGTGGGTTTGTTGCTTTGGGTTTTTTTAATTTTTCTTTTTTATTACTGTTTTTTAAATAATGTTCAGATAAGTGCTGCTGACAGCTTAGGACATATTCTAAACATTTTTCTTTGACCTGTTCATTAGAATACCACATAGCTCAGAAGATAGTAATTCTGATTGCTGGCACATTTCCTGTCTTTTCCCTTTGATCTATAAAATAACTGCTCCATAAGATGGCCTCTCAGGCAATTCTTTGTAAAGAAAGTGTGCCTTTCCCCAGAGCGGTTTCTGCACGTATCAGAAGGCTGAAGCTGTTGGCCTCACCCAGTAGAAGGGTTCACAGCCTGAATTTTCTCTGGAACTGTGGCTGGAAGAGTTGATAGCTATAGTAACAGGAAACATTTGGCTGTTCAAGCAGAGCTTTGCCTATCACTAGGGAGAACTTTGTCTAGTAATAACAAGAACATTTTCTTAGTTTAGAAACCCCTACTCCTTGTGAACCATTGTTCACCTTCTGCTGCATGGTCCTTCAAATGGCTGTGGGCACTTCACACACAGCATTATGTGTCTCTCTGTGTGTGGAGGGAGGTGTTTCTCTTTGAAGTAACTTGTTTTCACTTTCTTCTAGGAAAAAATGAAACTGGTACAGGCTGTTTCCTTCAACTGTTTCCTTCTCTGCCAGCTGCCCTACCTCTCTAAGGTAATTAGCTTTATTTGCTCAGCTTTGCATGCTCAGAATAAAATTAGGCTATTTATTTTAGTGACAAATGTCAGGATAAATCCTATACTGACCTGTACTTTGCTGCATGCAGTTACTAATTGAGTCACTGGTTGATTTAGACAATAGGATTACATAGGATGCCTTTTCAGCATGTAGTATTGCTCCTAATTTTTATAGCGTGAGCAGGAACAAGACATATGTTGATACATAAAAATAAGGAAGATCTAATACTCAGAATCCACAGGACCTGCTACAAAGGAGTGATTCCATTTGGAAAAAAAGCGTGTTAGAAACCGACTAGTTTACTGATCTTGCAGCCTTTCCTTTGTGCACATATTTTTATTCTCATTCTCATTATTTGGAAGACCAAATTTAAGACTAACACAAAAACACATATGCATATATAATGCACAGCACAAGCAAATGTTTATCTTTCTCCTCACTGAGTTTGATGGCTTGTTCAAGTTTGGAGTTCACTTGCACTCAAGTCTGAGTTTCACTTTCAATGAGGAATTCTCAACAACTTTCAGGACTGGATCTTAACAGGGTTTGGTGGTTTGGTAGCTAGCAAAGAGGAGTTTTCCTTTCCCAGTGTTCCATTTGAAGCAGTATAAGCAACAGTAAACTCCAATAATCTAATAGTTACCTGATACCTGCTGTTTTATATTGAGTAATAAGGCTTTGAAAAAAGGTATCAGCTGAACCAAGACATGCAGAATGAAATTCTTAGCAGCAGCCTCTTGAGGGGAAAGGTAGAAAGAACCTGCATTCTGCTATTTGCACAGTGAGTCTGGTATTATCAGTGCAAATCTGCAGAAGTACAAAGAGAAAAGCCAAAATTACAAAGACTGTGTTACTGTAGGAGCTAAGCCACAAGTATTATCATTCATGAATGACTGACTTAGAATTGTTCTGAGTTGCTACAAACATTTATGTTTAGTGAGTGACTCAGTATCGAGTGGTAAATTGTAAAGGATTGATTTTGCCTCTGCTGCTTAAGGATTTAAGAGTTATATAGGAAAATTCCAGCCCACTTGATGCTTGTGGCAACTTGTTCAGTCACAGACTGAAGCATAACCCTTACATGTCTGTTTTCACTGGATATTAATTCAAGTGACTGGCACACAGACAGACACAGGCAGTAGTAGACAGATTGTAAAGTTGCTGAACGGTGCTGTATTTATCTCTGTGTTATTGCTTCAATGTATGGGACCATGTTTCATGGTTCATGGAGATGCCCTACACAGAGATGATCCATGTATGGTAGTTTCCTAGGTAATTGTAGAGGCTGTGTGAGAGAGGGCTGTGTCTGCCACTTAAGAAACAAGCAGAAGTAAGTGGTAAGTACAGTGGGCAGGTTGACTGCCTGAAGAAAAGATGCACTATTCCTTTAGTTTATATTCCTAGCAGGGTAAGGACCAAAAGTTCCAGTGGTACTTAAAAAGTGAAATGGAACATGAACTGTGAGCAGGTCCAAAAAGGGAGCTGTGGTTAAGCTGAAACATTGCCTGCAGTCATTTGCATCCCTGTTGGAAAAAAATCACATCAGCTAATGTGCAACTACTGCAGCACAAGGCCCAGTATATTGAAAGTAAACTGTGTGGGTTCAGCAGCTGCTGTGCAAGCAGGAAAGCAAAAGTCCCTGGCCCCTTTACAGAAAACGTAAGGCAGGTGACTCCACGTAGGAATCCTCTCAACAATCCACGCTTAGGAAACAGAAATTACAGTTGTTAGTGAATGTTTGAACACATTTGAAAGCTGAGATAATTTCTTTCTTATCAGACAGAAATGATTGCAAGGAAGATTTTAAAATAAATCATGTGTTTGAATGCAGGTAACTGAGAACAGCTGCTGGAAACATCCACCTTAAGGTGACGGCTGCCTTTACCCCTCAGCAGAATGTGTGTAGTTTGTCTTTGCATAAACTCTCATGGCCTATTATTGGTGGTTCAGTGGAAACCAACCTATCTGTATACCTTTACAAGCAGTGCCTATTCTTTGCTTTCTCTTGCCCTTTTTTGCTTGCTCAGTCAAGTGCTTATGGCAGAGATCCTAGATCCTGATGCCACCTGAACATATGGAGGTGCCCATGTCTCCAGCCACAGATCCATGCCAATGTGGCAACAAATGCAGAGAATTCTTCCTACACTAAAAGCAAGGTTGATGAGAGTACATCTGAGTTCAGGAGGCCAGTGGTTTTAAGCTAGATTGATTTGACTGATTATGAGAGACTCCTCAACCCCACTCTGTGAACACCTGCAGTAACAAATCTGCTACAGACGAGACACCCAGTCAGTCATGGATGATGACCCCTATGGCAGGCATACTTGGAGTGACTGGAAAAGCAGCTCTCCTGTCCAGAGGCCTCTTAAAGGGCTACTTCAGGAGCTCCCTTCTTTTCTGAAACACCGCAATGAGATTGTCTGTGTGGGTTTTTTAAAAAAAAGTGTGACAGAGTAATGCTTTGATTCAGTGCATGATCTGTGTGGCAATAAATATCTCCAACTACCATTAATATTTTTTTTCATCAGAAGGGCAGTGATGTGGGAGACATGAGTAATTTCCCTGTTACTTTTCTCTTTTAGAAAAGTCCTTCCTTTGGAACATGCCTCATGGTAGTGATTGCCAAAAGAATCACAGTCTGCAGTGCTTTGCTGAACTCCTTTTCAAAGTCCCTTCTTCACTGCACACCACTCAGCCTTCATTAACCCTTTCCTCTGCTGAAAATCCTTTAATAACTGAATTACCTTTTCTCACCCTCACCCTTTAGCAAAGTGCAAATAGACTAACTAATCCACATTCATTGCCATTAACATACCAAGGGTTAATAAACCCTATGGAAGTCCAAAAATAACATGAAATGGTGCAAAGATACTACATTTTCATCTTCTCGATTGGGGCCAAACACACCTGCTGAGACAAGGACTAATTGGGACTCAGCTACAAGTTTCTGTTCTGCAGCTCAGCTCTCAGGTGAAGCACTAGCTTTTTATTTAAAACTCTTCATATAGTGTTATATATAGTTATATTTCAGGAGGACTACAGTCAGTGAAACCAGAATGTAATTCTCAGTCAGGTTTCAAAAACATTTGATAAATACAGCAATATTTCTTGTATGTGACATTATACAGATTATTTGCATTGTTCCTTCTTGTACAGCCCATTGTTAAAACTGCATGCTAACTGTAAAATATGAATTATTTTTCTAACGGAGATGAGCTAAAGTTTTAAGGTGGCAATTAGGTAGGTATCTCTGGTTCTGATGCTGGAAATGCTGCACAGAAAATATTTGGTTTTCAGTGTCCCTGCTTAACAACTTGTAACTTATTATACCATCACTGCAGAAATAAAACACCTGTTAGCAAAAGAAACAGCATGTAATATATAAAGTTTCTCTTTGGTTCTAGCTTTTAATTTGACTTTTGTCTTTTTTTAAGTAAATGATTCATAATATCTTCTTTTTGAAATCTTTATTCTTCATAGTACATGTTCTAATTGTGGTTCTCACCCATACTTGAGATCTATTAACCCCATGGAATGACTGATTGATTCTGTTTATAGTACCTATCTTCTCTACTGCTGTGAAAGCTACAATGTTCCATTTTTGTTGTCAATTTCTAATAAATTAGAAGCTTTGATTTGCAAGTTATCGAAGAGAAAATTATACAGAGAACCTTTAATGAATCAAATACTCTCTTGCTCTCTGTGTTTAGGATGCATAGTAACTGTCATCATAACTTGCTTTTCTAAATTTTAACACAAAAGTCAGATAGTCTTAATCCTTTGTCCAAGGAATGAGGGAGGAAAGCATTGTACCCTCCTCCTTGCATACGTGCCAAGAAGACCAAGGATGCAGCAACTCTGATATCATTACATTGACAGTTCATTTCAAGATGTAAGCAAAGGAGGTGTTTTGTTGTCTTTTTTAAAGTAGACTCTAATTACAAATGTTAGTGGAATGTTTTGAAGCGAGGTAGCCTTCCCTCACCCCTTCACTCCCTCACTTGGATGTTTCTCTGACATCGCTGACAGTTACGCTTTTGTATGAAGGCTGAGGAACAAATGAGATAAAGTAGGAAACTGGAATTCTCTCTAAGTATTAGAGCAATTTGCTACAGCACTACACTTGTAAGAGTCATCCTTCTATAACAAGTAGAAATGACACAAAAGATCTGCAGCGTGAAGCTGAGATTAGGCTATATATTCTGTACCTGTACCAGAGGCTCCCGAGGACAGCAGTGGCACAAGTTGTGCTCCACCTGTTTCCATAAGTAAACAACCTTGCAGGTGGTACAGGCTGCAGCAACCAGAAGAGAGTCAATTGTGGCCAAGTGCCAGCTTTGTTAATGCAGGTTTTATTTCACAGAAATTTCTTGCTATACATTTAAATCAAAAGCATTCTGCTATGCAGCACATTTTTTACAATCCATTTGCCTGGTGGAACTGTAATATTGTTATAAAAGAGGCTGAGAGAGTTGCATAGAAAATGGAAAATGGTAATTTGGACATTTTTTCAAAATGCAGCTAAAGAATATCCTATATACGAATTCAGAAAACCTGTAGGAGATGAAGTTGTCAAATTTCTAAGTCTGATAGCAGCTTATCCTGCTATGATTCCTATGAACCAAACAATTCTATCATATCGGTAAAATGTTTCTTTTCTCATTCATTTCTCATTCAAAAGATAAACTCTCAGCTTTATGAGTGTCTCTGAGATGTTTGAAACACTGGAAGCAAAGATGCACTTAAGTGTTAGCAGGATTAGACACCATGGATGTAGTATTCATCAACGTGTACAACTAGGACTTTCCTTATTTCCTCTGTCAAAATAGATGATCATCATCTTCATTACAGAATCATGGAATAGTTTATTTTGGAAAACACTACAAATCTAGTTCAGCCCCCTGCCATGGTGGGGGTTGTGGCCCTCGTCTGGACTTGCTCCAGCAGCTCCTTCTTTTGTTGAGAACCCCAGAGCTGGGTGCAGCACTGCAGCTGGGGTCTCACCAGAGAGGAGCAGAGGGGCAGAATCCCCTCCCTCACCCTGCTGCCCACGCTGCTTTCGATGAAGCTCAGGACACATTTGGCTTTCAGAGATGAAATGCAGATTGTGGGGTCATGTCAAACTTCTCAGCTACCAGCACCCCCAAGTCCTTCTCCTCAGGGCTGCCCTCAATTCATTCTCTGCCCAGCCTGGGTTTGTCTTTGGGATTGCCCTGACCCAGGTGCAGCACCTTGCAGTTGGCCTTGTTGGCCTTCCTGAGGTTTGCATAAGCCCACCTCTCAAACCTGTCAAGGTTCTTCTGGAAGGCGTTCCCTTCCTCCAGCATACCATCTACACCACACAGCTCAGTGTCATTGGCAAACTTGCTGAGAGTGCACTCGATCCCACTCTCTGTGGCACCAAGGATGTTCAAAGACCACTGGTCCCAACACCAACCCCTGAGAAATGCCACTCAATCTTTTAATATGAAATAGTTTTGTACAACTCTTTCCCTACAGGTTTCATGGTTTTAGTCTATTAAAAACAAGAGGCAAAGCCAAAGCACTTACCAGTATATCTTCCTAAAAAGTTTCTCTTGGCTTCAGCCAATACATGCTGAATGAATGTAACAAGATTTTACCAAAGAGAATACACATCTTACATATTCACCACTGCTTTATCAAAGTCATACCTGTTAGCTCTTGAATGTATGACTTGTCTTCTGGCTTCAAATTAATAATAATTAAGTCTCCCACTAGTTTGTTTTTTTTTTTTTAAATCATGGAAGGCTTTCCTTTATCTACTGATTAATAAGAAAAAAGGAAGAGACTTTGATGTTCTCTCCTTGGAATTATTGCAATGTTTTCAGCTTAAGCCTCCTGACCTTATTCATAAGTGTTCAAGTCAAGAACGATTAAACTTTTCTCATAACTTAAAAACAGTTCTCTACTGCATGGTCCTTCTGAGATTCTTCTTTTATCTTCAAGGTCAGGTAAAAACATCAAGGGTTTAGAAATATGCTCTATCTGTGAGATAGGTCAAGATGACCTTGTGTTCCCCCCCCCCCCCCCCAAAAAAAAACCCCACGTTCATGTATTTCTTCTTCATTTAAGCTCAGGCTGAGAAGAAAACAGCACAAAGTGCCTCCAGCAGCTTTAAAACTGATGGATGTTACTTATTTTCAAGCTGTTTCAAATATCTTTCACTTCTTCCTTTGATGAGTTTTAATAATTAATATTTTTGCAGAATGCTGTTGCTCCAGACTGGCTTCCTCTGTCTGTTGAAAATTTTTTGTTTAGAATTTCATGCCTATTGAGCTATTGGCAAGATCTGCTTTCTGCTTTGCTTAAGAAATCAATAAGGATCTCTTCTGCAGATTAATTCTCTGCTGCTGCATTGTCCTCATTATGCTAGCTGTTAAGGGAACATTTCCTTGTTGCAGCGGTACATACATGAAAGTTAAGATCTTCAGGGTATCTTTGATGTGTCTTGGACTGGCATCCCTAAACTAGCTCCTAATGAAATCAGGCTGCCTCTTCACTGCCTTCCTCCCCTCTTCCTTTTTTTTTTTTGTTGGTTGGTTGGTTGGTTTTGGGTTTTTTTGGTTTGGTTTTTGGTTTGGTTTTTGTTTTTTGGGGTTTTGTTGGTTTGGCTTGATTTGGTTTGGTTTTGGATTTTTTGGTTTTCTTTTATTTTATCCAAGTGATAAAATGTGATCTTTTATCTTCCTGTTGTAGGTAAAAATCCTCTAGGTCTGACGTGGTGTTTTTAAGGGACTGCTTTTCGAGCATGAAGTTGTTCCGTCCGTGCTTTCTAGAATACATATAGGCAATCTGGTGATTATTTTCACTGACTGCTAGGTGAAGTCAGCGGAAATCCCTGCACAGTGAGGTTTTACCCGCGAGTGTCTGGCTTCCCGAAACACGCCGACGACCGCCTCATCCTTGCTACTCACGCGCACCCCCGTGTGGTCAAATTCTGTGTCGTTCCCTCCTCCTCCCGGTTTCCTGAAGTACATGGGAGAGAACAGAATGATCTAGCTATCCATCGTGCCATGCTCAGAGGATCTTCACAGGCACAGGATATTCTGAGTTGGAAAGGATCCACACGGGTCATCGAGTCCAACTCTTAAATGGCCCGTGGCTGACTGAACGCATAACTTCAGCGTTATTAGCACCATGCTCTACCGAGTCAATCATTGCAGCCCCCTCCCCAGCTTCCACACATCTTCCAGAGCAGCAGCTCCCCTCCTCAAAGCCAACTGCAAAGATCTTTGAAAAAGAAAAAAAAAAAATAAACAGCAGCCATCGCTCACCACACGTGCTTCACTTTGTCAGGCTGGTGGTGAGACTCAAAGGTTTTATAAACTTCATTGACTTGCACAGTATGACCAAACTAGATAGAAGAATATGAGAAAGGGGGTCTTGCCTGTAAGCACTGAAGTAATGTTTTAAACAGAAAAAACTAGAGAATTAGACCTTAAAGACTGATTCAAAAATTCCCTAGAGAAGACAGAAAACCCTTATCAAAGGTGAATTACTAACACACAGTCTCATATGGCAAGGGAAACTATTACATGTAAAGGCAGGCTTGTGCACTTTACTTGTGAGCATAATGGTCTTTCCATACCTCACCATACTGCACCATACCATGGCATGCCATCCCACACCATACCCATAACCATTACCATGTCATACCATACCACACCACAGCACTCCATATATTCTTCATTCATGCCATTAAGAGGAAAACTGCTTGAATGACAGCAAAAGCTTTAATGAGGTTGACTGCAGTTTCCATTTTACAGCTCTTTAGCCTTCTATCCTACTATAAGTTTCTGAAGCTTTCATACATTGCTATGGAACTTCATTTCTCTCAATCCTTTCCACCAACACCGATTTTAGACTATGGAATGTGTAGAAAGATGTTTCCATAGCAGCAAGATCATAGAAGTCCTTTTTCGAGGATTCAAAAATTGATTAGAATTGATAATGAAATAACTTGCAGTGGAAAATGTGGTTCCTAACTAGATAATGAATTCTGATAGAATTCTGCATTTTAACTGTCCTTATCCTAACTCAGAATATTTGCTATTCCACATTTTTGTTTGCACAGTAATAATCACAGGACACATGCAATTAAGCCAGCTGTTTCTGAGGAAAAAATAACTGACCTTGACACTAATCATCCCAGTGTAACAGAATATCTGAGTCAGCTGCATGGTTAAGTGAGGCATCATGGGCACTGTGGTAGGTTAAAGGTCTTTGGGACAAACGCACCCAGCTGAACATCAGAGGGAGATTCTCAAGAGCAGCAGATGGCAAGGAGATGCTTCTAGGACAGAGGAGATCCTACAGACAGAAATGCTTTATCCAAATAGTTTGAAATGTCCATTTGAGTAAACTCTTATATGACTAGCTGTAAAGACTTTGCCGACTTCAGATAAATCAGAACCGCAGACTGAAGAAGTAATTTAAAATAATGTAGCAGTGTTAGTGTTGAAGGGGTATACATTCACAGTATATTTTCTGTTCTGCACAAAGACCCATGTATGCCCAGCTTTATATATCCAGCTTCCATTATTTATTTCCTACTGTTATGGAAAAAAATTAACTTTTTCTACTGTTTTGTTTTTTGCTATTTTGCTTAGATTTTGTTGTGTTTTGTGGGTTTGGGGTTTTGGTTGGTTTTTTTTGGTTTGTGGTTTTGGGGTTTTGTTGTTTCTTTTTGGTTTTGTTTTTTTTTAAATTTTAACAAAGCTGCAGAATTCGTATACCTTAACTTGATGAAAAAAGACTTAATTTCTCTGTTTGGATTTCCCATTCTGGTTCATAGCAGGACCACACAGTTTTACACCAGCACAGCTGAGCCACAGATACCCTTGTGAGTCAGAAGAGATAGGAAGAGACTGGGAGTGCTTCAGCTGGCAAGAGGTTGTTTTTCTTCTGGTTGTAGTTTGCCTGTCACCTTAAATATGGAGGAGTAGGAATCTTAAATAGAAAAATCATGGAGAACAGACCTGGCCCATGAGAACATCAACACTATCTTTAAGTGCCCATGTTTTGTTTCATCTTCTCATCAGATCCCAGATCATGATTTCCTGGACGATCTTCACAACTCCACAGATGACACACAGGTGTCTCTCTCTGAGCCCACAAATACATTTTCCATGACAGAAAGGTCCTCATAATGCCCTGAGTAACACTGCAAGGGCACCTGATAGTGGTGCTTTGTGCCACCTTCTCTAAGCCTCCTCATATTTCTGCCTCTGCCCAATGTGATGTGTCACTAAGGGCTGCAAAAAATGCATTTGCCTGTGTGTAAAGTAGGTTACTCCCCTTTGTGAGAGCCACGTTGTGGATGCACATGTAGACCACTGGTGGTCACAGACAGTGAGGAGTACCTGATAATGATACAAACCTGAACTAATTTGGCTAGACTTTGATGTCATTAACCAGATCAAAGTTTATCTCCCATTAGATAGCTTAAAAAAGACTTGAGCTGGCAGATTTTTCCTTCTTCCTCTGTTCTGAAAGGACACTGACATAAGTTAAGGATAATCAAATGCCCTGGACTGTTCCGGAAAAGCCTGGAGTACAGTGTATAGGCAAAAGAGAGAAAAAGGACAATCTTAGAGCACACGCAGTGGTAATGCTGGTGCAAGATGTGAAACCAATATAAGGCCACAAGCAAGAGAGTAGAGATGGGTTATTTGAGTCGTGAGTAAAGCTTGATTTCAAACATTCTTTTTATTAAATAAATGGAATTCTGACTAACTAGGACCGTAATTTGGGGAGTTTCTCTAAGGTGAAACAGTTGAAACAGATGCAAATGCTTGATATGGTGACTAGTCCCCCTCCTGTGCCTGTATCACTGCTAAAAATAAATCCTAAAAGGAAACACTAAAATGAATCTTGATGAACTGCTAAATGAAATGTGCAAGATAACTTACTGTAACTTATTCATGAAACTGCCTTGGTTTTCCCATTTTGGTAACAGATATAAAACTTTACAATATGCAGTACAAGTTGTTAATATTTTCATCCTTGTAAGCTGAAAATGTAATCTTGCTGTGTTAAACAGACTGTTTGTTAAGGAGTGGTAGCAAATAATACTGTCTGTATAAACAGCTGTTCCACAGAAGATGCTCTGAAGGTAGATACTTGGCTGTTTAAAACATTGATGGATGAAATGTACTGCCATTTGCAAATTCCAGTTCTAAAAAAACCTGCAATCTTCTATAATTCAGTTCAAAGTCCTGATACTGAACAAACAAATGTTGTGCCAGGCACTTGATATCTTAATTTCCTGCTGCTGAATAGTCCCTGCCAGAATCACTGCAGAGTCATTAAAAGCACATGTACTACCCCTGGAGTGGCTCTTGTAGTGCTAGTGGTATTGAATAGACTTCCACTGTCTCTGGAGTACCTGGAAGCCTATACTATACATTCACTGTGGCTGGTGTAATGTCTCTTAAATTAGTCGAAATATTTATTAATTAAATGAGCTTATGTAGGTTTATACCATAAGGAGAAAGTCTCTTAGATGGAAAAGAAATTAAATAACTGATGTTTTTCTTCCTTCCAGAAAAAAAGTACATTACAGAGACAGTTTATTCAGTGGCGAGATGAGAGGAAGATTCAGCCAAAACCTAGTATTCCCCAAAGACATGTTCCTAAACAGTGTGAGACAGGTAGTGGAGAAGATTTTCCCATAAGAGTTAATGGAACTGAGTCAGGGGAAGCGTGTAAACACATACATAACACACTACTCAAAGGACAGGGCCAATGACACCTGAAAGTGTGTTGGGATTGTCACATGAAGGACACGCAGTGTTTTCAGAGCCGACTGCTGGCCTGAAAGGTCTTCTCACTGTCTTGAGGACACTCGGAGCCCCTCTGACAGTGCTCGCTAGGACCTTGCCCGCCACCTCCTCCCGCACGGCGGCGTTTCCTCCTCCCCGCCCGGGCTGCGGCCAGGCCAGCCCCGGCTGAGGGCTGGCAGTGAGGCGCAGCTGGCGGAGGGCGGCACTGGCGGAGCGCGCTGCGCGCAGGGGCAGCGCGGCAGCCGGGGAGGCGTCGGCGCTGCGCGGCTCGGGGCGCTGCGCAAGTTAAAAGGCGGATGGATGGGCAAAACACCCGGCCCCGCGAAATTAAAGGAGTCGCTCCTGAGCGAGACGGGCGCACCACGTTCGCCTGCGAGCAGCTGGGGGGTCAGGGGCTCAGCTCCAGGTGAATGCTGCACCATCGGAGGGAAGGGCGTTTGGGAGAGCAGGGGGGTCCCCCCTCGCCAGGACCGCGGGGTTTCTGCATCGTGGAGAGCAGAGCACTGGACTTACTTATTAACGGCAGCCAGCAGTATGCATGCATTATAACCATCAGTTGAGATGTTTGGTTTCCTCCAGAAGACTCTAGTTTCCAGCGCTGAATCTTCTTTCCCTCCTGTCGCATGTACAGCCTTTGCTTCCATGTCCTGGTGTATGCCAAGCACTTCTACTACCTTCAGCTGGCAGATCTCAGCAGACTGACAGTGCTCTGCAGTCAGCAGGCCAGTAGCCAGGGACTTAGTGGTGACCAATTCAGACACCACGATGGGGGTAGCAATCAGACACTGCCCAGTAGAGCCTGAAACTTTTGGGCATAGCTCCTGGGACTAGTGGCACTGGTAGCTAGTTAGGGCACGCAGACCTAACAGAGCCTCGGGCTGACGGCCGTGCTGGTGGCCCAGCTGAGCACAGCCGCTGAGCACAGCCCAGTGTGGGGGCTGGACTGGAAGCGGCCACATTACAGCCCACTGGTGCTGCCCCCTGGCTAGAGCCACCCTTCGCTCTGCTACCATAACGCCCAACATGGGGTAAGCCACCTCCTCTCTCTCTCTCCCTCCTTCAGCACCCTCAGCCCCTTGTGCCTGGTGAGAAAGGAACCCATCTTACTCTCTTTCAAGATTCCTGAGACTGAAGGGCAGAGGTGAATTAGTTTTATACCAGAATTCAACTGCCTCACCTCATCAATATCTGCAAGTATCTGAAAGGAGGGTGCCAAGAGCATGGATTCAGGCTCTTCTCAGTGATACCAAGCAATAGGCCAAGAGGCAATGGGCAGAAACTGATGAACAGGAATTCCCACTTGAATATGAGGAAGAACTTTTTTACTGTGCACTTGACTGCACACTGGAACAGGCTGCCCCAAGAGGCTGTGGAGACTCCCTCACTGGAGATACTCAAGAACCATCTGGACACAATTCTGTGTAATGTGCTTTAGAACGACCCTGCTTGAGCAGGGAGGTTGGTCCAGATGACCCAATGTGGTCCCTTCCAACCTGACCATTCTGTGATACTGTGAACTGCGACGAAAGTAATACAGATGTGACCTTCTCAATGCAGGTCATAAGCAATTTTAAACAAGCACAGGCTTTAAAAAGTTGTAAACTTTTGGGCTGCTAAGTTAATTAAGAAATAAATCCTAAGCCTTGAAACCTTCTCAGCTTGCTCAGAAGAATGAACGATCCAGATTTGGGGCAGTTTTTTGGCCACCATGAATAAACATTTTTAAGATGTTGGTCCACCTGGCTTTGCAGATGCTGTCACATGAAGCTGCAGCCCATGTGTGTACTCGGGCACTTACAAAGTGGAGGCATGCGTCCTTTTACCAATGAGTTTAAATCTTTACCAGCCAAATGGAAGGAAGGGGAAAAGACTGGCTGCAGGGATGTAGGGGGTAGGGGAAGAGAGACAGCACATAAGCATGCATGTGTGCAAGCGCACCTTTGCACAAGAAGAAAACCTGTTTATCACTCAGTATGGCTGTGCAGCCTAACTCAGTGCAATACAGAGGTGTGAGAACTTGTGTAAGTAATAAAATAAGGAAAGAAAAGAAAAAATTGAGATACTAATTTACCAGGTGAAATTAAAGCCCTGTTAAACTGACTACATTGCTTCTACTTCTAAGCCAGCTTAGTAAATTCTGCATAGCACTTCTAGCACAGATCTGCAGGGTGATATGTGCTCTACCCACCTTTTCTATGGGGTATGTCTACAAACAACTGTGTGGGGGAAAAACTCAGTTCAGGTGTTCTACATTGGTCCAGAGAAGCAGAATTAAAGAAAACACCTGGAACCTAAGTGTATTCTCAGGAAGGAATTAGTTTAATCGACACCTTCTTAATCAGAGTGAGTTATTTCTTCTATAAAAATCTCACATTTTATCAATATTACTTATACTGCATCAGAAAAACAAGGACTAAAAATTTAAAACAGCATTGCAGTTATATATGAAAGGCCACTATTGTGCTAGTATGGGTTTCCCCTCACAGTTTAGAATTAAGCTGTGAAAGCATCTTCTCGAGCTTTATTGCTAGAGCCATGTTTCCTTTAATCCTTAATTTTCCAGACATGAAGGCCAGCGTTGGCTTTAATTTACCTAAAAAGAAGAAACAGAATTATCAGAATATGAAAGGAATTGGAGAAAGCCTGTGCACAGGAAAACATAATGCCACAGTGAAATCTCAGCTGCTACATTGCTACCAAGTCATCCTGGTAAAAGCAGTGACACAGGAAACACTGCTCGGAGATGTGCAGAGCAGAAGCCCAACACATGGATTCTTTCTGAAGCTAGCCTGGCTGCTAGAATGTCAGTAGCTGGTTAATAGAAGCAGGGCAAGCTTTTGCACCCTTCCTGTTCACAGGACATGAGAGTGCAGAAAAATCCAAGCCGTTCTTGCCTACCCGTTCCCTTGAGCCACAAGAAGCCAAAAGCTCCTCCAATCCCAGATCACAAAGCCAGAAGCCGCTCTACTGCCCCGTCAGCAGAGGCTCTTCTGGGCACCGGCACCTGTGTCCCCTGACAAAGGCCTTTGTCCCTCACCTGTGAACATTTTCACAAAGTCGGCACTCGACATGCTCATAACCACATCAGCTGTCACAGGAGGCTTTCCGAAGCCAGCGCTCCCACCCTTGGTCTTCAGGTCAATATACCAAGTGCCTCCACCATCACCTGGGCGAGAGCGAAGCGAGCTGAGAAGGCAGCAGAGAGCGTGGTCCCTCCCTCTCTGTTGCCCCCGTCGCACGGCCGCAGCCGTGTGCCTTTGGAGCGCTCCCATGGCAGTCCGCACGCCGGCGGATGCTCTGCAAGAAGCCGCCTCTTGTCCCCCGTGACGCCCCGAGCACCACGTGCTGGGGACGTGGCCAGGAGAGCCCAAAGGCTGCGCTTGGCTCACAGAGCTGGTGGCAGCTGGCGCTCCTCCCGTGGCCCCGAGAGCGCCCTGTCTGTGGCCACACCACCCCGGGGCGGGCGGCAGCGCCGGGACAGAGGCTCCGCGTGCGGCACGAGGGGCAGCAGCTCCCGGCGCCTGCCCAAGGGGGCCCGGAGAAGGAGCGTCCCACAGAGGGCAAGAGGAGCTGCTCTGCCTTGGGACCGGCCTCCAAAGGCTTCTGTTTGAACATACCCAGCGCCTTTTGCTAGGCAAGGCTGCACAAGCGATGGTCTTACCAGATAACTCAAACTGAAAGACACCTTGAGTACTTCTCACATACTCTTCAGTCATTGCCCCTTGAATAACTCTGAATGTCTCTGCAACAGGACCCGATGGCTCGGCTGCAGCAGATTCTGTCTTAACCTTGGCTCCATCTGCTCCTTCCTGCTGATGTCTGCTTAATTTCTTCTCCTCTTGGGCAGCACCTATGAGAAAGATTATTTTTCTCTTTCAAATGCAAACCACTTTAAAAATGAATGTAAAAACATGAGCAGAGAACTCCATTTGAAAAGCTTTAAGCTTCAAAGTAGGGAAAATGATTTTTTTACCATTTCAGTATTAACACTGATAAAGGATGCTTCCTCCACTTGGGAATCTGAATAGGTGTACATCACTAAACATAATTCTGCAATAAATTTTAATTCCTGATAGATCAAAAGAAAAGTGAAAATATAACCACAGCAAAATTCTAATTCTGGCTGTTTACAGTTTATTACAGATGCTTACACAACAGTTTTCTGACGTAATCTATACACTACTCCTGACAACATTAAGAAAAAAAATCAGTGTCTTTATTAACCATTGCTTTCATCCCAAAATACTTCTGTCAAGTCTGTCTTGTAAAGAACATGCATATTTTTATAAATTCTTCTGCAAAGGCTTCTAAGGTGGAAATCAATTTACTGCTTTGATCAATGGTTTACTTTACCACAGTGAACATGCACATTTAACAACAAATGACAGCTTTTGCAATTTACAAAGCAAATCAAATTGAACAGTCCTAAAAATGCTGTTGAAAGTCTCCTAGGTGTCTTCAGTATCAAAAAATGCTTAGGTCTCTTCTGTGCGTCCCTAAAAATAACCTGCACTGGGAGCCCAGGGAATTAACACTATCCATCCCTGGCAGAAGGGTCCTAGGGTGATGCTCAAGGGGTATTTTCAACAGAAAGGAACTCCCAATTTTGCCTCCTCTGCCCTTGCCTTATCCCTATTTTGGCACTCCTATAAAACCTGTTCTGGAGAGCATTCTTAGTTGCTCTCCAACTTGACACACTACAGTTCTCTCCTGGGAGAGGGGACCCTGGGGTAGAGGCATGGCCTAGGCACGGGGTCTCCCTGCTCTCTGGTCACATGTACCCTTAATCCTGTTTCCCATTGGTTATTTTGTGTTCCCCTGCTGGGGGAGGACCCTGGTTGTCCTGTGATTGCCGAGTTCTTCGGCAGTCCCCGGGCCAGGTGGCTGGAAAATAAAGATCTCTGAAACTTCTATCAAGAAACGCTTCCTATTTCTTTCCATGGGCCTTGCTGTCTAATGCATGCTGCAGGAGACCCCACTGCAACAACATTTCCTCCAAGAGTTATTTTTATTGTGTAAATTGTGCACATTTCATCTAAGAAGCCATGGAGGCTTTATGTCATATTCTTTTGTATAAATTAGCAAGGCAAAGGAGATATTCCTGCAAAATATGCTGTTTTAAGTCTAATTTCTTTTTCCAGCAATATTTACCTGTGACCTCCCTACTACCACAACTCAGATGTTTAAAAAAGAATTTTTCAAAATAATGTATTGACTTTACACCATGAAAGTCCTCCAGGAGATACTATTTTTTCCCCAGTTCTAAGTACGCAGTCACTTCCATAAATCTTACTCTCCAAATGAGAAAAGGGTTTTTGCTGAATAGCTTGAGTCCAAATTCATAGGAGAAAAATGAAAAACAGAGGGCATTCATTATTGTGAAGTGAAATTCATTATGGAAATTATGGACTTGTATACACAGTGCTTTCCCTACCATATCTTTCTTGCTTCATAGCTGTAGTGTCAGTTTCAACATCTAAGAAGAAGTCAGGCATCAGAGGGTGACCTAAGAGGGAGGAAAAATGTAATAGTAAATCCAAGTAAAGTTGCACAGCAGGAATCCATTTCATCTGAAACTACAGTCAAGTAGTACCGTACTTCAGTTTATAAGTAAATAAACTACAAGTTGCAGGAAAAACATAGCATGAAATAACATGTTTAGAGTTTTGTTCACTTAAAATCTGACTGAGAAGGCTTTTAAGGTTGCAGTGAAGAACATCAGAGAAGAAAAGCATTAAAAATCTATGAGCTGTTAAATAATAATACATACACCTGCAATGCAGGTAGGTTTTCTTTTCATTAAAGAAGTTCTTGATTTAATTTAATAGACATTTAATTATTAAACTCTCAGTGGATCCATATGGGCTTTCCAGTAAGGCATGTTCTCAAAGCTGAGGCAAAGCAACTTCTTTTAGAAACTAATTTAAGAGCCCCTGGAAACAAAACTGTATTAATATTCTCCATATGTCCTCCCCTCCTTCCTGAACCTACTTCTCACCTTAAAGATCTCTTTTACCTGGTGCAATTGCATAAACATCAAAATCCTTAACTCCTTCTTCTCTCAGCAGAACTTCATCAATAATAAAGTTTCCAGTGAAAGTTTTTGGTTTTGTCAAAATGCAATATGCAGCATCTGCCAGGATGTCCGTTTTCCTGCACTGTTTTTCTATTCCAGCTCCTCCCAGCATATCCATAGCAGCTGTATGTATGGCTAGAAAGTTTGAAGGGTATGAAAACAAAGCTTTAACACTGATGATATGGAATTCTCATTTCTTTCATAAGTAAACAGACTTTATTTTCCTTTCAGGCAAAAGGAAATTCTAGGAAGTCAAAAGCTGTGAAATACTACCAATCATACTATCAATTCTTTACAATCAACAATTAAAACCCAGGATACTATTACAGGAATCAAAAAGGCCAGAGCATTTTATGACATTCACATCCCTCTATTTATTTATCATCTCACCTGGATTTCCACCAAGTTATTCAGCCCATGAAAAACTAACAGGACCATTGTTTTCCTCAAAGTGGATGTATGACACACCAGTTATAAAGAGGCATTTGCTTTGGTGATTATCACACTGAAAGCTGATGCTCAATTTTAGTCTTTTGATAACTCCCATGAACTACTAAGGTGTTTCTCCTAAGTTAATGAGAAACCAAATAACATAACCTCACATAACTTGTTCAGTATTTCACAGAAAGGCTGTGTTAGACGTAAGAATAAAATCCACATATCCTTGGCTTCTGCTTCTTTTATTTAGCAATTCTATTACTTCTGTGCCATTCCAGTAGTCTTCTTTATGTTTCTCCCATGGAAGCTACTAACATCGTGGCATGTTGCTGTCTAAGCCTGTGATTTGCTGTTCCAGGCTGAGGTATCCATTTTTTTCATCCTATTCCACAGAAAGGCTGTCTGGTTGTAGCTTTTGACATTTGCCATCTTACTGTTTTTCCATCATATGTTCTGCTTCATTAGTTTTTCCCATCTGCTGTTTAAAACTCAATGCTCTATCCCCAAGTTTTGAGACAGATTCACAAATCCTTTCCTACATATGGGGCCAGAAGATCAGGGAGGCAGAAGGATAAACCAAATTTTTGTCCTCCTTTCAGTGCTTCCATTCCATGCAAAGTAATTTTGATACAGAAATGATCCCAACATTCCTTAAATAGCAAATAAATAGGCACTGTGCAGGACACACATATCTTAGCAGGATCATTCATCTTTCAAAGTAGGTACTGGGAAAAAGGACAGAAGTCTTCAGCACTGGCCTGAGAGCTCCTGTCCAAGTGTTTTCTACAAGAGTGCCCAAGGGTGTAGATGTCCTTGTTGACTTCATTACTTTAGTCTTCTGTGATGAGAATTACTGTCTAGGTTTCATTTACCTTCAAGCAACCTCTGCTTCTTTTTTTTTTCAAATTGAGTGAACGGCTATAAATACACATCAAAATAAAAAGTGACAAATAGATATACTGTACATACATGTAGGTCTACCTAGGTCTTTTTCTCATCTTTAAAAAAGTCAATAAATTTGCCTTTTTTTGGTCTTCTGAAATGGTATCTGCCCTGCAAGATTTATTTTTTTTAGTAACTACCAACAGTTCAGAGAATATTTCTCTCAAACACCATGATGAAATTTATTGAGTTTTGTTGATGTTAATATATTTATTCCAAGGATTCATTAAGCTGCTCACTTTTCGTGGCCCACAGATCTGCCACTTCTCTGTTACTGGTAACTATTATTTTTCTGAGCACAGTCAGCCTATTTGCATATATTGAAGCAAAAAGGTTTCAAACAGCACTGTCTCATAGTCTGGCTGTACATTGTTACATCAATTTCATATAAAGTGATGTGGGTTTGCCTCTAATGCACATGAAGAGACTTCCAGTTCTGTCCCAGGACACCTCAATTATTCCTCTGCACTCTTAGTGATGGGATTGCCCCTTGCCCTTTTGACAGACGTCCTCTTTCACTTTTAGGTAAATGCAGAACTCTGGCATCTTATTACCAACATACCTTCACGTGTTTAAAGAACCAGGTTAATGAACAGATCTGGCATCCATACTAACACTGAGGGTAAACATATTTGTATGAGATGATAGTGGACTTTTAAATCAGGAACTCTGCAACTGTATTTCAGACACCGTGGAAATCTGTAACACTATCTGTCTAGATGACCACAATAAAGAAGTTTACTTTCTCACTTTTGGAAGATAAACCTTTCAAAAGCACATTTTTTTTTACTTAAGAATTCACACATTATGATCATCTATGATCTTCTTTTATACTTGATGTCACATCAGTTTTCATGGAGGCATCACTGAATGAGCAGGCATGATTTCTGCAAATAAAAAGCTCTGCTTGTATACCTTTGATTTTATAGAAAGCCTAACTACTTTTTTTATTTCTTTGCAGCATCTCACAGAGAGAAATCCTTATTTAAAAAAGCATTTATTAGAATATATACTGTTTTCATCTGTAAAGGGCATTTTCCTGCACTTCCAAGCCTCACGTTTTGCAGGATCCAGTGGGGAACAAGTATTAGCTGCACTCTGTAACCAGTACCAGCTCCCACAGTGTTCTCCTCTTACTTTAGCTGGTATGGGTATGTTACCAAGGACACGGCAGCACTGTAATTCTCAAGAGAAAGATACAACTTTATTTAGTTTAGGTTTCCCACTTCCCCACATAAGAATGTCAGATTTGGTAGAAGTTTTATTAATACAATCATAGACATTCTTTAATACCAGACCACATCTGAGACACTGGTACTACTACTGATATTTGGAGTCCTGCAGCCTAAGCCAAAACTAGAAAGAAATAATGTATTCAACTATGCAATGCAAGACTTAATGTAACTTCTGCTTATAAAGTTAGCCACCCCTCTGAAAAAATTTCCATTGTGAGTGGGTGGAGAAATTCTCCCAGGTTCTTCTTTTCCCTTGCCATGAAAAAAAAAGGAGATCAAATTATTCAGATGGGTGGGGGAAAACAGCCACATTGCAAAATAAATACCTAGTATAACCAGCTGGTCTCTGCAGAAAAAAAATCTTTAGCTTTTAACAGGACCCATAAAGCCACTGACTCATTTCCCCAATAGTAGTGGATGTTTTTTTCCAGCACATGTGGAATAAGAAAGCTGTGAGGGATGCACATAATGTGTCTATGCAGCACATGAATATGTGCATTTACAAGACACAGGTAATCTTGTAACAGCCTTTCCATGAAAAAGTAAGTCAAATTGGTTGTCTGCAGTTTCATACCATATCTCTATCAGAAGGGGACACTCTGGATTAATTCCTTTACTGTCCCTAACTCTCACAGGCAATATACATTGTTAAATCAGCCAATGACAAAAAACACACAATGATAGGTAAAAGGTCACCCTCTGTTAATGAGAAACCAAGTTACTCCCACATACTGGATTCTGAGGAGATATAAAACCCATTTAGCAGTGCCATTTTAAAGACAAAACGGGGGGAAGGGTGAGGTCTAGGGAGCTAAAGACCAAGAATCAGGTTTCTTGGTTCTATTGCAGATGACACAGACCCTGGGAAATCTCCACTGAAAATTTTTTGAGGTTTTCCTGCAGCACTCAAAAAGCAAGTATGCAGAAACAAGTGCATATTTCTTTTAACTGCCTCAGAAATAAAAAAAATACAACACACACTTGAAACCTGAAAGGTGAACTTTGACTCCACCAGAAAGCAATCCAGATTCTGAAGTTATATGCATGTAGTTGCCTTCAGTACATCACAGAAGAAGACCTTACTCTCTTCAACATAGTACAGGTTTTGTGATGATGTAATTATCATGAATGATATAATTTTAGAAGTCAATCTCTTACCAAAATATTTCTATGGGTAGAACGCACAGAGTGAGCAGAATTATGAGGCATCCGTTTACTGGAAGAATTTAAGATGCAAGCATCCAGACCAATGAAAAAGGACCAAGTCTGTCAGGCACACCAACCCAGCTGTTAAACTGATGATCACCTACAGCACTTAAGCTAAGAAATTCAGCTGATTTTGTCTGAAACAGTTAAGTTTTTCTTGTATTTCTCACTTTAGAGAAAGTAGATCAGAGAGTTCCAGTTCCCACTAGAGTTTAAAAGGGACCTGCAGCTCCTAACAGGAAAACACTGAAAACTGTCTGTGTACAAACACTTCTTAAACTGGAGCACCATCCTCAGAAGAGGATTTTGGTTCATATTTTTATCTCCTCTTCCTTCTTCCTTGCACTAGTTAAGGAAATAAACACTGTTGTAATGTCTTCTACCACAATGACTGGGCTTAACACCACTAAAGGGCAGGATTACCCTCTGTCTGGTATTGATTTTAACATCAGTATGATTTCTGCCATAGATGTATTTGGGTAGGAAAGACCAGCCTCCTTGGCAAACAGCTGGCCAAACCTCAAACAGCAGCCCTTATCCTCACTGACCCAGAGAAAACAAATTGAAGCTAATAAAACATGGGAGCATTGAGCCATTTTTCTTCCAGAGAGCTCTTTAATTTCCTGTAATTTGCAATCAGATGGTTCTGTGAACAGCTCTTCACAGAATTGCACTGTGCCAAAACTTCTAGGAATAGGCCTTTTAAAAATTATTTCCGCATGTACAGAGGTATCTATCTTGTCAGTAAGCTCTTGCAATTTAACTAGCAAGGAATTCTAAATAGTACTACATACACAGATGTTCAATTCCCACTCATGAAAGCACACTAATATTTTTGTGATTCTGTCCAAACCAAAACAATGGGTGCATCAGAAAAAGCCTAGGCAAGCCAAACACTACACATATGCTTCAACGAACTGTGTGGTTTCAAACTAGCAGAACATGAGTTTAAATCAAAGTGTCAATAGTCTAGTGACAACTAGGAATGAAAACCAGAACCCATGCAGGATGAAAAAAGAATATATAAAAGAACTGCTCAGTCACCTGAATCTATTCCAGAAGAAGTCTGAAGTATATTTAATGTCAAATAAAACAAGCTTTAGCAGACAAAACACAGAAAGTCAGTATTTTAGTAATATTAAAAAAAAAAAAATCACCTGTTTTAGGCCATAAGGCATTGACAGCAACTTCTCCTCTAAATTCTTCTGCCATTCCCAAGACACACATGGACATCCCATATTTAGAAATAGTATAAGCTAAGACAACAAGTGCAAAAAAGATAGAAGTTTACACTCTATGTAAAATGTAATTTTAATAATGAAAGGAAGGTAAAACAGGTAATTGGTTCACATGGAAAATTCAGGGCTTTCAGACAAAACAGTACCTTCCTAGAGTCCCTTCGACCTCCCACCCCTGTCAGATACAAACTGTACTCTGATGTCTTTTCATTGCAAAGAAAATGAAAGCTACACATGTTTTGCCAAAAATAACTTAAGCCTAGCTGCATGGTGATTTTGTCACACTTTTTATAAACAGAACACTGACAAGAGTGATCAATTTTTTTCAAGATGCCTAAGGCATACTAGCTGTTAAGGACCAAACTAGCATCCTACAGAAAACAAAAGGGTCGGACACAGAAATTCTAAATCCTTGTTACTTTGAGAAGGGAAACTTTTTTGGGGAAAGAACTGGAACTTGCTGGAGTTTAACATGACAAGTGTCCAAAATAGAAAGTTTTTTCTGCAGTTTTAAAATGAGCAACACTAACTTCAAGATTACATTGGAGTTCTTTTTCCACCTCAAAGTAACTTCCATATTAAAAGACAACACTGAGCTTTATCCACTGTAAAAAAAGTAAAGCTGAATCAGTAAGAAAAGAAATTTTGGGTTTCAGTCTCTATTTGGAGAAAAAAATATTACGTAATCCTAAAAATTCCCATAGAAAAGCACAGACTTACCCTAAAGACAAAAAAGATGGATGATGCCATGAAACCTGCCCTACATTTTCCCACAAAACAATTTCTTGTAGGTCAGGTACAAAATGCTCTGAGGAACCATTAGTGCCACTCTGTATATAGTGCTAAAGATACATGATCTGGCATTCTGCTCAGGCACTACTGCACACTTTACCAGGTACTTACATGTTTCTCACAACAACAAAGGCTCTGAATGCTACTCACCACAATGATTTTTGAACCACATGGGATTCAGATTCATGGGTGGGCTAAGGTTCAGAATATGGGGGTTCTTACTCTTCCTCAAGTGGGGAAGGCATGCTTTAGACCTGAAAGATAGATTCAGACATATCAGTCTCCTCTTCTTTTATGGAACACCAATAACTACAGCAAAAACAATACTAGTAGACCAGTAGTTTCATAAAGAGCCCAAGACAAACCCTCTCCTCATATCAAATATTTAAATGATATAAAGAACAACAAAACAAAATCTGTCCCAGATCACTTATCTCTGGCCTAGTATTCATTCCTGCAACCTGAACCACATTCTCCAACCAGTGCATCAGCTTTGACTAAAGCTAGTTTTCCAGATACTCAGAAGCCATCATCTCCTTGTAATACTTCTGGTAGGGGCAACAAAACACTACAAGGCAACAACCAAAATTAACAGTGCAGAATAAAAATATTCTCTTCTGATGCCATACCTATTTCTTCTTTAAAACCATGTTGAATAAATAATACTGCATAGCAGAATACTATTATAAATATTTTAAAGAAAACTGAAAACCTCCACTGAGAGAATTCTACTTTGAATTTACACATCTCTGTAAATCAGAACTTTTACTTTACAGAAATTGTCTTTTGACTTCACTTCTAGAACTAGGGTACATGTTTGTATTTGATCTCTGCTTGAGAATTTTTAATCAAGCTTCACAGGGTGAAAACATCACCACACTAGTGACCAACTATTCACCTATTCCAACAGGACCCATGCATACTCTCAGCCACAAAGGGAACAACTTCAACACCTTCAACAGCAAAATCACCACAGTAGTAAAGTAAATAATTTACCACTTGCTTAACTGTCTTAGGGTCTCAGCTCTTTTCAGCAGCAGTTCACTAACAGATGTCTCAATTTCTTAATGCATAGGAACCAAGAAACCTAGCTGCCATTATTGAAACTTGGTGGGATGAATCCCATGACTCGGCTGCATCCACTGATTGCTACAGCCTACTCAGAAGGGACAGGGGAAGAAGGAGAGAAGGAGGTGTTGCCCCCTGCATCAAGAGGCAGATTGAGTGTGACAAGCCATCTCTGAAGAACAACCTGTGAACTGAAGATCAACAATGAGCAGGTAAAAGCCTGTGGGTAAGCAAGAGACTGAGGCAACAAAGGGAACCTTGTGGTTGGTGTCACTACAGGTCCCTGACCAAGGGTAGCCTATCGATGAGACCTGCTTGCTCCAGCTACAGGAAGGATCACACTCGCAGGCTCTTGTCCTGCTGGGAGACTTCAGCCACCCCAATATCTGCTGGAAAAGTAGCAGAGAAAGCTGTAGGCAATCCCAGAGATTCCAGGAATGCATGGAGCATAACTCCTTAATCCAGGTAATAACCCTAACAAAAGGGACACCATACTGGACCTGATGGTCACAACCCTAAGTGAGCTAATCAGGGACACCATGATGGGAGGCAGCCTGGGCTGCAGAGATCATGCACTGGTGGAGCTCACAGCCCAGAGGGAAATGGGTCAGGCAAAGAGCAAAGTCAGGGCCCTAAGCTTCTGAAGAGCAAAATTCCAGTTCTTCAAGGAATTAGTCAATAGGAACCCTTGCAACACTGCCCTCAGAAACAAGGGAGCAGAACAGAACTGACAGATCTTTAAGGACGCCTCCCATAGAGCACAAGAGCTAGTGATCCAATGGCACAAGAAATTGGCAAGGAAGGTAAGAGACTGGCATGGATGAGTACAGAACTGCTGGTCAAACTAAAGGACAAGAAACAAATGCAGAGCCAGTGGAAGCAGAGACAAGTATCCCAGGAAGAATATATGGGCACAGGCTGGTTGTGTAGGTTTGGGGTGAGGAAAGCCAAAGTGAAGCTGGAGCTGAACTTTATGAGGGATCCAAAGAATAACAAGAAGGGCTTCTTCAAGTGTGTCAGTCAGAAAAGACACACATCCCGGGATAAGCAAGGCTGGAAAACTGGTGACAACTGATGACAAGAAGGCTGAGGGACTCGAAACTTATTTTGCCTCAGTCTTCTCTTCCCACACCTCTTAAGTGGATGGACAGCAGGATGGGGATTGGGGGAGCAAAGTGCTTCCTACTTTAAGCAAAGTGCTTCCTCTGACCATCTGAGGAGCCTGAAGATACACAAGTCCATGGGGCCTGATCAGATGCATCTCACAGTTCTGAGGGAATTGGCTGATGTAGTTACCAAGCCACTCTCCATATCTGAAAAACTGTGGAATCAGGTGAAGATCCAGGTGTCTGGAAAAAGGGAAACATTGTAATGATGTTTAAAAAGGGTGGACAGGAGAACCCTGGGAACGACCAACCTGTCAGCCTCACCTCTGTGCCTGGGAAGATCATGGAACAGATCCTCCTAGAATAAGGAGGTGATCCTAGGACAGGGAGGTGATTTGGGACAGTCAGAGGGTCTTCAAGGGCAAGTCCTCCCTGACCAACCATAAGGCCTTCTATGATGCAAGGACTACATCAGTGGACAAGAGAAGGGCTACAGGTGTCATTTAGTCTGTATAGCTTTAGAGAGGGATCCTCATAACACCCTTCTCTCTAAATTGCAGTGAGAAGATTTGACGGGCAGACTGTTCAGTGGATAAGGAATTGGCTGGACAGTGGCATCCAGAGGGTAGTGGTCAATGGCTCAGCGTCCTGATGGACGTAAGTGACAAAAGGTGTCCCTCAGGGGTTGGTATTGGGACCAGTGCTATTCAATGTCTGCATCAACAACACAGATTAAGAGATCAAGTGCAGCCTCAGCAAATTTGCAGATGATCCCAAGCTGAGTGGTGCTGCTGACACACCTGAAGTTCAGAACTGCCATCCAGAGGGACCTGGACAAGTTTGAGAAGTGGGCCCATGGGAATCTCATGAGTTAAACAAGACCAGGTGCAAGGTGCTGCACCTGGGTCAGGACACTCCCAGTATCAGCACAGGCTGGGGATAAACAGATGGAGAGCAGCCCTGTGAGAAGGCCTTGGGGGTGCTGGTGGGTGAGAGGCTGGACATGACCCAGCCATGAGCACTCCCAGCCCAGAGAGCCAAACGTGTCCTGGGCTGCATCCAAGGCAGCGTGGGCAGCAGGGGAGGGAGGGGATTCTGCCCCTCTGCTCTGCCCTGGTGAGAGCCCACCTGGAACACTGCATCCAGCTCTGGGGTCCCAGAACAGGAAGGACATTGGACTTTTGAGACAACTCCAGAGGAGGCCACCAAATTGATTAGAGGGATGGAGCAGCTCTCCTGCAAGGACAGGCTGAGAGTTATTCTGCCTGGAGAGGAGCAAGCTCTGGGGTCACCTTACTGCAGCCTTCCAGTACCTAAAAGGGCTACAAGAAGGTGGGAGAGGGACTTTTCACAAGGGTGTGGAGTGAGAGAACATGGGGAGATGGCTTTACACTGAAAGAGGGTGGGTTGAGATTAAATATTAGAAAGAAATTCTTTACTCTGAAAGTGGTAAGGCAGTGGGACAAGTGGCCTAAGAAATTGTAGATTCCCCACCCATTGAAGTGTTCAAGGCCAGGCTGGATGGGCTTTGAGCAACCTGGTCTATGGGAGATGTCTCTGCCCATGGCAGGGGGCTTGGAAGTAGACGATGTTTTAAGGTTTCTTCTAGCCCAATCCATTCCATGATTCAAAAATTCCATGATTCAGCAATTCCACGATTCTATGTCAACAGGTATACTCTGTCAGATGGGACATCTTCCCTACTACCACCTTTACACAGGCAAAAAAATCCACACCATTTTAAGCTATTGCAATTTTTTGAACGTTAAACTGAAAGTAGGTCTCTACAAATTACAATCAGAATCAACATACAAAGCAAGGAGAAAGGGTGAAAATCCTTCACTAGGTTTTCTCAATTGAGAATTACAAAAGTAATGACAAAGACCACTCCCTTGAGAGGCACTGGTTTTTCTTATGCTCTTCCACTTGGAGCACACATAATCTGATTTTTAATCTTTTCAAGGCAGAATAGGACCAAAAATACACTTGAGAATTCCCCATTAATTTGGAATAGCTAGATGTAACATCAAGAAAATCACTGTTGCTCTTGGGTGGTGAGGAGAAGATGGAACTTGCCACAGCAATACAACTGAATACAGCTGGCAACCAGACTCTCTCACAAACGAGAATGACAAAGACTATTCTAGACTGGAGGATTGGACTAGATGACCTTTAAAGGCCCCTTCCAACCCAAACTATTCACTGATTCTGTGGTAATACTTTGATACAAAACTTTCTGATTACACCAAGCAACACCTGAATTTAGAAATCTGCATCATCCTAGGGCCTTTTTTTTTAAACCCTGTGATAACCAGAGTCTTAATTTTAAGACGGTACTTTAAATGACATCCTGTAAATGTAAAGATGATTCAACCTACTAAATCCACCTCCAAAAATGTGCAAAATAAGGATCCCGGGAATTGTGAAATCAAATCTTGGTATGTTAATTTAAATAAATAATAAGAGTTGATAAGCTGAAAGTAGGTGGAGAACACTTTGGATCATTACGTTATGTCTTTAACATTTCTCTTTTAACTATGGTGAGTTATATAACATCTCTAAAGATGAGAAAGATGCTTTTGAGAAAGAAACTGACAAATAGGATACTGACTTGATGTAGGCAAAAATTTAGTCATTTTGGTTGAAATGAAACAGCATCAGCATTTAACAAAGCCAAGCTGGGGCTTCATTTGAAACAAAGTAGTTTTTTCTCCTTCACACGTAGAGGGGCTTGTGAACATTTAATGACTGCAGTAATAAGGCTCCTGTTCACTCCAACTCGCAAATAATTCTTGGAAATATTAGTTTATATCAGTTGACCAATACCTGACCAATTTCCTGTGAGCACATGCAGAATATCTGCACTTAAATTCTAAGGCAGCAAGACAGCTACAGAATTTCTCAGAAAAGCTGAAATAACACCATACATTCTGTTACAATTGCTTTGCTTCCTTCTCTCAGCACTTACGTGAGATAGGTTCCTCGTACATTGACATCCATCATAAGATTGACTTTCTTTGTTGCTGTTTCCAAAGTGCCCGTCAAAGAGATGGCGCTTGCATTATTCACCAAAATATCAATCCCTGGTTTTAAAGTAAGCCATTTCACATTAGCATTTGAAGACAAAATTCATAGGGCAGGCTGTTCTTTTTTCTTTTTGTTTGAACAATCTGCCCATTAATGTCTCCCCTACACCTTAACTTACCTCCAAAAGTCTTCACAGCTTTCTCCACAGCATTAATGATTTGCTGCTCTTCCCTCACATTAACAATGCAAGGCAAGGCCTTTCCTCCAGCTGCTTCAACTGCATAATTAAAAATTTAAAAAATTTAAAAATTTACTCTCAGATGGGACAACTAATATGAACTTTCTGAGAATCTCTCAGGCAGTGACATGCTTCAAGAAGCCACTGAAAATCACACTCTCAAATTGTGACCTTTTAACATGCTGTATGAAGAACAAGGAAGCCAAAACCAAATCTTAACACTGCGAATGTTTATTTCATATATCTCAAGTAGCATAGCATTTTTACATTTATATACACAGACCCATCTTCCTTACAGTAACATTACAGCATTCCTGGGAGGCAAGAGAAGCACTAAGATTATTTCAGTAAATGTGAACTGGAACTAAGACAGTCTATGCATTTTTCCACTCTGATATGATAATTAAGCAAGGGTATACATCCAACCCAGCACCTTCATTTGTTACAACTTACTTTCTTCTGCAGCAGTGTAGATAGTTCCCGGAAGAGTAGGATGGGGCTCAGCTGTCTTGGCAGCTATCACAATGTTGGCACCATCCTTGGCAGCTTTCAAAGCAATGGCCTTGCCAATGCCCCGGCTCGCACCTGTGATGAAGAGAGTGCATCCTGCCAGTTTCCTAAAGGTGAAGGGGAAAGTGGAGGGTAAAGAAGAGGACAATAAAGCAGAAGCTGTTAATAATTTGACTTTTTTCAGACTCTAAGGGCAAATGTAATTTGCACAGTCTCCCAACCTGACAAATGCCTCCATCCTTTTACTCAGAAAACAGCCTGGGAACACAAAAGAGATGACTACAGCTACAGAAAAGTACCACTGAAGTACCACACCCCAAGTCTGCAAACACTATAAAGCAGGAAGGTTACACAGGTCACCCAGTTACATTTCTTCCTTTTTTGTAAAGAGCTGCTATGTTCTGCAACAGTGGAAAAGGAGTAATTTGTAAAAACAAAGTGCCAGTTTCTAACAAGACACACCTACACAGGATCTCTGTAACCTATTAATCACAGTGCTCTAAACACAAAAAACTGATGTCTCGATGTGGTACAAAGTACCAAGTCTGGAACCACAATGCCATGCGCAAATGCCAAAACCTTTATTTTCAGAAATAGCAATTTTTCTCTTAACTCTTCTACCCTCAACACCTTCCCAGTAACTGCATGTAGTCCAATGGGTCCTCCAAATAAACAGGTCCAATCAACTTAGAGAAACTAACATGTTTTAGAGCCTAAGAAGGATGTCGGGCCAACACAGTATCACTGAATTTTTGAAAAGAGAAATATCAACTCCACAAAAACATTCAATGATAAAGCCTTTTAGACAACAGGCTTTTCAAATGTAGGAATGTATGTTTCAGTGCTGTGCATGAAGCTCATGCTGCTTTTTGTAACACTGTGGCAAAACCCAGGAGGTTCAGGTTTTTAACTTCAGTTGAAGAATTAATATATACTATGTGCAACAGTGACTTCACCTTTTTGCTCGCACCACAAATGTCATAAAAGCCTATGCTCTGAGCTTCCATTAGTTTTCCTTTCAGACTGGGCCAAACTTTGTATTGTTTCTCCCCTACCTGTTTCAGATGTGTTTTTTTCCCCTCTAACCTTAGAACATCCATCTCATAAACCCTCTCTAGGAGGATGTTTGCTTTCAGAAGGCAGAAAATTGTAATGGGGCAGAAAGGGGGAGTGATCTCCCCCTGCAGAGGCAGGGCTAGGCATCTACAGGATCTCAGAAAGTCAATCATGTCCTGAAGGTGCCATTTCAAACAGCTTTTATCTACGTAATTGAGTCTTAGAAAGGCACAGGAAGAAAAATATTCTAAACAGAACAGTGAACTGCAGAAACCTAATGCCAGGAGTTCAGTCACATGCACATTCCACTATGACTGGAATACATAGTCAAAGTGTAAAACTCAGTAAAGTAAGGCCAGAATCTAGTTTCTACCTTCAGCCAACCAATATGAGGTCAGCAGAATTCACCTTAGTCATGGAAGAGGTAAATGGGGTCCAGCGAGAGGCAGTTCTGAAGGAGAGAGCAGCAGAGAAAAGCTGATGGGGCTGTAAGCCCTGCCTGGGGCTGGAGTGGTCTACTCAGGAAAACAAGCAGGTGTACCAGGAGACTAGCAGGGCTATGCAGGGAACTTGTGACTCAGCTCCCAAGAAAGGATACAGGGAGTGGGGGCAAAGACAGGCCACAAAGAAGGAATTAGAAACATTACCAGGGCATGTTGGGGTGGCATCAGGAAAACCGAAGTTCACCTGCAGCAGAAGCTTGTGAAGGGCATCAAGAGCTCAGAGACTTCTGCTACGCTGCTAGTAAAAGCAGGCCCTTTGCTCAATGGAGTGGGTGAATGCAAATTTTTCAACACCATCACAATATTTTTGCTGCATATTTAAGACATGATGCTATAATCTGGATGTGTATGCAACCTCACAGGTAAAAAACTGGTTGGTTAGTCAGGCTCAGAGGATGGAGATTAGTTAGTCATATTTGGAAGACTAAGGATTTATTTCTTAATTCACTTAGCAGCCCAATAGTTTAAAGTTTATAATGCATGTGCCTGTCTAAAATTTCTTATGACCTGTATTGTGAAGGTCACATCTGCATCACTGCCATGAGAGTTGAATTCTGCTAATAAGACAGAAAACATCAAATTCACGTCTGTGCCCTATGGTCTTGGGAATCTTCATTAAGACTGGTTCCTTTCCCACCACAGATGACTGCCAATAAAGACTTTCAGGTCACATCAGGGACACTTTCACAGCTTACACAGATGTTAGGAATTCAATAATCCTGTTTATAACACAGGGGAACAAATAATAACTTATCTTCCCAGCTGTCAGCAGTACTGGCCTCTGAAAAGCCAAAAGGCAGAAAAACTCTTCTAAATTAAGATCCTATACAGGATGAAAATCTGACTGCCAGGTAAGACAGTACTAGAATACTATACTACTATATAACAACAACAATAGTAACAAAAATAGCAATAACAACAACAGCAATAGTAGTAATAATAATAAGTAATTATACTTTAATATAAATGTTCTATACAAAATTACTGATAAACTGCCTGATTTACAAGGCGCTGTTCAAGCCCACGACACGCCCCGAACTGCTCGCCCCGGGACCCTGGTGCTGCCCGGGGCCCCTCGGCCGGCCCGACCCCGCAGGCCCGCGGGGACACGCGTGTCCTCGGCTACAGCCCCTCGCCTTCGGCCGGCTGCGGGTCCCGCACGCCCCGCAAGGAGACAGCGCTCGGGGGCAGCGAGACAGCGCTCAGGGGTGTCCAGCGAACCCCGCGGCGGCCACCGGCCGCAGCCCGCCCGCCCCGAGAGCCCCCGGGCAGCGCGCAGCCCCGGCGGGCGCGGCGGGGGCACCTTACCCGGTGTTGGGCAGCATGGCGGCGCGGGGCGGCGCGGGGCGGCGCGGGGAGGCCGGGCCGGGGCCGGGGCCGGGCCGGGGCCGCTCCGCTGCGCAGCCGCCGCGGCCGCTCGGGGCGGGGCAGGGGCAGCTCCGGCGCCGCTCCCGCCGCCGCTCTGCCCCGAGGAGCGAGGGTGGTGGGCTCAGCGGTTGCGAGCTAACCCCGAGACTGGAAAAAGGCGTACGCGGGATGAAGGGTGGAAGTGGGAGGCTTCCTGCATCCTTTCGTTCTCCGCCGGATGCGTGAAATTTTGCTTTGATCTCTTGCTAGTGGCACTCAAATCACTGGAGCTTTGCCTCCATTTCATCTGCCGGAGTGTTGTGTCCTGTTCGGGGCTCCTCAGGACAGGAGAGACAAGGAGCTACTGGAGTTAGTCAAGTGGAGGAGCACAGAGATGATCTGGGGCCTGGAGCATCTCTGTCATGAGGGCAGACTGCAGGAGCTAGGCCTGTTCAGTCTAAAGATGGGATCTCCTTAATGCATATAAATATCTCTAAGTTGGATGCCAAGACCATGGTGCTAGAATTTTTTCAGTGGTGCCCAGAGACACCAGGAGCAGTGGCTGTAAACTAAGCCACAAGAAGTTCCACTTAAACATGACGAAGAACTTCTTTATGTTGAGGGTGGCAGAGCACTGGAACAGGCTGCCTAGGGAGGCTGTGTGACCTGCTCTAGGTCACTGTGCCTTGACAGGGTGGTTGGAGTAGATAATCTCCAGAGGTGTCTTCCAACTCTAATGATTCTGTGATTCCCTGTTCGCTGGAAAGCCTGCAGTGGGAGCCTCTGTCTTTGTTCACCCAGCCACACCTATCCTCTCCTTCAACCTCTCCCCTAGTTCCTCTCTTGTTTCACAATAACTGCAAGGTCAGCCCTCGCCTCCACGCCCTGTACATGCAACTTTTCCTCCTCCCTCTGTTGCCCAATGAAGACTCTGACCTCCTCCCGTCCTTGTCATGCTGCCCACCTGTTACTATGGTTGGCAAATCTTCCACCAGGTTCCACCTTTTGTTTGTCTTTCCCCCTTCAGCTCTCACATAGAGATTCTGTGCAGCACCCTGAGAGGGCTTCAGGTTTCACTGGGAGCTGATGGCAGAAGGGGAAATCACCTAGTAGGTCTGAACCTGCTGGAGGAATTGAGACAGATGGTTTTACTATAACAGAAATCAAAGTGAGCCTGAGCAGATGCACTAGTCCTTGTGTATTGATATAATGGTGGTTATTAGTTTGCTTCATAGCAGTTCACAGTCTCACAGGGCTGCAGACTCCCGCAGGACTGAGCCATGAGCAGGCTGGAGAGGTCAAGGGCTGTCTGAACACTTTGCAACTATAACATCTTCCATGCTACCTGCTTTCCCGGTTGACATCCTGCACAGATGGAAGTGAAAGTGCTTTGCTAAGGTCTTCAGGCATACTTTTCCTTCATTCTCCCGGCAGCCACTTGGCCTGAATGACCAAGGCAGGGCTTGACTGCCATAGCTGCATGCCCAGACCGTAAGCCTCAGGCCTGCAGTGTGCTCCATGGAAGTGAGCCATTGTGTCTGTGTGTAGAGAGCTGCCGCTTTCAACCATGCACAGAAGTACCTGCAGGAGAAGCCCCTGGGCATCATGGTTCAACCTTCTTTCCCTCAAGTGTTGTTTGGCTTTCTTTCCTTCTCTTCAGTACGTAATAGGAGAACTGGAGTGACGGCGCTTTTTTCTTTATCAGAAGGGTCAGTTTACCTCCTCGAAGGTTTTTGTAGCATGAGGGGCAGAAAGCATTTGAACAGCGCTACAGAAAGTGGAAGGCTCGAACGCTGGGTTTCAGCAGTGTTGCTGGTGCTCGCTTATGCGGCAGCCCCGCAGCTCACCCTCCCTCACTCCGGGTGCTGAGGGGGGGAGCACGGGATTGCCGTGGGCTGAGCACGCTTGCTTGCAGTCCAGTGCTCTGCTCTCCACGATGCAGAAACCCCGCGGTCCTGGCGAGGGGGGACCCCCCTGCTCTCCCAAACGCCCTTCCCTCCGATGGTGCAGCATTCACTTGGAGCTGAGCCCCTGACCCCCCAGCTGCTCGCAGGCGAACGTGGTGCGCCCGTCTCGCTCAGGAGCGACTCCTTTAATTTCGCGGGGCCGGGTGTTTTGCCCATCCATCCGCCTTTTAACTTGCGCAGCGCCCCGAGCCGCGCAGCGCCGACGCCTCCCCGGCTGCCGCGCTGCCCCTGCGCGCAGCGCGCTCCGCCAGTGCCGCCCTCCGCCAGCTGCGCCTCACTGCCAGCCCTCAGCCGGGGCTGGCCTGGCCGCAGCCCGGGCGGGGAGGAGGAAACGCCGCCGTGCGGGAGGAGGTGGCGGGCAAGGTCCTAGCGAGCACTGTCAGAGGGGCTCCGAGTGTCCTCAAGACAGTGAGAAGACCTTTCAGGCCAGCAGTCGGCTCTGAAAACACTGCGTGTCCTTCATGTGACAATCCCAACACACTTGCTGCCTCCTTCAAGCCTCCCGTGTTTTTGAGTGACATTTAACCTTTTAGCATCGCTCAAGTCTTAGAGCACTTCTTTTAATGAGTATATATCCATATGAATATAGAAATAGGTAGAAACGTGAAAAGTTGGGAAGTGAGTTAAACTGAGGAAAACCACTTGTACAAGATCACACAGCACGCATGGGGCATAGCTCACTGGTATGCCCATCCCATGGTCTGCATGAAATTGTTTCCCTCGTTCATTAACAAGTGTGCACCCTAGTGAATATTGCTGTTATTTCAACATATTAAGAAGATAGTTTTTAGCAGGAGAACCATTATAGTTAAAATACTAATTTTAAACTCCCCACTATTTGATTGGAATATTAAATAACATTTGGATATCTAACAATTAATGTTAAGGACACTCATGGATATACTACTAGTAAAATCAATTCCCGAGTTTGGCAAAAAAATAAGAATTTATTAGAAACAAATAAGGCTTGTGAGGAAGAGTTGAGGTGAGTTTTTGTTTGTTTTTATTTCTTAGTAATAAAATAATTACACAGTTATATGAAATGATAATTAATTAAATTGGTTGAAATTCTGCAACTCATAACTATTTCTTTTTTTACTACATACCGGCAAAAGACATGGTTTCTCAACTTCAAACTTTTTTTCTTTGCAACTTTGAAAGGTTTCTAGTTTTGATGGTAGCAGTGAAGATAGAAAGATGTAGTAGGAAAACCACTGTATATACAAGTTGATCAATTCTGGTAATATGGAAAGCTCTCTGGATTTCAAGTGGATTGGTTTGGTTTTTCTCTTGAAAAACGAAGAATTTTCTCTTGAAAGTCCAAGAATTTGGACTCCATTCAAGCTATTTGCCAAAACCTCTTTTCTCATTTGGAGGGTGAGATATATGGGAGTGGCTGCAGACCCTATGTACTTAAAGCTAGTCAAAGAATGTTACCTACCACTGGTAACATTCATGGTTTATGATCAGTACCTTATTTTGAAGAATGCTTTCTTATAGTGAAGGTCACTGGTGAATATTACTGAAAAAGAAATAGAACAAAAAATAGCACATTTTGCAGAAGAGTCATATGATCTGTCTTGCTGAATTATATCAAAACCAGTCTGTCTTGCATCCTAGATGAAATTTACATGATTTACAGTCTTAGATGAAATACAGATTTTTTTTTTTTTAAAGCACTGTTTTTACTTTTTCAGAATTGTAGTGTGTCAAGTTGGAGAGCAACTAAGAATGCTCTCCAGAATAGGTTTTATAGGAGTGCCAAAATAGGGATAAGGCAAGGGCAGAGGAGGCAAAATTGGGAGTTCCTTTCTGTTGAAAATACCCCTTGAGCATCACCCTAGGACCCTTCTGCCAGGGATGGATAGTGTTAATTCCCTGGGCTCCCAGTGCAGGTTATTTTTAGGGACGCACAGAAGAGACCTAAGCATTTTTTGATACTGAAGACACCTAGGAGACTTTCAACAGCATTTTTAGGACTGTTCAATTTGATTTGCTTTGTAAATTGCAAAAGCTGTCATTTGTTGTTAGATGTCCATGTTCACTGTGGTAAAGTAAAATGCTGGTCAAGTTGATGTCTTTAAGCAGAATTCTCTGTGTTTTAAGTAAAATTCTCTGGATCTTTAAGCTCTGAGTCTTGAAGCAGAATTTGCTGTCCCTGTCCCTTCCTTTGATCTCTGTTGCAGATGGAAGTTGATGGTATCATTCTCCCCTTTAACCCCTCATTTATATGTCAAAAGATGCTATCAGGTGGGTTAAACAGATGTTGCTCAATATTTGTGGGAAGCTTTTGTATTTTATGACCTGCCTGGCAGTTGTCTGAGAAGATGACATCTTCTCTGACACTCAGCCTGAGGTTCTGCACGTCCTGAACTGAACTTTGCTTGAAACTGAGTAGGGGGCATCTCCCCAAACCACCACAAGGGACCAACCACTAGAGAGTACCGAAGAGGCCCATGCAGGTGCAGTGACACGTACTGCATAAGGTTGCTCAAGTTAAGCAGTTATGCAGTAGAGAGGGCTAACTATGTGTTAGATAGGCAGGTTTATGTAGATTTTAATGTGTGAATTCTCTCATGTTAATCTTACCTCTTGTCCCTGTTTATTTAGAGAGTTCCAAAAGTTGGCAACAAAAGCAGTAAATTGATTTAGAGTTTAGAAGCCTTTGCAGAAGAATTAATTTCTTGGAGGTGCTGCCCAAGCATTCAAAGAGGAGAAGAAATTAAGCAGACATCAGCAGGAAGGAGCAGATGGAGCCAAGGTTAAGACAGAATCTGCTGCAGCCGAGCCATCGGGTCCTATTGCAGAGACATTCAGAGTTATTCAAGGGGCAATGACTGAAGAGTATGTGAGAAGTACTCAAGGTGTCTTTCAGTTTGAGTTATCTGGTAAGACCATCGCTTGTGCAGCCTTGCCTAGCAAAAGGCGCTGGGTATGTTCAAACAGAAGCCTTTGGAGGCCGGTCCCAAGGCAGAGCAGCTCCTCTTGCCCTCTGTGGGACGCTCCTTCTCCGGGCCCCCTTGGGCAGGCGCCGGGA
This sequence comes from Aphelocoma coerulescens, assembly GCF_041296385.1. Classification (NCBI taxonomy): domain Eukaryota; kingdom Metazoa; phylum Chordata; class Aves; order Passeriformes; family Corvidae; genus Aphelocoma; species Aphelocoma coerulescens. Next base: position 54,540,789 of record NW_027184085.1, read on the forward strand.
GCTGCTGCCCCTCGTGCCGCACGCGGAGCCTCTGTCCCGGCGCTGCCGCCCGCCCCGGGGTGGTGTGGCCACAGACAGGGCGCTCTCGGGGCCACAGGAGGAGCGCCAGCTGCCACCAGCTCTGTGAGCCAAGCGCAGCCTCTGGGCTCTCCTGGCCACGTCCCCAGCACGTGGTGCTCGGGACGTCACGGGGGACAAGAGGCGGCTTCTTGCAGAGCATCCGCCGGCGTGCGGACTGCCATGGGAGCGCTCCAAAGGCACACGGCTGCGGCCGTGCGACGGGGGCAACAGAGAGGGAGGGACCGCGCTCTCTGCTGCCTTCTCAGCTCGCTTCGCTCTCGCCCAGGTGATGGTGGAGGCACTTGGTATATTGACCTGAAGACCAAGGGTGGGAGCGCTGGCTTCGGAAAGCCTCCTGTGACAGCTGATGTGGTTATGAGCATGTCGAGTGCCGACTTTGTGAAAATGTTCACAGGTGAGGGACAAAGGCCTTTGTCAGGGGACGCAGGTGCCGGTGCCCAGAAGAGCCTCTGCTGACGGGGCAGTAGAGCGGCTTCTGGCTTTGTGATCTGGGATTGGAGGAGCTTTTGGCTTCTTGTGGCTCAAGGGAACGGGTAGGCAAGAACGGCTTGGATTTTTCTGCACTCTCATGTCCTGTGAACAGGAAGGGTGCAAAAGCTTGCCCTGCTTCTATTAACCAGCTACTGACATTCTAGCAGCCAGGCTAGCTTCAGAAAGAATCCAGTCAATGTGTTGGGCTTCTGCTCTGCACATCTCCGAGCAGTGTTTCCTGTGTCACTGCTTTTACCAGGATGACTTGGTAGGAAAATAACCTGATTTGTTTCATCTCCCCTGAGTGATCGGAGTCATATGGTCTTTTCTTAGTTAAATCAGTCATAATCCAATAATTTCATTAAGTAGCAGCATATAATATCTGATGTAATTTGTTCCTCTTATGGAGTGTTCTCTCATTCCAGAAAACATATTTACTGGTTAAGTAATGTTGGACAGGAGTCAATGTCAGAACTTTCATGATGTTAAATTGCTACACTTTTTTGTAAGTGTGACTTCCACAAGTATCACTATTCAAAACATCTCCAAACCTTCTTTAACAAACTTCAAAATGGAGTCAGAAGAGAACAGATCAATCGTGAAAAAAAGAAGTTATCCATTAAGTTAATCATTATAACCAGAAATGTTTTTATAAATGGACTGGGAAAGTAAATTCTATTTCAATTATCAGCCTCCTCGTTTACAGCAAAATGCTTCAATATTGTGAAATATAGATAGATACAGATATATGGAAATACCTTGTAAAATTCAGATATTGGAATTGTAGGAGATTTAATCACAGAGTCTGATTTAGCATTTTTATCACGTGGATAAAACTGTAAAATGTATTTCAAAACAGAATTTCAAAAGAACTCAAAAATCTTACTCTGGGGATATTACTGTTTCCTGTGCACAGCCTATGCCCAGATCCTTTTCATTTTCTGATGATTCTGTTTCTTCTTTTTAGATGAGCTAAAGCCATTCATGGCTTCCACATTAGGAAATTCTACTAATATAGGTGAATGGTGCTAACACTGAGTCTTGAAAAGATGCTGCTATAGTTAAATTTTTAGTTGTTAAATAAACACTAGCAAAATACTGGCCTTTGTTACGTAACTACAATGCTGTTTTAAACCACCATTTTTCATTGCTGCAGTATAAGATCAATAGATTTTGTAATTGCTACAGAAGTCACAACTCAGGTTGATTATAATACCCAACAGCAAACATGGGGTTTTTAAATAACTTGCTGTAAGACTTAAAAGAAAAATTATGTCCCAAAATTCTGGTGTTTCAAGGACAGCTTTCATCATTTTCACTTTTTTTTTTCTGACTGCAAACTGTACTGTGTTACTGTGAGATATAAACCTAATAGAACTTTATTTCTTATAATGTTTTCTCTACTATAAATTACCTGATATCTAATGAGATGTGAGTTCTAATCCCAGGATTATGGGATGCTCACCATGTTTCTGGTGTATGGTAAGAGCTGAAGTCAGCACTAACTTTTCCTCTGACTGGGAGACAAACAGTGTTTGTTCTGTCCTGTACTGGTTTTCACAAAGCTTGTATGAATTGACCACCCCTATCAGATGTTATTTTAAAAGGCTGATGATCTTGAATTATTGAAAAAAATCCGCTGTGCACTGTTAGGACAAGACCTACAATGGATGCTGTAGTAGAAGAATTATTGCAGATATTTGCCTTTTGCAGAGGATTTTTACATGAGGTCAGAAGTGTGTTTCTTTTTTCTCTATTGCTCATTTCACCAATTTCGAGGCCCATAAAAATGAAGTGACTAAAAAAACTGTGACTGTTTTGCTTCTGTGAGTAACTGGAGAGAAAGGTACAGGTTTTCTGGGGGATGATAAATGAAGAGAACAGCTCCAAGTTGTACATAAGAGAGACACGATCTGCAGGCTGCTGACAGTAGTGAGCAGGACTGATGGCTCATTGTACTGCGAAAGAAATGTAAGCCTCATGTGCTCAAGGGCTCTGTTTAGACGTCTTCTTTTCCACCTGTTCAGCAGGTCCAGGTCCTCTGCCAGAGTTTGGAGCAGGCGGTGCCGGCAGAGGGAGCAGGCAGCACAGTCTGTGCCTTGCGGCCTCTCACATCTCTTCCCTCGGTCCTGGTATAAAGACCCTGCTCCAGAACAGGAATGAGGGTGTGTACATCTAGGTGATAGAGCACCAGGACCTGTCATATTTATTTGAACCACTGAAATAATCAGAGAGCACGATGCTTTATTGTCAGGGAGAGATTTGGTTTGGAAGAAGGTTAGCCTGAACACTTAAAACTTTGACAAAAATCAAACCCAGTGAATCTTCATATAATGTCCATATAATGTCCATATAATCCATATAGTCCATATAGTCCATATAATGGAGTGTTGCTTAATCTTAGTTCAGTGCAGCATTCTGTCCTAGAATCAGATGGTGCTTTGAATAGCAAAGTTAAGCTCTAACTAACTACATATAGCAAGCTCAAGCAATAATACACAGAGTCAGTGTCTTTTATGGGGGGGGAGGGGGAACTGTAGCTCTGCTTCCCACCATTTCTACCAGGGGCTGAGAATAAGACCTTGCCAGCTGTTTGGGGACAGTATCATCACACCTCTTTGAGACACATTTACCTGCACAGTTTTATCAGTGGGGTCCACACATCAACTTCAAGTTACTGTAGGGAAAAAAGAAGAGAAAGAGAAGGAAGTGCCTGACAAGTGGCCAGCCAAGAAGTGAAGCAATGTGGCCCCCAGAAGAGTGTCCTTTCCAGAGTCAGCAAACAGTGAAGATGAGGAAAGTGACTATAATTATTCTTGTCAGTCTTTCTCCTCTGTCAACTCTGCCCTTGGTTTTAGGACCCAGCTAGGCTACCTCTTGGTTGTTCCTGTATATGATGCTGTCAGTGCTGACAGTATCACATTTAAGCAGTCACAGGTGGTGTGTGTCAGTCACTCCACTTCATGCATATTTATGGCTGGTAATGCTTACAAGTTATTTACATGATTATTATCTGCTTTTCTATTTGATAACTCTTGTTTTTACCCTTATACAAACTAAAGTTACCAAACAGATAGGAAGCACAAGGGGAAGAAAGAGGAGATTCTCAGACTATGAGCAATTGCTTTCTATGAGAACCCACTGAAACTTGCCCAAGTGGAAGCCCAAGGCAAAAGCATAGGAAGGAGAAGGGAGAAAGACTGACACAGCAGTTCGGGTGGAAGGCTGCAGGGCTGCAAGGGATAGCTGAGCCCTGAAGGGTGCACAGAAGGCACTTGGCATTGCAAAGGTGAAGTCACTTGTGCACGTCTGTGTGCAGCAGTGGCATTTGCTATTCAGTGCTAAAACAAGTATTATGAAATGAAATTGTGATAACAAGGTTGGACTGGGAAGCCTACACATTAGAACCTAACAACCAAGGAGGCAGAAAAGTGTGCACACTGTTTCAGCATGGCATGGTTGAGCTCAAGCTCTATGGTTAGCTCACTAGACAGTGAAGCAAAGAAAGAGTGGGTTCTATCAAATTTCTTACATGTGAACAGTAATTTTGAGCTTGTTTCCCTGTTCTCACTTTCTCTCACTGATAGGAGCCACATGGCATAAGAAACAAGTCTGAAAGCAGACCTTTTCATCAATGGTTAAAGTTTTAGCAGGGTGGGGGATAAGTACAATATCATTAGCTTCAGTCATGTTCTTTGTCACAACCTGGATTGTGAGTATGTGTGAGATGTGGTATTGGGTGAAAAAATAACACAAAATCAGTGTGCTGGGTGGTTTTTTCCAAGAAACATAATTCATACTTTTCATATTATTCATATTCATATATTGTCAGTTCTTTTTATATATAGCTTACTATTTCTACTTAACAAATTCATTTGACAAAGGGGAATTTTGAGAACCAGACTTTACTGTAAAAGCAGTGTCTAGATCACATCTATTCACTGAAACAGGTCTCTCAAACTTTGAAAGTCACCAGGCCAAAAAGGGAGGGAAGAAAATAATACCATGGTTGCTTCAACCCAGGTTGGGAGAAAACACTGGCTCAGTTGGTTATTTTGTTTTCCAGAGGAATAAATGCTCCTGCGACAGTGACAGTCAGATATATCTTAAGTAAATAATTCCCCATCTTCATGTTTACAACCTTGTCTGCAGTTATTTTCTTCTCTTTGAAGAAAAAGAGATCCCCCCACAGACACAATATATGAGACTCTGCTACAGATGGGCAATTGCATGAGAGATTGGAAATAGCCCCAGGATTTCTGTGGCAGAGCAAAGACTCAACTCCCGCATGACTCTAGTCCTGTCATTTCAAAGATTTCCCCCACCCTCCATCTTTTTGTGTTGGCACTGTGAGCTCTGTAAGGCACCCTGTAAAACAGGAGTTCTGCCCTCACAACCCAGCATTAAGAGGGGAACAGAAATAGATGCACTGCGGGTCAGCTACAGCCTTCATATATCATTTGCAGAGAGCCACCCCCTTTTGTGAGCTCAGGAACTCATAGCTAGCAGTGTTAGTTGGGTGAAGAGCATGATCCAGTTATGTTTTAAAGCCACTCTCTGTGTTCTAAAGGACATTAGGGAATAACTTGAGGCCACAGGCCAGAGGCAAAAGCACCATGGTTTCTTAGACAGAAACATCCCATTGTCCTTATCCTATGTAGAGAAATTACACACTGTACATTCAGACAAATCTCCCTCATATAATTAGCACACACTTGTCGTGTCAAGTCTCCTGCTTGCTTTCAAGTGTGCTTCTTGTTGAGCTGGTATTACACACTTTTACCATATTCACAATTCAGGCTTTTGTTTAAATTGCTCTTCTTTACCTGTATATTTCATGCAAGAGCTGACACTCACCTGCTGTTGCCACAGATATGTCCTGTTCCACCAAAACTCATAGGAATTTAATACAAAACAGAATTGTGTGGTGACAACTCTGAAAACACACAGACTGGATTCTCAGGGGTGTTTCAAGCCTCTGGTGAAGCAGTATAGAATTTCCAAAGGCACCCTGGGGACTGATCTTCATATACCTTTTTCTGTGTTAACACTAATTGTTAGTTGCAGCCTAGCAGCAAAACTAACAAAGGAAGGACCAGCAGCGAGTTAGTTCTGCTCTGATATGCTTGGTTGTAAATCACAAAGTATCCTTGTGATATCTGCACTGCATCCTTCAGCATCACGCACAGGTGAAGGAAAGGTGGCTGCTAAATGTGACAACCTGAGGTTCTCAGTGGAGAAAGCTAACAGGTAGTTCTGTCAGGTTGTTAGCTGCCCCAGACAGGGTATGAAAAATTTAGAAGTGACCCAAAGGCTGGGTATTTTTCGTGGGCATTACCATGTCTCTAACCTTTCATAAGCTGTTATCTGTTTTGCATTTAATCAATCACACTCTAACTCACTTTGATCCTAGCTCTGACCTGAAGTTAGGTATTATTTTGTACTGTTTTGGTTTTTTTTAAAGTTGATGAATAACTGCAGTCATAAAAAATCCAGGGACTGTGAGTTGGGTGGTCTTTAGTGCTGGTACTTACTCCCCCATGTTCCCTCAGGATATCCAAAGAAAAATGAGCATACCCTCATGTGTGCTATAGGTTGGGCGTTGAACCTTCAAAGGGAGTTTGAGAAGGGTAGGAGTTTTCGGATAATCAGTGATTACTGGAAAAAGACAAAACCATTGCAGTGCACTGTGATGCCTGAATCCCTGCTACTCAGGTTCTCCCACACAACCTTCTACTTCAGAAACAAGCTTAGGACACTCCTTGCCGGGTCACCCCTTTTAATTCAGTCTGGTGTTTCCTACATGACCAGAAAGACGCCTGCTTGAGCACTCGTGTAAGTCTGCCCTGCCCTGGTCAGGCAGAGAAGTATTTGCAACACCTATCCTAGCAATCCAGTAGAGGGATTGCCAGCAGTCCAGGCAGCTGGAGCAGAAGGCCACTCTCCTCAAGCTTTCCTGTTTGAATCAGGCTCCTTGTGGGCTTGTGTCTCATTAGTGTCCCAGAACAAACCATGCCTTCCCTTCTTGTGGATCCTTCTAGTGCCCTTGTTTCTGACCTATGGAGCAGGGATGTCGGATCAGTGTTAAAAGCAGGATTACAAATGCTGAAATACTGTTGAGCAGGATGCAACTAGATGCTGTGGCGAACGACTGACAGAGATGAAGGACCACGGTCTACTAAAAGTGAGTTTGTTCTGAAATCTTCTCCAAAAGTGACAAAATCTTATGGCATCATGCAGTGCCCCCACAAGTAATTTTTGGACTGGCAGATAAGTGAAGGGCAAATTAACCAGCAGTGCTTTGCTTTGAGATATTTTGTGTATTTAATGACAGGTGTTCCAGGAATGCAGATATGATGCTTCACAGATTCTGCTTTTAAAACCTTTCCTTACATCAAAAGAAGTTGTCGGGTGTGAGGGAGAAGTTGCCTGCTTGGTCTTCCTGTTTAAGGACCACTGTTAAATAAACGCATCATCAAATGGATCGTGTTCTGATGCTGCTTTGCCATGCCTTAGTAAATGAATTTGCTTTTCAAACATTACAGTTCCAGTGTTTTGTACAGGAAACCTAAAAAAAACCCCAAACTAACAGACAAGAAACTTATTCACTTCCATATTTATTTGCAATTTTCCAAGGAGCTTCCCAATAGCAGCATACCACTATAGTGACAGAAAGCTGGTGTCTACAGAGGTGCTTAATGGCTTTTATTCTGATCCTGCCTAGACCAGTGCAGCTCTGCTGCACTGCTACTGAAAACACAGGGATACAAAGCCCTCTGCATGGCCATGAGAGAAGGACTCCTTATTTACTAACCACCAGCATGCTAGGAGTGTGTTGTAATACCCCAGCTCCACTTGTCACACCAGTTCTCTGCAAGTCAGACCACTTGTCTTCCTGCAGTTATGGAGGAAACTGCCACCCACCCTGCTGTCCTTGACTTTGAGTCCTCATAGCTGGGTGTTTGTAAGTTGCACTGCCCCACAGACCCACCTGTTGCTCTGCCCTTCCAGAGCACTGATGTCCCATGAGGGGACCAGTCCATTAATACTGACTTGCATACACCTGTATCTCATCAAGCACTTTCGCCCAGAGAAGTGTCAGCTAAGTGGGTCTAGCTCATGCTTAATTCCCTGAGAGGGGACTGCAGGAGTATTCCACACTGACACACAGGCTTTTGGGGTGGGAAGCTGGCTCCCCAGACTTTTTGTCCTCATTCCTTTGCAACAGATGTTGAGGTGGAGGAAGCCTCAGGGAAGAACCAGCTGTCTGCCTGCATGTTGGAAGGCTGCCTGAAACAGGCTTCCCTCACAGCGTTACAGAGGCAGTGTGGGACACCACAAGGTTTGGCCAGGCACTGAGGTTTTCTAGGATTTTCTGGGACCTTCCAAATACTACCCTCTCCATGATCCAGCTAATGATGGGATAAAGTCTTGTTTAGGTCACAACAAATGAAGTCTAAAAAGGAAGATGAATCTTTTAACTCATACTGCTTTTTTCAAGGGGCTGCCTTTTTCAGGACGATATTGGTTGTGCCAGGAATTTTTCCTGACTCAAAAGTGGTTCCAGCTTAACTTTTTGCACTGCAGGTGATGCCTTTTCCTGGTCTTAAAATCAAGAGTCAAACACAGTTAGAAGGGAAAAAGGGGTTTTACCTCGGTATTAATTTTAAGGATCCTTAGGTGCACTACATCCAGGTCAAATGCACCTCAATGCACACCACAATGCACACCCACAGTAGATCTGGTACAACATTATAGGTTTTATTAATTAGCATATCTATCAAAGATTCCCCAATCAGAGGCTCAAGTGAGCCCCCCTCCCCAAGGAGCCTTCCCCTGGATGGTTCTATCTCAGTTTACAGAATGTGCTCTGGAGAGGACCTTGGGGTCTGGGGAACACTGATCCCTAGCTATGAAGCTTCTAAGATGTTTAGTCTCTCAGCCTGACAAACAAGTCCAAGAATGTAGGCAAAAAGCACTAAGAATACAGAAGTTGTAAAAGGTATAAAAGGGGTATAAAACAAAAGGCAAAAAAACATCATGGCATCACAGGAGCTAGTTTGGTTGGGCATATGTTCCTCTGAGAAACAAACCTTTGAAAACTAGTTCATGATATGCGTTTGGGTGGTTCCAGCCACGATGAGCAGCCCTTGGAGCAGACATGCTAATGGCAGTCTGTGGGGAACTGCTGCAAAAACAAGCCTGTGGTGGCAGTGGCCTGATCCTGCCCTTCTTCCTGTGACACAATCAGTTCTGATTTCAAACCTAAATAGTCAAACAGACCATTCTTGGCCTTTCTCATTTTTCTTTCTCATCCCAGCTGCTCTAGTAGGTCCTTATTGTATGGCCAGCTTTCTGACAAAAATGTAAATATTTTCTGATTGTGCCTGTCTTCCTCCCAGCCTATTCATCACCTCCCAGGGCAGGTTCCCTCATGCTGTGAGGGCTGAGGGATTTCACTTAGGGGCAGTTTCACCTCTGTGTTTCAGCTGTGGCAAAGCTTCTGGCAGGTCAGGCTCATGACCGGTGGTGGGGGCTGATGGAGAGTCTGTGTGGGTGCTGGCACACCCTGCTCAGCTGGGCAGGAGAGAGCAAGCATGGCCACGGCACAGACTGCAGGGGTGTGGCTCAGCTTCCCTGCTACTTGGGTCAAACGAAGGGCAGAGCTGGGCAGCAGAAACAAACCACTCAGCAGAATCCCAGATCACCTGTCCAGTCCTGCACAAAAGGGGAACTGGCCCAGTCCCAGTCGGTGCATGGCTTATCTCATGGAGAACATCCCTGGGAAAAGCCAAGCTTTGCTCTCTTCCTGCTTGACCGATGTGGTGCTGGAGGGATGCTGGGGAAGCTGAGCAGTTCAAAACAAAGCCATGTGGTCACTTGGTGTGTGCACATTTTCTATGAGGGGGTAGAGGCTGTGCTCTGATGTCTCTTGCCAGGACCTTTGGGCCTCTCTTCAAGCAGACAGTCAGGTGTTCTCAAACAGGAGGGCAGTGATTCCTTTTCCTTCTGTTTGGCAGCTTGTACACCCTATTTCACAGCCAGTGTTTCCCTGCAGAAGGCTCAGTTCTTGTGGGATCTGCAATGCTTTTGTTTTTGCCCATTGTTTTTGGTCTGCTGGTGGCATGGGTGTTAATGAGATGGCAGGCTGCCCAGGACTACTGGAGGGGAGAGCACAAGCTTCCACTGAGCACCATGAGCGCTAGCTTTCCTGGCACTGGCATGTGGAGTGAGAAATTCATCCTTGCCACACAGCCTGCTATGGCTGACAAAGGATCATAGCACACAGGTTAATGAGTTCCCAGAGGTCACAGAATAAAATCCATGCTAGTTAGGGGATGAGGTGATACACCTTCTTTCTCAGCCCACTGCATTAATGACAGGACCCTGCTGCCTCACCCAGACATGTGGAACATCTATAGAGAGATGCTCAGCACCTCCAGCAGGTGTCCATACCAACCAAGTCAGACTTCTGCCTGGACGTGATTTATTCCAAGTGAGGAATAGGAGGAGAAATGACCATCAATACCTCCTCAGCACAGCAATTTCTCAGCTTTGCAGAGGCAGGACAGTCCGTCTGTCTGTCCACCCTGCAGCAGCCAGCACAGTCCTGTCAGGTCAATACCAGCAGCTTTCCTTCTTGGAGAAAACCTTACTTTCTCACTTGGGAACATCGGTGCACACAATTGCTGCCCTCCCAACAGTTACTAACACAGGCAGTGAGGTTAAACAAGCTCATCCAGAACTTCAATTCTGTGTTGAAATGCTGATGTTATACTAGGCTTAGCATATGACATGAAACAGGAACCTCTGTGATGCAATTACAGCCCTGTGTAGCACCCTGTGATGATAAAAGGGCACAATAACCAAGCAATCATGTGAAGTATTTTCAAACCCTCTTTTAAATTAATGAGTACAGATACTCCCTTGACCTGTGGCTGCTCCTAAAAATGAAGAAGTGAAGAAGGAGTACAAAGAGGTGGGAGGAGGGCAGGCTTGGAGGCTGCTTTGTCCTGTAGCCACTGAAGAGCATGAGAGAAGTAGGGAAGAACAAAGAAAAAGAACGTAAAGAAGTGAACAAGACTGAAGACCAACCGTGAAGAGCAAGCCCCTTGTGTTGCCTGACTGCAGATGATGTGCTTGATTGTAGGGCTTCCAGAGATGAAGAACGTTTGTTTGGAAGTCAGTCCTCCTGTCTTGAGGTGACCTTATGATGTGTATCCCATATCGCTGCTTATGCCCAGAAATTAATTTCTGTGTCTTTCTATGCCTCTAAACTGAGCCTGAGAGGGGGAAGGAAAAAACTGAGCAAAACTTTTTCAGGGCAGTTTGCAACTTGTTCAAGGTCACATAAAGATAGCAGGTTTTTTTTTCCCCAGCTGCGGCAGGGGAGCGAGGAAGCACCCGGCTTGCTGTGTTCCAGTCAGCTTTTGGCCAGTTGTTTCAGTTTCTTGTTCTCTGGAGAGAGACTGAGAGTTGGACTTTGTTTTTCCTTCTCTGGAATTCCGGATTTTCTCCCTTTTATACTGGACTGCTTTTCAACCTCAGAGCACATTGGGAGGACTTTCCACCGGGCACAGAGGGCCTGGCCCTGGGCCAAGCCCCAGTGCCGAGGAGACCAAAGGGAGGACTCTTAACACTTTCCCAGGTTTTTCCTCCACAGTGAAACATTTTATTATTTAGCCTTATTTTCCTTTTCCCGTGTGTTTGGTAAATAAATAGTTTTATCTCCTTCACTTTCCTTCGAGGAAAATTTATTTTTTCCAGAACCTGGGGGGGAAAGGGTGGTTGTGCCTTCTCTCAGAGGATATATTTCTAAATTTGGCCAAACTGGAACACCTCCTCTTCAGGAATTCCTTATTGTCATTTGTGAAAGTGTAACTATTTGGTCGTGAAAAGACAGCTCAGCAGCCCCATCTCAGAGGCAAACAGAGCACTGGTTTCAACCAATACAATCCATGCAGCCTCTGACCCAGCAGGTGTGTTTGATGGCCTGTGTGATGCTGTGGGAGCATATTCCTGAAAATCAGCCCATTCCTGTCCCTGGAAGGATTTTGTGGGCACAGCAGAGTCCAGGAAGGTTGTGGTCTTTTCTTAATGTTGCCAGTGCTTTGACTACATCTTGCCTTAAAAGCAAGATGTGAAAGCAGGGTGTCATATATTTGATCATGATGGATGGAGACATACTCTCCCTTCACTCCCTGGAATAATTATTCCTTCTGTTCAGGGTTCTCCATCTTTAGGAGTCTACCCCATAAACCTTGATTAATTAAGTATTACAGACCTCTGCTGAGTTGCAGCAACATGACCATGACACCTTACTGAAAATAACAATAGCAGAAGAGATGGCAATCTTCCCTAGGCGAGGCTAATGCTGCTACCAAATTCCCCTGTCACATCACAGGCAAACCCAGCAAGAGCATTACTTTTGGCATGAATACACTTCCAGATTATACTCTATGTAAGCATTGTTGCCATCTTAGCTAGTAGCATGTGTTAGCCCATTCAAGTTTTGCAAATGTTGGCATAAGGAAGATGAGGAAAGGAAACCTCTGGGCTGTGAAGCAGCTGGCTTAGAAGGCTGATAGCCAGGCCTGGCTCCTTCTGGAGTGATGTAGGGTGAAAAAAGCACAACTGAGGAGATGAGCAGAGTTTGCTTTGGCATGTGCCTTGCTTACTGTGGGAGAACCAACATGCAGAGAAAATGCTGCAAGCACACAGTGAGCCCTCCTGTGATTATTTGCAAAAAAAATCCCAGTATGAGTAAGGTTGCTGACAGGGTCTCTAGTTGCAAGCAAATCAAGAAAGTTGTTGTTTTCATAGCAGATAAATTGCAGGTTTTATTGTCTTATATGCAGGTGCAGCATGTGCGTAGATACGTGCATGTGTATGTATATAGTCCACATAAAATTAACACATCGTGCCAGATACCTATTAAAAAAAAAGTAACAGTAAATGCCGTGTTTCTGTATCTGCACAAAACAACGGAGCATCAGCTTGGAGTAGCTCAGCTGCGGCAAGTCAACAGACCTCCACCAGAATAATGAGAATTACATTATGTCAGCTGAGAACGTGTTCCTTAGCACGACATCCCTGTTTCACACGCACGCATTTCTCCTTGTTTTCACTCCTGCCCACGGCAACGCAAGGAACGCAGCTCCCATAGCCTATTTCCCCGCAGAGGGGCACGGAGACCCCCCCTCCTCTGCCCCACGGGAGTCTCTGCCGCCCTGTGCTGCTGGCGTGGGAGGAGCGGGTGTCCCTTGGGTGTCCCTCAATGTCCCGTGCCTGGGGCTGTGCCGCTTCGCCCGGCGCGGTGCCTGTGCGGTGTCCTATAGCACACTGCCTGCGGTGCTGTGCGGTGTGCGGTGTGCGGAGTGCCATGGCACACTGCCTGCGGTGCTGTGCGGTGTGCGGAGTGCGGAGTGCCATGGCACACTGCCTGCGGTGCTGTGCGGTGTGCGGAGTGCCATGGCACACTGCCTGCGGTGCTGTGCGGTGTGCGGAGTGCGGAGTGCCATGGCACACTGCCTGCGGTGCTGTGCGGTGTGCGGAGTGCGGAGTGCCATGGCACACTGCCTGCGGTGCTGTGCGGTGTGCGGTGTGCGGAGTGCCATGGCACACTGCCTGCGGTGCTGTGCGGTGTGCGGAGTGCGGAGTGCCATGGCACACTGCCTGCGGTGCGCTGCCAGTCCGGGCCGGTGTGCGGGTGTGCCATTGCACACTTCCTGCGGTGCGGGGGACCGGGCGCTGGTTTCCGGTGGCTGACAGGAGCCGGAGTCCGCCGCTGCCTCCTCCGGCGCGGAGTACCACACACCCCCGCACACACCGCGGGGAGGCGGAGGAGGAGGAGGAAGAGGGCGGAGGGAGCGAGCAGCCCCCCCGCCCCAGCCCCCGAGCGATATCGCCCTCATCCCCCCATGCAATACGGGCGATATAGCACAGCTCCCCGCCCCGCGCTCCCACGGACAGGCACCTGCAGGTACGTGACCCGCCCGGCCGCACCGTGTGTGTGGATGCGTGTGCGGGGGGTGCGTGTGTGTGCATCCAGCGCTGCCCGGCGCGGGGGCGGGCGATACTCCCGTATCTGGCTCGCTCTCTTTGTGCGCGGCCAAGGGCTCTGTTGGAAGCTTCAGCGGGCACAGGCACGGGCCCCCGGCCTTGTCGCGGAGCGCTGTGCAGTGGCAAGGCTCGGTGTGACCCCCCCCGGGCTGCACGGGGTGTGCCGGTGAAGGACGGGGGGAGGCAGCGGTGCCTGAGGGGTCGTGGTTTGTCACAACATACGGAGTGGAGTGGAACCCCTCGCCCCGCGTTGCATCCTCTTGCAAAAAGAAAAGCGACCCTTACAGCCCTCGCTCCCCTCCCAGCTCCCGGCTGAAATAGAGCTGGGCAGGCGCAGGGGGCTGTGGTTTGGGGCCCCACGGGTCTGCCGGTTGCACCGAGAACGGGGCCGAGGGCCAGTGCCTGGCGGTGTGGTTTGGCCCCACGTGAGGTTCGGGCCCTCTGGCACCTCCCTCAGGGGAGCTCCGAGGGGTCCCTCTGGTCCCCAGCCCAAGCAGGCGGTGGGGTGAGCACTGGGAAAGGCAGCTCCTCACTAACTTGGCTTGCCACCGAGACGAGGCAGGAGCAATAAGGCAAGCCAGAAAACAGAAGCAAGCTTGGAAAGGATGGTTGCATGCAAAGGAAAAGAGTGAAAACGTTGGAGAGATATATTGAGCCTTCTGCAATTAAATTCCAGCTGTCAGAGAGCCACTCTCCAGCCAGAGGAATAACTATGACACATTAAAACTCACCCTCCATCTACAGTGTTAATGGTTATAAATATCTCCTGAACACAGCTGGCAGTTCAGTAGTACTAGATGTAGAGTACAGCTATTTCCATTCAAGTGAATGAAGATCTGTCATAGAAAAAACCTAATACACTCAGTAAAAATGACATCCCTGTACGTGGCTGGCTTTCAACATTTGAATTGTTAATCTGTGAAGTTTGCTTTTGACTGTCTTCTTTGCCATTCCCCCACTATCGTTCTCAGAAATACAACTTCTGCCAGTGGTGTTGCAGTGCTAAAACTGTGATAGATGCTGAAGCTTGGCTGTGAACTGGCACAAACTAATGTTTTTCATTTTTTTGTTGGTTTGAAGAGAAATGGGACTCAGCACTTAGTATGCTTGATAGCAGCAGTGAGAATTTGCATAAAACAAATGATGACATCCCTTTGCTGTGTTCTGGATGGCAACTTTACAGGTCAGGAACTAAGGTTGTTTTTCATAACTTTTTTGTTTCCTTGAACAGAGTAACTCCAAAAGGTCTTTTCAGGTCAGGAGTGACCAGTTCCTGTTTCCCTCATGGCTTCTTCAGTTCTCCTCCATATAATTCAGAGCTCAGACCAACAGGGCTGTACTCACGTGGTTGTGCAATTAACCTAATAACCAGCACCATACCGGGGCTGCAGGCCTGCCTCACACAGCATATGTGCATGGTTTCAGACCATTTCTGACTGTCTGGCCTTACCAGAAGCCAGGAAAAATTGCCCTGGGGGGTCAAATCTGCCAGTTGTCTCAGGCTGATTATTGAAGCATCGCTTCAGGCTTGGCTAAACCTGGTTTTGCCCACTTCTAAAGCCACGCAGAAGTTGGAAATCACATGGTTCATTCACTCACCTACTGTCCTGTGCTGAGCCTGGTGCTCAGCCTGGCTAAGTCATGCACAGAGCCCCTCTTCCCCTTTTGCCTGTGGCTTTCAGCAAAAAGCTATTTTTCAACCTTTTGCTCAAGTTTATCAGCTCTTTGAAATCCTTCATATGTAAGCTAACAAACAAACCCGATAGTTTAAAGACCTTGCACCCGAAGATGTGATAGATACAAGAATTAGCAAAAAGATACTGTGTGGTCTAAGTATTAACAGAAGGTGTTGGGTAGATGATAGGTGGTCTTACATGCAGTGTAAAACCTGTTGTGAGAGAGGTACACCACGGAGTTACTATTTTTGCTGTTGCTGCTAACTCATCTCAAGAGTGTAGCAGAGGTTTTCTTTGTATTCCACTGAAATAGCTAGGTGTTCAGAAGGTAACTTAAAACTTGTGGAGAAACCATAACAGCTCGAGTACTTCTCTAGCCATTGTTAGCAAGCTGGGGGTTTTCTGTAAGAAAATATGTATTGATATTGCTCCTGTATTGATGCATCTATGCACTGGTAGTTGGTATCACACCAGGAAGTTTTCTATAGTTGAACTTATACGCTGAAACTTGTACTGAAAGTTTCAAAGGCACGGTATAATTCTGTTTCATTCACACATTGATAATGGATTTATAGTCAAAAGTTCCTAAAGCAGCAGCAATTTGCTGCCTTAGCTGTTCACGCTTGGCAGTCTCCAGCTGCCCCTGCCTTAAGAGGCCACTGAGCCTCACCCTGGTGCCAGTTTGAGTGGGCTGCCATGTGTCCACCCACTGCAGCTCCATGGAGACTTGGAGTTTCAGCAATGACATCCTTTGGTATTTTCAGTCTCCCAGCCTTATGCCTCTCTGCCTTCCTTCCCTGTTAGTCATAAAAAGTAGACAGAAGAGGTCTGAAGGTCTTAAGTGTGATCCCAACCTTGGCGCTCATTTCAATGGTGCCACTGTTTTTCCGCATCTGCACTCTGGGAGCAATAACCCATCCATGCACAGCTCACAGAGGTGGTGTGAAAATTAACTGCTGTTTGTAAGGCACTTTCGCAGAAATGTGTGTGGCAGTTGCTCCTCTCGAGGATTGTTACACATCTGGTAATTCAAGTGTAGCTGGCTGAACGTAATACTCTGCTTCCAAAGGTTATTGCTGCACACCTTTTTTTGCAAAGTAAAACAGGGTGAGGATGAAGATTAGTGACTTAAAAGTAGAGCAAATTTTTATTGGCTTTTCTAGTCCCTTTCTGTGAAAAATATTCAAAAATTAGTCTTAGTTTGTATCAAATGTTTCCATGATGGATTTGCATATGTTAAAGGCGCTCAAAAGAATTACACCTTAGTACTATGAATAATGAAGAGGACCCATGGAGCCCAGCTGCTTCATCTTCAGTTACTTGATCTTTGTTCTGATATGTTGATTTATGAACTTTATTTACTAGCCAGGTTGGTGAGTTGTCTTGCAAGACAGAAATTACAGGGTGTCAGTCCTCTCTTGTTTCTTTGGTAACGAGTATACCTCACAGATTCCCTAATGAAAGCCCTGGCTGGCCACTGACCATCCATGATTTTCCTGAAGTAAATAAAAGGTTTTGGTCTGACCTTAAGCATTCAAAATGGAAACAGAAATAAAATAATAGGTGCCTTCAGCATGGTGAGAATGTGTTGTATTTTAGCCTCGGTCATCCATACACAATTGGGATGTAAGCAGATAACTTTCAGTATTGTATTTTCTGCTGAGAATGGTATGGTGAAAAGGACCTATCTCACATCCTGGGTTTAGTTTGATCTTTGTAGAACCTCTTTGCCTGGCTGTGTGCTAAGAAGTTATTGTGTGTAATCTAGGGGCTATTCTCAATTACAGGTATTTTCCACATTTTCTGCACAATAAGTTTTTATCGTGGTCCTTGTATTGCTTGAGAGTTCATTCAGGCTTCATTCCCTTTTCTTATTTTTGTTTAGCAACAGGCAGGATCTGAAACTTTTGTTCACTTGACTGATGTTAGCTCAGAGACATCACGTAAGTTCTGTTGGACCCGGCCATCTTAGGATTTTAGTCCTATGAAAAGTTACAGGAACAAGTTTTCCTCTAAGTGCAGAATCACAGGGTTAGATTAATGGTATTCACCGAGTGAGCACTGTGACCTTCTGCAAGCTTCTATTTCTATTGTTCAAGGTAGTTATTTTCTAAAAGTGGTCATCATGCCTTAAATATTTTACATATGTGTTTTACAAATAGTACCCAAGATAACTGGAAGAGATAAGGGGAGGGAAGAGATTCCTGTCCCATTTTCTCTCCAGGTTTGTTTATTTCATCAATTTATTGTTCCTCTTTTTGTGTGTGTGGTCTGCCCTGTTGTTTTCCTCTGTGGTCTTCAGTAAAGTGACTGCCTTTGATCAGTGTGGACAATCAGGCATAAAAAAATTAGCATTTCCTGAAAACAGGAACATAACCATATAGCAGTGATCCAAATGTACCTGATACTTTACTTTTAATCTAGTCCAGTGGACTTTCTTGCATCACCAATGCTATAGTTTGAAAGTGGGATTGTCTAGTCCCTTCACCTAAGAACAGCTGCATCTTCACGAAAGAAATAGGCAAGAAAGGTGTCCATGATATAATGATCTTCTACAGCAGTTTTTTTCAAAATATGTTTAGAGCTGACAGCAACTGGTGTTTGTAATTTCAAATTTTAATATCTATCCTCATGGGGTTAAGGCTGGAGAAGAGAAAAACCGCTGATGATCTAGTAGGCTGGAGAAATGTCTCAAATGAAATAAAGTGAAATTAAATTAAGCAACTGGAGCCACACCATGAGACACGCCATGAGATGTGTGGATGGGGTGCTGAGGGGTTGGAAGACCTGTTGCTGGAATCAGCTAGGTTAAAGGTAAAGTGATGCTAAGGTGACTTGGTCCTGTTCCGCCCTTATGCAAAACCTAGAGTCTTTGTAATCACTTTGTTACTCCCGATACTACTCATTTACATATAAATTGGCTGCCACTCCCCGCCCTGTTTAGGCATGGAGCGGGGGTCGCCTGAAGCAACAAACATAAAAAAGGACAGGGAGCTACGTTGTGGGACCTCTTGTGTTGGGAAGTCCTAAGGGACACCCAATAAGTGGGGAGGGAGAGCAGGGAAATAACCTCTTAGCTGTAAGCCAAGATAGGTTTGAGCAGTGCCAAGACAACAGCTGCCCGGGAAAGGCCAGAGCTTGACTGCTACCCTGTTTGAAGTTGTTATCTCCTCCTTCCCTGTCTCAAATTAAAAAACAGAGTTTCTAGTATGCCTCTGCTGAACCCAGACATTTATTTTGCGGGTGTGTATTTCCACGTGGTCAAGGACTATGGTTTACAAGCTGTAAACTGCATTTAATAGGTTCTTCAGTAGTGACCCAAAATAACTGCTGTTGTATTTGATAAATATTTAAAGGTGTGTCATATATAAATATTAACAATATATTTATTATTAAATAATAAATTATGCTTTCTTATAAATACATATGCATACATAATATCAACAATACATATAAGTAATATAATTTTATTTTGAAATTGTATTCTATATTCTGTATTACTAAATACAATATAGTCTATTAGCATGGTATATGCTTTTTTTTTTTTTTTTTTAACTTGTTTTGTTCCATAGTCAGATGAGAGAGAAAAGAGAGATCTTGCATAGAAGGTGTCTGACTTACAGGGTGAGGAAGCTGTGGTTCTGCTGGAATCTGTCCTATCCAGATGTTCCTGAATGATACAGTGTAAGAAATAACACACCTCTCTCTGTGTTGCAGTTGTGCAGAGCACAACTTCTGTGCAGTCACAGAAGGAGACACAAAGATATGGGAGCACAGAATCAAATTTCAAAAATCATCTCAACAGGTTGGAAACTTGGGCTGGAGATGACAGGATGTGAGGTGTAAAATGTACAGTTGTGCTCTGTGGTAGGTGAGGAAAATGCTGATATTGCAAACTAGGTAGCCATTTTTTGCCTTTTTTTTTTTTTAAGCAAAAAATTCTGTGCAATGGGAAGGGAGTACCTTTGCTCTATGGCCAAGGTGAATGGGACAGGAAACAATTTTCAGTAAGAGGAAAGGTCAGGGCTAGGCATGAAAACATGCTCATTAGCCAGTGTGATATGGGAATGGGTGTGCAGAGGGATGTCAGTGGCATGAAGAGGAAAACACCGTGGTGAAATGAAAACGCTTCTCAGTCGGCACATCTTCAGCTTTGTCCTTGTCACAGTGTTGCTATCTGCCCAGAAGTCATCCTGATGCAGAAAAGCACTGGAAACCTCCTCCATTTTGTTGAACAACACACTGGCATGGTATTTACACCTTATCTGAGCTTCAGCAAGTACTTCCATGCAGCAAGTTTCTAGAATGAGAGCCGAAATTAGGGTAAGATTCGCTTTTGGTATGCACTTGGTGCTGCAAACTTTTCTGTTTGTCTTCTCTCCTTAGACCTGAAGCCACAGAGTGTAGTTTCTATACTTCTAGTATCTCTGCAGTCTAAGTACAGAGGGGAGAGGATGTATTTATGTTACAAGTGTTCTCCCAAAGCTGTAGAGAAAACCCTCATCACCCTGTGATAGTTTGCAAAATCTGCTGCAACACACCATAAGGAGCCAGCATATTTTAGCTGGTAACACTCCAAATGTCATAGCTTGGAATTTGCAAAATATTGCAGCATGGAAAAAAAATTAATGAACTATTCTCAAAATGTAGAAGCTGGCACTTTTTTTTTTTTATCTGTGAGATTTTGATCCTTGCTGTTGAGCCAGCCTTGCACAGAAGATGCCCAACTACTCATGGAGTGGAATGTTTTCTGTTTTCCATCATGTGGATTGTGCCCCTATGGCAGTCCATAGTCATACTGCGTCATGCCACTCTACACTCTTAGGTTAAATATTTGCTCAGATTTTGTTGTAACTGAAAGAGTTTTATAGAGTCTTTTTTCATGTTTAATGAGGAAAGTGAGTACTTCCTGTTCAAAATTTAGATTTCATACTGTCCTTTTTTAGCACTGTTAGGGGGAAGAATAATGTCTGGCTTCTTTTTTTAAAACTTTCTTATCTGTAACTATAAAAACAAGGGTGTGCTTTTAAAAACTGAGCTCTTACAGTGCCAGCATTAATTTTTTTAAACCCAGGAGGCAAACATTTATTGTGTAACCAGTAAATTAGAATTGAAACTGTTCTGTAAAGTGGTTGGCATAGTCTGTGCCAGATATGTGTATCCTAGCAATTTTACCAGACTTGATGAGTGCTGATGACTTAATTTCAAACCACTCAAGTTTAACATTTCCATCTCTGATTTCCAGAAGTACTATTACTATAACTATTGTGGAAATAAGCAGGTTAAAAAGAAGCATTGTGTTTTGTGTTTATAATGATTTATTATTAACTTTCCAAATCTTCTAGATTTCAAGTCACAAGTCTCATGTAAAGAGAATGTAGATTCCCTTTACAAGTTTAAAACTTGCACCTCCAAGACAAGACATGGAAAAAAACCTCATGCAAATAACTTGTGTCCAAAGCCTCTGTCAATTAAATCCTGTTTCTTGCACACAGCTTCACACACAGCTAAGAACCCCATAGATGACAAATTCGGTCTCAACTGAATATTATGAATTAAACAAGCAATGTAGTATTCCACCCACTTTGTCTGACCTGCTGTTTGGCATCAGCCTAAAGATCAGGCACAGTGCCAAGTGTCTGCTGAACACGCAGTGTGATTTGATTGAAATACTGGTGACAATGATTTTTTGGCTGGGCAGAGCTGGGTCAGATATTCTGTTTTTTACAAATTTGTCTTGGTCTGAGGAACAGAAGTTACTTATTGTGGGGGTGAATGAAGAAAGTCAGAAAATTATGTATGCAATATGTATAAACACACAGAAAGTAGATTTTCTTTTCCCTTTGTCTCACCATAAACAGTCTAAGGACTCATTCCTGTAAATATGAGACATTATGGTACTATACCGCAAAATACAGGTGAGTTAACCTCTTGGAAACAGAAGCACTTGAGACTCCTGTGAGGAGGAAGGAGCTTTTTGCCTAAATTAATTAATGCTTGCAAGTTTCACTAGATAATTAAGTTATAAGCATTTTTTTCCTGTTTTTTTTCCCGCCAAATAGCCTACCCTTTGGTTAGATTTTTTTTCTCTTGTTCAATAATCTGATCTGAAATAATGAGACTGATTTCAGTATAGCAGTGTACAGGTGCCTTTCTTAGCAATCCATTCACACGTACAGAGGAAAAAAGGTGGTCTGTCAGAGGAAAAAAAATGTGTAAATTTGGATTTACCATTTCTTTTTGACCACAAGAGACATTATACTGAGCATTGCAAATAAGTCATGTCTTGGAACAGCTCCACAATATAGTGGAGCACTACTGAAATACAGCAGCAGGCAATTTATATGGAGGTTGGTTGTTCACCCAGCCCTTTATTTGCAAGTAACATTCTGCACTTAAATTCAGCTCTCTTCAATATGCTGCATCTGCTTTAACACGCTGTGTTTGCTGTATGCATTTGAACAGTCTCAAAGAGGGTCAGAATTTGTTTTGGTCTAGCCAGGAGTCAAAGAAAAATAGCAGCTCAGATCCATATATCAAAGATATGCACAATTAACCTTTGCATTTTATGTTTGTATGTGTGTGTGTGTTAACATTCAGTGCTTTTCTGTTGGATAGTTAACTCTGTAAAGCTAAGTGACCTCTTTCCAGTCAGGCATCTCTAAAAACTGTGTCACCTCTGCTGACCTCCTAGTCCTAGATACTGATTAAATAGTTTGGCTGTATTTGATTAGCTTAGTTTACACACCATTTAACTG
The DNA here is from genome assembly GCF_041296385.1 of Aphelocoma coerulescens. Classification (NCBI taxonomy): domain Eukaryota; kingdom Metazoa; phylum Chordata; class Aves; order Passeriformes; family Corvidae; genus Aphelocoma; species Aphelocoma coerulescens. The sequence goes on from NW_027184085.1 coordinate 54,562,837, forward strand.
GTACAGTATTTACATGGGATAATACTGTGAAGATGGGGGAGGTAAAAACCTGGAATCACTTCAGCAGGCTCTATGAAACAAAGAGGTATAAATCCATCATGTATGCATGTATTTTAAAGTCTCAGTACTGGGCCTGTGGGGTCAATGATTTTTTTTTTTTTTCCTGTGGAGGAGATGTCACTCCTTCAGTGAAAGGCATTGGTTTCCCATATTGCAGCAGTTCCCCTTGTGGCTCTGCTCTGATGTTGGTGCCCTGTCCACAGCTGTGAGATCCACGTGGGGCACGAGGAATATGCTTTTCAACAAGGTGAGAGCAAAGCAAATTGCTCCGTGTTTTACTTCATCACTGTGGATGCACTGCCACTGTCCTCGTACAATGAAAAAGCAGAAAGTCTGAGTGAGCACATGTAGACATCAGCTGTTCGGTCTCTTTCCTTGTCTGCCTCCACCTGTGAATTTCACTACTTGCCTACATTGTGCTGTGTTGGAAGAAAAGTTTTCTTGTTCCCTCTGGCATAGCTGGGGTAAATTTGTAATGTTAGGTTATGTCTGTTCTTTTCATCAAATGCTTTTTATTCCACAACTAATGGCCACTGGGCAATGATTTTCATTAATGTGTTCCAAGGGGTTTCCAGTCTGGTTTTTTTTCTCACTTGAGTTGGGGTTTGTTTGTGTGTTGTCTGGTTTTGTTTTGTTTTTTTTTTTTTTTTTTTTTTTTTTTTTTTTTTTTGTTTGTTTGTTTGTTTACTTTTTGGAGACTGTAGCTCTTCAGAAAAAAACAGGGTGACCAGTGTACCCATCCTTGTTCAGGGGGGACTTCTCAGTAAGATGGAGGAGCACCTGCATGAGGCTCTTGAGACTCCTGTGAGGAGGAAGGAGCTTTTTGCCGAAACGAAGCTCTGCCCTCGCCCCCACAGATGTCATTGTCAAGGTTTGGGGACTGGGTTGGCAAGTCAGTAGGAAGGCTTTCAGGACACACAGGGTTGCCTTCATAGTACCACACAAATCTTTCCATATAATTAAGGCAGGCTTTGGTAGCCTTAATAGAGGGTGGTGGGCAATAGGTGAGAACATCCTGGCTGTGCAGAGGGACCAGGGCTTCTGTGTGGAGGAACCTTATGTTCCTCTGGGATGTTTGTGAGTTGTCAGATTTATACACTGCAGTTTGTAGATGCAGTGAGTTTCCTGTGGTCTTGCACTTTCCGTCCAGGGCTGGTATCCCAGGAAAAGTGTTTCTGGTACTGTATTTAGCAGAGGTCTGCAGTGCAGGCTGGTATAAAAGCCTCCTCACAGCCAGCCAGCAACTGGGAGAGTTGGACCCAGGTCCCTGTCATGGTTTCACCCCAGCTAGCAGCCAACCCCCACACAGCCACTTGCTCACTCCCCCACCAGTGGGACTGGGGAGAGAATCAGAAGTATAGAAGCGGGAAAACTCATGGGTTGAGATAAAGGCAGTTTAATAGGGAAAAAATAGCCATGCACACAAGCAAAGAAAAAGAAGGAATTATTTCATTGCTTCCCATGGCAGGCAGGTGTTCAGCCATGTCCAGGAGAGCAGGGCCCCATCACGTGTAACGCTTGCTTGGGAAGACAAACGCCATCACTCCAAATGCTCCCCCCTTCCTCTTTCTTCCTCACAGTTTTATGTGCTGAGCACGATGCCATATGGTCTGGATAGTCTGGAAATCCCTTTGGTCAGTTGGGGTCACCTGTCCCAGCTGTGTCTCCTCCCAGCCTTCCATGAACCCCCAACTCCCTCACCAGTGTGGAAGTACAAACAGCAGAAGAGGCCTTGGCTCTGTGTAAGCCCTGCTCAGCAAAACATTTTACCAGTGGGCAGGGTCAGCACAACAGACACACACACCAACTTCAAGGAAGAAGTGTAATTTACTATAGTTCAACACAGCAAAGAATTACAAAAGAATAAGCTAAGCAATGCACTCAATCATTACTACAAAAGATTGCCTGTAGTGATGAAGAAAGATACATCACTGGTTACCTGAGTACTTTACCAACATCCAGATCCATACATCAGCTGGGGAGCCCTGGTCACAGTGAAGGACTGGAGGGCCACTCCTGGTAACTGGGAGATCCTACACAGTGCATCCACTTGTAAGCGAGGTCTCCATCTTTGCTGTGAGGGGGTCCGGCTTTTATATTGTGGAATAAACAAGCTTACATACCTTCTAGTGTGGAAACATCTGGTTTCATCCTCCTCTTGGGTTCTACCCAAAGCCTGGCCAGGGCTCAAGGAGGAACCAAGGGAGTTGGCTTTGACCATATACCTCCAAACAAGGCCAGATGTCTGATTTCATGGCCTTGTCCAGCCTCTAAACACAGAAAGATAAATTCATTCTTATCACTCTACATATTCCACTAATGAGGGGATACAAATATCATAATGCTAATGATCATGCATATTTTACTAATGAGCAGATACAAATATCATGTAACATTTGGTTGGGAGGTTCATCTAGAGGTCAGCTTTGGCTCGGGGCCTGTTGTTCAGGCATCAGTACTTCACAATGACAAAACTATATATTTTCAACCCTGTGCTCAGCACAGATCCAGAAGACAGCCCCTTACCAGCCACTGTGAAGAAAATTAACTCTACCTGGCCCAAAACCAGCACAGCCCCCATGATTTATGCCAGAGCCCTCTGTCAGGAAAGTCCTGCTCATGCATCAGGAAGGTCTGCTCTTCCCATTGCATAATGCTATTGCGAGAATTAATGCCTTCTTCCCAAGGCATGAGGTATATTGTTGAAGTTTTATTGAAAGTCAAGTAAATTAAGTTATATAGGTCATTTTCATCTGCTTGCTTCACCTTTCCTCTCTACTTAATGACCACTTTGAAAGACTCTCACAGCCATCAGTGGTCTGGCAGTTTTCCCTCATAACTGTTGGTCAAGTGTGATCCTTTCTGGTTCCATTTGTTTTAAATGCTGCACCACTTTTAATTATACTTTGCTTGTGCAAGATACTTCCTCAAAAATAATAGAAGTGTATCACTTTTGCTGAATGTATAATTATACTATAAGGAATTCAGAATTCAGGAGGATGTCAAAGTAAAATTTCTGCTAATGTGACACGCTATTTGAGAAACAATGCCTTGATTTTGTTGTGTGGGATGTTTTTTTTTTTTTTCCTGGTTTCTGTCAGAGGACTGACAAAAGAAAGAGACATTACCATTTTTCACATGGTTTGACCTATTAGATTGTTTGGTAGAAAGTATCTGAGTAGGCGACAAATTGAATTGCTTTTACATTTCCAAGATGCTTACGTTAGAAAATAGAAAAGACAGCACCAGGTATACATGCTGCATATATAATAATATTACTGCCAAGGAAATTTAATTCAGTCTCCAGTGATGGGTTTGGGCAGATGTTTTGCATTCAGCTAGAGATAAGGTAATGCATGCAGTGCAGTCTCAAGTAAGTAGGAACAGAATGAAACTGATATTCTGTATTAGTTGTATATTATTTATTGTATCTGATAGAAGTGTTGAGCAGACACCTGATACTCACACCATCTGCTTGGTATCAGAAGAGTATGGAAATGCTGTCTGGACTTTCCTTATAGGAGTTGCCGAGAAAAGCTTTTCTTTTGTAAACCACTCCTTTGCTCATGTTTTTCTGGATAATTTGCTTTCTCTGCTAAGGCTATAGTCCTGGCATTAAAAACCAAGGTTTGCATTTAGTAGTTGACTGCAGTGTGCCATCGTCCCTGTATTTTATATCAAGAGAATGAAAAGCAGCAGTTACGATCAGCTCCTGTAAGAAACCAGTATTTCTGTGCTCTGAGGGCAAGAAACTGCAGGAAGACAGTTTTCATAGACTCATAGAATCATAGAATATATAGGTTGGAAGGGATCCTCAAGGATAATTGAGTCCAACTCCTGGCCCCATGCAAGACACCTCAAGAGTCGCACCTTGTGCCTGAGCATTATCCAAACACTTCTTGAACTCTGTCAGGCTGGTGCTGTGACCACTTCCCTGGGGAGCTGTTCCAACCACCCTCTGGGTGAAGAACCATTTTTCTAATATCCAACCAAAACCTCCCCTGACTCAGCTTCATGTTTTTTATTCGAGTCCTGTCACTGGTAACCACAGAGAAAAAATCAGCACTTGCCCCTCTGCTTTCTCTGATGGGGAAGTTGTAAATGCAATGAGGTCTCCCCTCAGTCTCCTCTTCTGTAGGCTGAACAGACCAAGTGACCTCAGCCATCCCTTATATGGCTTCTCCGCCAAACCCTTCACCATCCTTGTAGCCTTTTTTGGATGCTCTATATTACCTTTGTGTCTTTTCTGTGTTGTGGCACCCAGACCTGCCCCCAGCACTCAAGGTGAGGCCGCCCCAGTGCAGAGCAGAGCGGGATAATCCCCTCCCTTGCCCGGCTGGTGATGCTGTGCCTGATGCCCCCCAGGACATGAGTGGCCCTCCTAGCTACCAGGGACACTGCTGACTCAAGTTTTGGGATAGTTCATTATCAGAATATACTGTGGAGAGGAAAAAACCTCAAGTTTTGAAAATCTGCTGTGCTCAAGAACTCTGAAGAGACAGGTGTGAGTAATAGCCTCAGAAAAAGAATGAGAGAAGGATGAAAACAACTCAAAAATACAAAGAAGTTTCCAGCCCTTCAAGTCAGAAATAATCTGATGGAAGTGCACTGAATAATTGGGTGATCACATGCCACAGTAGGGTTTAGGTGGGAGGATGAGTTGGGTCTTTAAAACTTGAGTTTTCCTCAAAAGCCTTGTGGCTCAGGACTGGTGCTTCCAGAAGGAGCTTACTGTATTTTGGTATAAATCTCTCAAGGGAAAACCAAATATTGAATCAGATTCTCCAGACAGGAGACTACAGTTCACTCTGAAATGGTTCCTTTTGCAATAGTGTGCCTTGGTTTTGTTCACTCTCCATCCAGCTGCCCCTGTAGTGTTAAGTGAGACACAAAAAACCATTCCCCACAGACAGAGTTAAAGCAATAGTATTTTCCTAGTAAGAGGAGAGAACAGTATCCAACAGTGTCTTTTTAGGGCTGGTGTCTTAGTCAGTGATACCTTGAGGAGAAAGGGACTACAGCTAAACAGCAAAAATTAAAAATGGGCAATGCGAGGGCTACCTGGTGCTGCCTGATGGTTGCTGGGAAATGCAGCTTGATGTGTGTAGTGCAAGGTACAAGGAAGATCAAGGGAGTGCCCTCACTATGCATCACTCAGGATCTGGCATATGACTGTCAACTGGGATTGCCACTTGGCAGTGACATCCATGGCAGCAGTATGTGCTGTGAAGGTGCAGGGGCTGAAGAGAGCTGATGAAATTGAACCATGCTGGAAACCTTTGCATTACCTTCTACCAGTCCCTCTGGATGGACCTAGATGGCTCACATATTTCTGCATGCCTTTATGCCTAATGGTAAAACTACTAGAAATGTTGGGTCAGTCAGATGCTATGAGGAAGAATCAAGAAAATTACAGGCACATGTGAGCTTTGGTGAAACTGGCAGTGAGTATTTGGTTTAAATATCTGGGTTAAGAGTGTATTTCTTAATAGTAATTATTAAAGTCAGTCTTTAACTTTCTTTGGAAGCACTTGTTAAAGCAGAGGCAGGTGACAGTGCTGCTTTGTTTCACTGAGAAGCTAAGTGCAGTGGTAACATTCCCATTTGTCTTCTTTATGGACATTTGTTTAAAGATATACCTGTGATTTGGAGTTTTTGGTAGCCTTTTGCTGACAATCATTTCTTAAATCAGCCTTTTCCTAATGTTAAATGCTGGTGCCATAGACTCTGTACATTACTGGCTTCACAAATATTCCATAGGTAACAAAAGTGAACTGGTTGTTTGTAAAGCTTGAAGCTAATAAATACAGCCCCATCACTGGATGGTGCACAGTGATGGCTGTGGTTCAGATTTGCACCATGTTGGAGTGATAAGCATTTGCAGCCACCCAGGTGAGCAGTCAGTCTCACCAAGCACCACCTGCCTAGTGGCAAGGTAGTTTCTTAGGCTCTCAACCTGTTGCCACTGGCCTGAGTGATCTCCATGCACTGGAGAGCAGTGCCACCATGGGTTTCTTCTGTATGTCTTGTATCTTCACATATTTGCCTCAGGTATCACTTCCAGTTACTGGCACAGAACCAATCCTGCCTGCCAAATGGTGTATTTGTCCCAGAGGCTGCTCTCCATCCCCTTGCCCTGCCCTGTCCATCTTGCCTGGTCTGTACGACTGGACTCTGGATGAGAACAACCAGAAGCTTTACGTTAAAAAAAATTTTTAATGGCTATTTACCAAATACAGTGCTCTTAGCTATGAAATGTTTAACTTACACAGCTGGGCTGCAGAGAGAAAAATTTTTTGACTGCCCTTTCCCTATCTATCATCTTCCAAAAGTGTACAGCCAAGAGATTTTAATTTCTTCCCTTTTTGTCTTTGGCAGATTTATCCTTGTATTGCACAGATATTCTAAACAGAGGCCTTTTAAAATTCTGTGAGAGGCTTTATTTTTGTTTGCATCTCTTTTAGAAGTATTCCTAAGTCCATTTGTTCCAGTCTGGCAGACAGCAAGTAAGCTAAATTTCTCCTCATATCCCTGAGCATTTTGCTTGCTTTAGCAACCACAGGAATGGATTTCTCTGTAGTGTGCTGTGGTGCAGCTTGAAATGAAACCTGATTTCAACAAAGGCGGACACACCTCCATCTCCGAGTGCCAAACAGAAGGAGCTACTTTATGTTTTTAACTGGTCTAAAAACAGTTTCACATTGAAAGGGGGAACAGAGCTGTTCAATTTTATCTCATGCTGCTGTTGGGCCTTATGAAACTGTGGAGCTTGCCGTCAGCCAATGTAATTTGGGTTGCTCCTACTTCTCAGATGTTCTGTGTTTTGTAAAGGCTTTGAGTGCTTTGTTTCAGTGCCATTTTTTCTGTGGACATGGGCAATTGTAATTTGGCTACAAAGAGGGAGCGTTACAGAAGTGCTAGCATTCATGCCTCATCAGAAGCAACATTTCAGTACTTGCATTTCTGTTCGAGTGACATGGTTGCATTTTAAAAGGCAGTTGCAGAAAGATCATCTTCTCCCTAGTATACATGACACAAGGAGCAACACTTGTGTCTGTCCTACAAGACTTAAGTGTGTTCACCTGCTGTGTGTGGCAGAATTTCTGTTGTTGCAGGAAAGCGTGGGTCAGAAATTGCTTCCCACCTTCTGTCTAGCCAGGGCAGGGGCATATTGAGCCTCCCAGGACAGTAAGTGAAATGTGCCCTTCCATTTGGCACACCAGCAAAGTCCCCACATAGGGGGCTGCTTTGCTAAGGGTTGGTTTACAGCATTGTCTTTGGCTTTGTACATGTCATAGGACTGTGGCTGGAGATGCCATGTTGCTCTGACTCTTCAGTGTAGTCTCATACAGATGCTATTGAAACCTTAGACTGAATGGACAGCATCAGAAGGGTTTGGAGGCTGAGCATAGCAGGGACTTTTTTCAGTGGTAATACTCAGTCAGCACTCCTATCTTTCTCTTTGGTGCCAACGTGCACCTTTTACTTGCAATTGGGCAGGTGGAAGTGTGTGTGTGAACTTATGACAGGAACTCTTGTTCAGATCTGGAGGATTCTGTTTTCCCCTGCCTTGTATGTAGCACTGCCTGCTGAGATGCCGGCAGGTAAAGATGAAATGCTGTCAGTGCAAAACAAGGTGAAATTCAGCTTAAGGCTTAGATGTGGTGTAAGTCAAGGGATAATTGTCTCTCTGGCTTCTTTCTGAGGTTGCTCCAGCATTGACAATTCACAGCATTATTAGAGGGCATCTTGCCTTGGCAAATCCAGAAGAAGTGCTACTATCTACAGAGATATGACAACATCACTGCTGAGTTTGGTGGCAGTAATTTTCACTGCTGCCCCCCCCAACTGCATCTCGCTGGTAACACTTTGCAACTGGAAGGAACCAGCCTTGTTTTCAGACACCTCAAGAGTGGTGCAAAGCATCAACACAAGAATTCACAGTACAGATTTTTCTGTTTTGGACTCATACTAGTAAATAATCAGGAGCTTTGACTGAAGCAACTCTTTCTGAGAGGAGATGAAGCTGTCTAAGTGCATTGCCAGTGAAATCCGATTGGAAAAATGTCAGCAGTAATTAAAGAAAACTGGTCAGGGCAGTTCAATACACTTGCATCCTGTATAAATGTCAGCATGTTCTTTTTCACCCTTTCTCCTTTTTATTTTGGGTTATAACTTCTAAATAAGACCCTGTGTCATTCCTCACTATAATTCCAAAATAGCTCTTCTAGGTTCTGTTTTACTTCTTCAAACAAGACATGTCCAGATGTCTGCTGTGTGTAAGAGATCTGATTGGCTTTAAATGCAAATATACTCCATGACACAGTCGAATGAATGGGTATCTAATCTGTGCATGTCCTTGCAGAAAACATTGTCAAAGATTGGATTAATAATTAGTATGTTAGAAAGCTCTATGTTACCCAGAGTGTGGTCCTCAGCTATTCTTGGCAGGTTTTTCAGTGTTTGTCTTTAGTTATAGGTTATTCATATCTAGAGAGAGCTAGAAGAAGTTAGATATTGATATCAACATCCCTGGCATGCCTATACAGTATGACAGTTCTGCTTGTATTTGTAGGATAAAGGTGTGTCAGGGTTTTTCCCTTTTTTTGAATGAGGAAAGCCTGTATGTTTTCTACTAACTCTAGTGAAAGGCTGGACTAAATGCAATCACAAGAAAGAATTAGTTGGAAACACTGTCAGGTTGATACAGTAAAACACCTTCTGTTTTCTTTGAAACCTACTGAATTTTAGGAAATATTTTGGTTGATTGTCTGTTATTTAATTGGCAGGGAGAGGAGAGGAGAGGAGAGGAGAGGAGAGGAGAGGAGAGGAGAGGAGAGGAGAGGAGAGGAGAGGAGAGGAGAGGAGAGGAGAGGAGAGGAGAGGAGAGGAGAGGAGAGGAGAGGAGAGGAGAGGAGAGGAGAGGAGAGGAGAGGAGAGGAGAGGAGAGGAGAGGAGAGGAGAGGAGAGGAGAGGAGAGGAGAGGAGAGGAGAGGAGAGGAGAGGAGAGGAGAGGAGAGGAGAGGAGAGGAGAGGAGAGGACCATCACAGGTGGAAAAATTTGTTTGTTTTTTTTTAATTATCTTTCTAGAGACTAAGAATTTTGTCAGGATGCATTTCTTGAAAGTTAGTGGTTTGCTTTGGAGGTGTATACCTTAAAATAAATTCCTATCCTGCTCGTAATTACTTTTATTCAGCTATTTTTACTAGCAGCATTTTGTCTAGGGCCATTTCTCACTCTAATGAAATGAACCAATATGAACAGAAATGGGTAATTTTGCAAGGAATTTCCTCATCTATTTTTGTGCAATAAGTTCAGTACTAATAAAGCATAACAGGAACCGACTTTAATGAATCACAGAATCATAGAATGGTTTGGGTTGGAAGGGACTTAAAAGATCTAGTTCCAACCCCTGCTGCCATGGACAGGGATGCCGTGCACTAGATCAGGTTCCTCAGAGCCCCATCCCACCTGACCTTGAACGCTTCCAGGAATGGGGCATCCACAGGTTAATGAAGACATGTGATGCAACAATGTAATAATACATGCAACAGTATATTAATGTTTTTTTCTTACACACCTGCTTCCACTTTACTGGTCCTGTGATTTATTCAGTCGTTTTCATTTGCATTGCCAAACATTCAGCAGTGCATGTAGCACTTTGTTTTGAACTTCAGTTGTCCAAAGGCTCCAGCTGGGGTTTTAAATCTCTAAGAGGAAATAAGTGAGAGTTTGTAACATTTGAGGGTCCTCCATAATAGATAGAGCTCTTCTTCCAAAGTCTATTGCATGCCAGTTGAACATTCTGGAGTTTCCCTCTATTTCTTAATCACGCACCTTCCCTAAATCTACATATTGTACATGCCAAATCCTGCACTGATGTTAAAAAGAACTGCGCTTACTTGAGAACACACATTTAGCTCTTTTGGCCAAAGCCCCAGTACTTGCCTAGTTAAAGCTTTGTCAGGTTTTCAGACCCTCAGGGTGAGATTTTATAGATGTTTAGTTTACACAGACCTCTGAAGATCCCATTCACTGCTTGTGATTACATAAATGCTTCTAAGAACTGGGGCCTGGGTTGACTGAGCCAGCCAGTGTCAAAGGGACCTTTTCCACGTACATTCAGCCCCGCTGAACTCAGACCTGCAAGTTTTCGTGGTGGCATGCAGAGTGGCCTGGGTGGGCTCGGTCCCTCAGATCTCTGGATGTCCCATTCTCCACCTTCTCCATCAAGAGAACAGTAGGTCATGCTGCTTGTCCTGTTGTTGGATTGCCACCAACCCCTCACCTGTATGTGGATAAGCATCATGAGGCATCGATCTCTGCATACTTTCAGGGAACTCATCTCGTTAATCTTGAAATGTAATCTGTTTTAAATCTTGGTTTAATTTTCATTTTAATCTCAATTGATTAATTATATCATGTTAGAGGCACACAGCTAGATATGTTTCTAGGGATAAAAGGAAATTTGGCACATAGTTGAGTGAAGCATTTCTAATCTTTTTGTCCTCTGGCTGTCAGCTACAGGATGTAACTCTGTATTTCTGACTGGTTTACATTTGAATGCAAATCCTTGCTAGCTCATTTCTAGGGCAGCTTTTATATCACTGGTTTTTCTACATCATGTCAAAGTCAGTTCTAGGAATTTTTCTTAGGGACTCAGTTGCCTATGCTCTGTTGGATACAAGCCTGTTCATGGAATAATCTGCTATCTTTAAGTTTCTTGTATTTTTTTCAAGTTTGTTCTCCAAGAATAACTTTTTTCTGTGAGACTGGAGGGTTTTTTTAAAAGATTTTAAAAAGCAGCTGCAGGACAGAACCTCAGAGTAATGCCAATAGTTCAATGATAACAATAATTGTTGATACTTCAAAAAGCACACTGTAAAGACAGTTCAGAAAGTTTTTCTTGCTGAGAATTAAGTCCTTTGAGAATTGTTTAACATCCAAAACCATCTCTGTGTTAAAAAAAGGAAAAACCTAAACTGTTAAATTCTAGTAAATTTCATCGTTACACAGAAATGCTGAGTTTCTACAATTTTTCTAATTTCTGTAGGAAATAACCTCCATTTTTCATAAGAGGTTAATAATGTTGTTTCACTGGCACTATTTAGGCAAGTAATGCATGTTTTCAATATTGCTATAGTAGCACTATTCCAATTTTCAATTGATTTAGAAAAGCTCTGAAATGAAAGAAATCCTAGAAATAAAAATGACAAATCAAATCTGGCACAGTAAATTCTTTCATCCACAGAAGCTGCTTGCATTTGCTTGTGAGGAATAGCATGGAATAGTTAAGTTGGTTGGGCTGGAAGTGAAGGAATTGGTTTCCCTCTAAGAAGATGGGAGAGTTTGGACTTCATAATTTTTGTGCAAATCAGTGTTAATATTCCTATTTTCAGTAAATCATGTGCAGACTTTCTCTTAATATAATTTCTAGGAAAATGAAAAGCCAAGGAAAGCATCTTGCCTTCAGGCTTGATTCTTCTCACTGTAATTCTAAAGTTAGAGAGGGTACACACACTTCGTTGTAAACTCAGGAAATTATGTATTTTAAACATTTTCCAAACACGGGGTGTGATCTCTCCATTAAAGAATGATTGTGAACTACAAGCTGAGACAAATCCTAGCGTCTTTGATATAATGCAATTTTAGTCTCAGGTCATCATGAGAAATGGTGTGAAGGCAGATGGAATTTTGGAACAAATTTTCATAAACAACACAATATAACCAATCCATGATAGATAAGCTCCCTGGTAACTTCAATAAAATATAGACTGTTTTTACCTTAAAATCTTATTGTTGATATGCTTTTCAGAAATGCCTTCTCAGAAGATATATTCTTTCCTTAAAAATATCTTTGCTGAATACATAGATAATAAAACATGAGAGATGACAAAGATTGACTTGAGGCTACAGCAAAACTCTCTGCTATGTTTTACTAATCCTTATGCACAGGCATCTTCTCAAGTACTCCTCTGTGTTGTAGCACTGGTTGCATGGTATACCAATGTACATTGTTGTCCCCATCACATTTATGCAGATGTTGCCTTTGACACTCATATTGACAAAGTTTGTGGAGGCACTGTGAATCTCAGGTCTTCACCCTGGCACTGCTTCTGCAGAGCTGTTTAACTATTAAAGTGTTGACTGGATGCAGAGTTCCCTGTCACTATCATTTTTGCCTCTTCCCAAAGCAGGTTTTAAACCAGAGGTTCTGCATCGCATACTAGTGTACCTGAGAGTCCCTGCTTGGTTATTGCAAGACACATTTCTGGCAAAAGCAAAACCAGGGACATTTTTTTTTTCTCTGGAAATTCATGTTGCTGTTGTCACCTCTTCCCCTTGCCCAGCTTGCTCTGAGTGATGATGCCAGCTCTGTATAAAAGACAGGTTGGAGTCATTAAAAGTGGAGGCAGGAATTTCTAGCACTTACGAGAGATACTGGATTGAGAAAAATGGAGCAAGAGGTCTTATTCTTGGGTTTTTAAGTTTTGGTACACAAAATGTGAACTCAAAGCAACAGAATCTGGATTACTAAAGGGATTGAAGTACTGGTGACTGAGCTAAAAAATGTTATCAAAACCAACGATAAAATAATTATGTGAGTGTAGAGGCATATTTGAAGCAGTTTGGGCTTTTCAAAAAACAGAAATCAAAACTACAGAATGACAGAATCAGTTAGTTTGAACTGATAACCTCTGATATTATCAAGTACAATCTTTGACTGAACACCACCTTGTCAAATACAGTATGGCAGTAAGTGCCACATGCAATCTTTTCTTAAACACCTCCAGGGATGGTATCTCCATCAATTCCCTGGGCAGCCTATTCCAATGTTTAGTCCCCTTTCTGTGAAGAAATTCTTAATGTCCAACCTGAACCCCTTGAGGCTATGTCCTCTTATTTTTTCACTATTTATCTGGAAGAAGAGACCAAACCCAGCTGGCTACACAGAGAGTTGTAGAGTTGTTGTGAAAAGGTCTCCCCTGAGCATGTTTTTCTCCAAGTTAAACAGTTCCAGCTCCCTCAGCCATTCTACATCAGACCTGTGCTCCAGACCCTTCCCCAGCTCTCTTGCCCTTCTCTGGACACGCTCCAGCACCTCATTGTCTTTCCTGCAGTGAGGGGCCCAAAGCTGGACACAGCACTCTAGGCACGGTCTCACCGGTGCCAAGTGCAGAGGGACAATCACTGCCCTGGTCCTGCTGGCCACACTATTGCTGATACAGGCCAGGATGCCATTGGCCTTCTTGGCCATCTAGGCACATGCTGGCTCATGGTCAGCTGCTGTCGACCAGCATCCTCAGATCCTTTTCCACTGGGCAGCTTTCCAGCCACGCTGCCCCCAGCCTGTAGCACTATATGGGGTTGTTGTGGCCAAAGTGCAGGACCCAGCACTTGGTCTAGCTGAACCTCATCCAACTGGCCACAGCCCATCTATCTAGCCTCTCCAAAATTCATCCATCCAGGGAAGTGGCTGGAGTGACATTATTCCTTGGGCAAGTCCAACATCACAGAAAAGACATTTTGGACCTTATTCAATGGCCACTGCACTCAGTGAAGTGTTCTAAGCAAATTTCATGGTGGATAGCTTGGCTGCACCACAAGAACTGTTTCTTTCTGTGCAACAGTGGTCCTACCTCTGTTCAAGGAATGAGGAACAGTGCAACAGTAAAAAATGTTAGAGGTGGAAACATTCATTTTGCCTTTGCTGTTGAAAGACACTTTATGAAAAGGATGGGTTTTGTTTGAAGATGTGGAAAAGTTCAGTGTCAGACCCATTATAACCTCAGTGGAAGGTAGAGCCAAATTCATACAAATGGCAGTTATACGGTTTTCCAAGTGCTGGAAAGCCAGGACAGATTTTGCACTGATCATCCTTGCTACATCACCTCCATTGCTGCTAGTAGACAAAGCCATGAGTACAACTGAAAATATTTGCTCCTGCCACACTTTTCTCTGCTCACTAACGTAGGGGCACATAATGGTTATTGGACAGTTCATCCAACAGTGTGTAGGTCCACAGAACTGCTAGTCCTAAAATTTGCTTTTATTTGTCAAGCTGAAGGAACACAGTTTTTTTAAGCTAGGAAACAGAGTCCTTGTTGTCTCTCAGGTCTTTGTTGCATGTCCGTTTCTCGCGCTTCACGTGTCGGAGGAAAATAACTTTAAGGGATGGGACTATGCAACTACACAAATTTATTGTTTAAAATAACAAACGCATCAGTCGAGGCGTGAGATTTTACAACACCTCCGAGTAATGGCGACTAGTCACAAGATTTAGGGTTACATCATAATTTATAACTTCCTAATCCAATAGATACTTAAAACGACACTTTGTTTTAGATTAATGACCTATCACCTGTGGCACTTCTCACTGCAATGCAGCTATGTCTTGACCAATAACTTCTCATGTCACGTACACACAAATGTCTCTCTTATACCATCTAAATTCTTAACTTAAACTATATAAAATCACACTATTATATTTTAAAACCCTTCACCAAAACACCCAGTGTACAATTTTACTTATAATGATAGGAACACAAGTTTGTAATCCTGTTGCTTAAAGTCCACAAATCTTTGTCAATTAAGCCAGACCTAGTCTCTTCCAGGGTTGTAAATCAAAGCCTCCTTTAATTGCAGGAGTTTCTACTCCTCTGTCTCCCACAGTTGCAGATCACAGTGAGAAGTGTCTTTGTTAAGAAAATTAGTTTCATTGAGGCTTTGAGAGAAAGTTTCAGGGCTGTGCTTGCTAAACACTGAAGTGAACAAGCAGGATTTCTCTGTCTTCCATGTTTACACTATGTAAACACTATCACTATGTTTACTCTATTAGGTGCTTTCAAAATCCTAAAATCTTTTCTGAGTTCAGCTATTCACTGCCCAGTTGTAAGTAGTGTAGAGTGTTGATATTTTACAGGATTACATTAGTGCCACAGAGCTTCTGTGAAGAGCCTGGCAGAACATGTTCTTTATGGGATGCGTAAGGAAGACAAAGGGTAAAAAAGACGAAGCATAGCAATGCCAAATTCTTTGACTTCTCTGGAGCTGTAGGTACTCAGCAACTTTGCAGATACGTTTGTGAACTAGAGAAAGCTATGTCTTAGGTTACAATGTAAGATGTAACCAAGAGTATGTATTCTATCACCATCTGTTAAAACCAGGTGGGACAGTGTTCTTTATCTCTTCCATGACACATCCCTGACAACTCTCTCTGGAGAGATATTTTTTTGTTGATGGGCTATCAAGCCTCACTGCATGACTCATAAATTACATCATCCCGTTGTGAGATGCTCTGCCCAGGGGGAGGAACCAAACATTCCTACCTGGATATAATCTGAGGTTTGGAACACCACAGGCAGCTCTTTCCTACTGGAGTCCCAGAGGACAGGAGCTACATAACCACCACTGGACCTTCCGAGGAAGACCAGACCCCTCTGCAGGATCACTGCTTCAACAGAACCACATCACCTCAAGAGTACTGCAGCCACCATTTAATTGGACTGCTACCACCACCCTGCCTTGACAGGGTGTCAGGTCATATCCTGACTCTGTCAGTGTTTTTGTACTATTGTGTTTATTTTTAACTTTCCTTTTAAATTGTAGTTCTGATTTCAAGTCTCTCGCTGGTTTGCTTTCAAAGTAGTACAGGTCACTTTCCTTTCTGACCTGTTCCTTGGAAGGTTCTTCCTTCCAAGGAAGTCCTGTGCCTTTCTGTACCATTCTCTGATGATCCTGCACCCTGCAAATGAGAACAACCAAATCAGGCTTATATTCCTGAGAACTGAAGCTCAGGACAGGGAAGCACCAGCATAAGGGCTGGCTTGGCTGGGGATTCATGATAAGGAATTAACATGTCTGAGGAATTATCAAAAGAATCACAATGAGCTGGGGAAAAAGGAATGAGAAATAGGTCAGTCTCAGGAAGCTTAACTGAGACTGGCATGTAGGTAATAAGAGAGGTTCTTACGTGACAAGATCTTGCTCAGACTGACCAGGTTTCCTGCACCATCTATTCTGCTCCCTTTTCACCTGCTTCTCCTGGTGCTCTTTTGGTCTCTCTGTGACCCTTCAGACACACTGTGCAAGAGCAGGGCTCATGTAGCCCCTGTTTAGTAGGTGCTGGGGAAAAAGACTACAAAACCAGAAACAGTGTAGCATTACATTCAGATTAAGGATCGAGCCCCCAAACTGTTCCTTAGTCAATTCTGCTGTCAATGGGTGAATCATTTTACTTTGTGAATGAGGCAGGCCCTTGGGAGGCTCTTAATCCTGTGATAGTCTTCCACATGAAAAGGTGAGGAAAGCCACAAATGCTGTCCCAGCCAGCTGAAGGAGTTTCAGCAGCAAACAGGTTTTGCTGCTTTGCTCTGGCTTGCCGTGATGATGACGGCTGTAGCTGAAGGCGTGCCACACTTGGCAAGGAAAGCATCCTGAAGACTAACCATCAACTCAGAAGGAGCTGCAGCCTTGTGGAGCTAATGTGACAGACAACTATGACATTTTTTTGAATGAAGTACAGCATTACTTGCCCAGAAACAAATGCATTATTTTTCCTTCCTACTACCCTCTGAGCCCCTTTCTCAGGAAAGCATTCTTGGTGCTGCTTGTTACTGGTAGGAATTGTAATTGTGGTTCATTGAGAGTAAAGCCTGCTTATTCAGCAGCACAGCTCCTGCTGACTTCAGAAAGCCCAAAATATAAGCTCAAAATCTCTGAGACACACAAGAAGGAAGGCACTTGCTACACATAAATGACTGAATTTATGTAAAATTTGGGGTCCTAGAATTGTGGGGGTGGCAAATTAGCATGAAGGTTTTGTTCTGTTCCTAATGTGTATCCCTATTTATTTCTAAATAATTTCTTACAGAGCTAAAACACGGACAAATAGCATAAGCTTACATAAGTTGGAGATGTGATTTTTTTGTGGTGAGAGGTTCTTTTTCCCTTGAAGACACCATCCAGAGACTGTACGAAAGTGTTAAGGAACAGTCACATATGAGCATAACTGGAGGAATTACTCACTACCTTAAGGATACATGACATAGCCAAACTACCTCACAGGCTTGCAAAACTTGCCAGGATTTGTGAGCCTTTCCTCTGTAATGTATACCCTTCTGTTTCCTGGAGAGACACTCAATTAAAAACAGGTCTTCCTAAGTAAAAGGAGCCATATACAGTTTGTATCAGAGGTAGAAGTCAACCCCTTCCCCCCATGGTGAGCTGGTTAAACTAGTTGATTCATACTTTGTCTGTAAGATGCCATTGTTTTTGACATGCTTGCTTTCTCTCTCTGCTTCTTCTTGCTTCATAGTCCTCATTTCAAGCAGAAAGTAAATTCAATAATATTTGAGTTGACATGGAAGTTTTGTACTCCAGATGTCAAAAATCAGGGAAAATGCAGTAACCTATTCCCATTCCTTCCAGTTTGTTAGTCTGTTTTGGTTGTCCATCCTGGTCCTTTGTCATCTTGATGACCTCCTGAGCAATATTAGTGAAGAAATCAAAGCACTGGGGCAAAGAGGCTGAGTTTCAACTCTGCTGTTAGCAGGGTCCCTCAAAGGAGGTAGCAGAGAAGGTGATTAGCAGTGGTGTGATTTTGGATGCTCTGTTGCATGGCTGTGGCCCCCAGCATTTGGAGGTGCTATCTGGGCAAGGCTGCAGCTCCTGCTGAGTTTACTTCAGCATTGTACTTTGTGAAAGAGCAATATGCAGGTGATCCTGGATTGATGGCTAGCAGGGCCTGTGGGACTGCAGGAGGACTTTGTGGGGACTTCAGTACTACTCTGACTTTGTGGATGAATTTGGATTTCTGCTGTTATTGACCTCAGTCATTTATCAATGCAAAACATTTGGCTTAAGAAATGATAGTAATAAGAGAAGCCCTAGTATTGTCCATTAGCTAAAATCTTGAATGACATTGACCGTGGTGGCCAAACCTTTAATACACAGTGCTTTTAATTATGGAAAGATAGGTCTTTCAGAAAAATGAAGCAATGCTTCCCCTTCAGATGGTGATGGAGTAGTAGCCTGGTAAGTTTGGACAGGGTGGAGAGACTGAAAACAGAAAGGATTTAAAATATTCTGAGCTTCTTTTTTAAGTATGAGAAAGCAGAGCCCAACTGCTTTCAAAGTTTTTTTGAATGTAGAAGCTGATAAAACATTGCTTCTCCATAGAAACACTTAAAGCTGTAAGATTGGTTTGACATCCATTCTATGTAAAATGAGTAAATGTAGGGCTTTTTACACCTGTCTTTTAATGTTTTAGTATTTGGGTTTTAGTTTTTATACAGCTGTCTGATTAGAACAATTATTTTTTATTATTAACAAAAGTAAATTTTGCATTGTATTTTTATTTGAGAATCTTGAACTTTTAGAAAATTCTAAGTATCAGCCTTGGCATCATGTCCCAAGAGGACTGTTACTGTAGTCCTGGCTATATTGTTCCCTTGGAAAAGAATCAGCATGGAAGTACTAAAAATCAGTAATGGTAATAAAATTTCAAGCATAGATATGTGTGATGCAAGTTAGTCTGAATTGACTTATCTAACATTACCCTGGGAAGGA
The DNA here is from genome assembly GCF_041296385.1 of Aphelocoma coerulescens. Taxonomy (NCBI): domain Eukaryota; kingdom Metazoa; phylum Chordata; class Aves; order Passeriformes; family Corvidae; genus Aphelocoma; species Aphelocoma coerulescens. The sequence continues at coordinate 54,581,468 of NW_027184085.1, forward strand.
AATCCATTGCTAACTACCTGGGGTTCTGTGAGAGTACAGAATCCCAACAAGATTTTTTTTCCTTCTTTACTATAAAATATACCATCACCCTCCCTGAGCTGTAGGTCCATCAAATGCATGTTCCAATGTACAGACACTGCTGGAGGACACCCACTTCCCACTCTGCATCCTCCCTTTTTTTTGCATTCAGCTCCTTCACTGCATCTTCACCTCTGCTGCCTCCTTTCTGAGGGAGCCATATCACAGAATTCCCTTTTAGTCCTGAGGAACCTTCCACAAGGTCCTAACCAAAACTCCACTCTATCACTTTCATGTGCAAGGAGCCAGAAGAGAAAATGTAGTTGAGGTAGCCAGATCTCTGCTCCCCAATGGTGTTTGTTCATTCTTTTTATGGGATAAAGGAAAGGGGTCATGCTGGACAGCTACCAACTGCTATTGCTCCTGGGACTTGCCTGGTGTCAGTGCATCTTCTCTGCATCATAACAAAGGGTCTCTTGCTATTGCTCTGTGCAAAACCAGGAAGAATTTTGTCTGCATTAATGTAGCTAAGCCAAGTCCCATCCTAAAACATGGAAAAGGGCTACTCTTTAAGGGTTGCTACTTTTCATTGCCCTTTGGTCATCAAATAGGCCTACTATGACAAAACTCTGGTTCTGGATACAGAAAATACTGCCTTTCCCAAATCAAATGATGTCCCCCTTAATGCACTAACAGATCTCAAGGCATGGTTTTGCAATAGGAGCACATTCTTGCACAGCACACATTCTGTACGCATTAGTCATTATAGTGGTACATTGTAAATGAGGTTGTAAAATCTAAAAAAGCCTTAAAATTTGACTCTGTCTTCTGGGTCCAGATAGCTGCAGTGAATTCAGCACCCAAATATGCTTCACTCTGAATTAGGTATCTGAACTGTAGGCTCTGAACTGCAGAAAAGTGCTGTGGAAGATTAAGGCTTCTGTAATGCAGTTAAAATACCAGTGTAGATCACATTGAAGCTACAGCATGTTTTTGCTAGTTAGATTTCAGAGTTATCATGTTATCAGGTTATTAAGCATGAGAGTCATTTTATCAGATCTTGCCAGGCTGAATGAAGAATTTACATAATCTCTAGAATGGGATTTAGATAACAAGAGCAGACTGTCATCCAGGATCATGCTGTCTGACTGAGCAGACAAGGTCCTCTTCAGGAAACCAGGTACATAATGATGCATTTGCTCTGCTTTCTACAGCATGAGTCTCTCCCTGCCGAAGTGCCATTGGCAACTTCTCTTGTAGTTGGCAAACTGAAGACACGGTGCTTCTGAGTAACTGCACAAACAATTTTGACCGTGGCAGTCAGACAGTGGCAGACCTTATCTCATTTCCCTAAGGGGAAAATGGTCCTTCAGCCAAACATGGCTTTCTGTCTTCCCAAGATACATTCCTGGTTGTGTGGCAACTGCGCAGCTCTATGATACTGATGCAGCTTCTGACCATATCACTGACTTTAGCTCTCCCTCCTTTCCACTGTTCACTTTCCAGATTGTCTTCTTTGCCTTGCTATGAGTATGGTGTTCCTCCTCCTGTCGTTTGGTGTTTCTTCTTGGCAGGATACGTTGTAAGTACCTGTCTTTGAATATGTCTCTCAGAAGAAACATGGATGCCCCAGGGGTTTTGACCCCTGTTAAGAGTGATGGTGAATCTTTAAAAGCTTTGAAACAAATAACAAAATGTAACAAAATAGAAGTTTTAGATATTTAAAAGTTTAATGTTTGAAAAGGGAAGCCTTCTCCAGTGCCTAAAAGACTTGCAAATTGGGGACCTTCTGCATTTATTATATTTCACAGATGCTCTGGTCGTGCAAGGAGCTTTGAATTGCAGGTGATGCTCTGAAGTCTCTGTTTGCATGTGGGTTAGAATTCAAGTTATTGTAGCAGTTGTTCTCTGTGCATGCACTCTGGCTTGAGCTACTGCAAAAACAAGCTTGAATTTTACACAATTTAATTTCCTAATGATGTACTTCCTCCTGTTCATTCATTCCTCCATGCTTAATTTCAAAGATGTTGAAAAAATACCTAGAAATTTACAAAGTTTCTAGAAATTCCCATGCTGGGTCCATTCTTGACCCCACCAAAGACTCACAGTGTGTGGGGTGAAAAGACCTGGGAGGAGCCTTGTGGGGCAGACTGTAGGCAGTACTTGTCTATTTTATTTCCAGTTTTTCAGTTTTGGTTTCCACAGACCAACCCTTGCCTGGTGAACGGGAGTGGGCAGGGATGTGCAGAAATCATTGAAACACAGCCTCCTCACCTCCCTTGGCACAGAGCAAACAGCGATATCTGCAGCTAACTGGTGACAGGTGACACTGAGGAGCAACTAGGTAGGCAGGTAGTAATTTGTGTTGATTGTGTTTCGGGGAAGGCATTCCCCAGGGGCAGTTAGGCACCGTGTGGCTGTCTTTTTGAGCCTTGACACAGTTAATTTTGCATCCAAAAGTGCTTGTATAGAAGAGGACAAGGGATAAAATGAGGTGTAACATTGCCATGAATGCTGCATTTCATCTGGGAAAAATATAATGTGCTTTTCTGCCTATATGAAAACAAAAGTGAAATGAGAACAACAGGAACTCCAAGACTTGCAGGTCGTGTTCACAAAGCACAGGGGAGAGAGGATTAGGGAGAGCCTCCAAACAGACCTGCAGAAATGAGCAGAAGTTCACAGATACTTTAGCTGCCTGAGGTCACTGGAGATGACTTCTCTGTCATTAGGTATATACAAAGAGAGACACTCAGGTTTTGCTGTCATCTTGTACTGCAAATTTCTAAATAGTTTTGATGAAAATGGCAAAAGCTTTTCTTGAACTGAATAATTATTTAGATGTCGGAAAACAGACGTGAAAAAAAGCAAAATGTTAAATCTCAAAGTTGAAGGAAGGTTGTGGCTTAAGTCTTGCAGGTCCTTTAAGAGTCTCTTAAGCCTTTGAGCAACTGATGACTATCAGTATACAACAGTGAAGGCTAAGCTTGTTTGCTTATTCCTTGTATTGAAAATTCAGGTTTCGAGCCTTCCTTTTGATGTCTCTCAAATTCAGTTGAAAAGGAGATATTTGATTCAGTTGACAAATGTACATAAATTATGCAAAGCTTATCGTTTCTTCAGATCCAGTGAAAGTTGGTGCTTGATTGCCACGCTGGTGTTTAAAATTAATTGTATGTTTAATTTTAATTTCCTAGGTATGAACACACAATCACCATCTTTTGGACTGCTTTTATATTTTGTCAGAGGTTTAAGCTTCTAGTCATTTTGCCACTGATACTGAACTGGCTTGTTTGAAAATCAGTTTTCTCTTCAGTTGTATATTGCAGGGATGTTCCTGAGAATGAGGAATGAGGCTGCTTATAACCAGGCATAGTTTTGAGACATGTTTTGAAGAGCATGAGATAAGAGTGAAATGGGTTTAGCTGAGCGTACGAATGTTTCATTTGCCCGTGCAAACGTGGTCATGGTTTGGGAGTGCTGAAGAGCAGGGTTTTGCTCTCTCTCTCTCTGCAGGTGAGCAGTAAATATGAGCTTGGCAACACACGACCACGAGTGCCAGGACCCTGTGATCTGAACCGTGTCTTCAGCTGACTTCCCAGTGGCAAGGCACTGTTGATCCTGTACCATGGAGGACTGCCTTCACACCTCCTCCGAAAATCTCTCCAAGCTGGTGAGCTGGGCCCACAGCCATGGGACCATCTGCAGCCTCATCCCCAACCTCAAACACCTGCTTTCAGAGGGGGCCCACGGCAACCTGACAGCCATGTGGGGCTGTAGTGCTGGCCATGCCTACCACTGGCCCCTGGCCGCCACTTGCCGGGCCGGCTCCCAGGAGCGCGTCTGCTTCCAGGACAGCCGCAGCTTCAACTCAGACAGCCCCAGCATGCTGGGGGTGCCATCGGAGGCACAGGCCAGCCCCCTGGAGCGCTACCCAGGCCGGCCGGGGAAGGCCAAGCTGGACTGCACCCGCACTCGTGACTCCTGCGACTTCTCCTACTGCAGCGAGCCGTCAGAGCTGGGCGAGCCTGTGGAGGAGTACGAGGATGAGGCCACCCTCTTCGACATGGTGTGTGAGTCCTCTGTCACTGACGAGGACAGTGACTTCGAGCCACACCCGCACCGTGCCCCCGCGGGCCCCCGCAAGCGGCCGGCAGCCGCTGCCCAGGCCCAGGCGCAGCCCGCCGACGAGGGCGGCGGCGACGTGCTCCTCAAGAAGATCAAGCAGGAGCTCCCCGAGGACTACTATATAGTGGCCAACGCCGAGCTGACGGCCGGCGCCGACGGGCCGGCCCTGGCCTTGACGCAGATGTCCAAGCCCAAGCCGCAGCCCCCGGCTGGGCCCTCCTGCCTGGGGCCCACCAGGACCGTGCCCCAGCCGGCCGCGGGCCCCGACCCCGACCCGCAGCGCCTCTGCGCCTCCCCGCCCGGCCCGCCCCGCATGGCCACGCAGCGGCCGCCCCGGGGACCCCTGGCCTCCCCGGCGCGGGGGGCAGGCAGTGGCCCCGTGGCCGCCCTGCAGGTGCCAGCCACCAGCTCCAATGCCATCACCACCGCTGGGAAACCCATCAGCATCCCCCTCTCAGCCCTGCAGCTGCCTGGTCAGGAGGAGCCACCGGCCGCTGAGGAGACCCTCCCGTCTGTCCCACAGCTGGCCCCGGGTGGCGAGGTGGCCGGCTCGCCCTCGGTGAGCGCTGACCCTGAGGTCAGCTCCAGCCAGCAGCAGCCCCACGCCGCGCCTACCACCACCCCCGAGGCAGCGGCGCAGCTGATGCCAGGTAGGACGCTGGGCCGGAGTGGAAGGGCGGTGGCATTTTGGGGGTGGCCCCCAGGCCTGGCTCAGTGAGGTTGCAGCCGGGGCGTGTGTGGTGCATTGCATCAGGGTCCTGCTGGCACATAAGTCAGTAGGTAGAGAAGCGACATACACCTGGGAGAGGATTCAGAAAAACTCAACTAAGCACCCTCACTTGAGAAAGTGTACTGCAGCCATAGGCAAAATGCTTTTTAAGGTCCATTTTGGGTACAGTTGTGTCATGGGAGAGAGCATGCAGCGACCTTGCTGTGTGCATGAGTCAGCAAGGACATGAACTGGGCCATGCACTCTCTTGATAAACCAGAAAGAAGTGGTCTCAGCCAGTGTAGCCCAGAATTGGGGAGTTGCGTGTTACCTTCACCTTGTCAGATGAGTACTGTTGGACATGGAAAGGCAAAGGAGAGTACCAGGAGAGAGGTTTTTGCTTCTATAATTCATTACCAGTAAATAAGAGCAGTGAAGACAAGATGTGTAAGTACAGCCTTAACCATGAAATTGATTACACTTGAATCCATGATAAAATGATTTTTTTTCCGTTTTCCCAGTGAAAGCTGTAATGCTCTGTGTCCATAATTTTTCTCAACTCCTGCCAAAGCACATAGAATTGGCACAAACAGATCAACATTATTGGATAAGGAGCATGTTAAAACAGCCTACTTCTGCTAAGTGATTATCCCATGCGCAGAATAACTGTTAGCCACAGGTCTTCAGAAGGAGGTAGAAATCCGTTTCTTGAGGGGACTTGTCAGCTCCCTCTGGACCTGAGCGCAGACAGCTGGAAGAGTTCTCACTCTTCCAGCTTCTTCATCAGTGGTGTCATCCCAGGAGGAGATGAGGCAGGAGCAAGTTTACCATCTGCTCCCTTGCTAGTTCAGCCTTGAGCTGCCTAGTCCAACAGAGTACAGACATACAGAGAAGGGGTTAAAAACTGCCTATATGCAGTCCTTGTAGCAGGTGCTGTAAGTGCTAAAAACAGTGACTTTAACTTGAACATCCTGAAAACTGATCGAACGCTAGTAAATCTATCAACTGGCAAGAGACTGCAGATCTTCTTGCCAGGTAAAACAACAGACAAAGTCAAATACACGATTTTACTAAGTAAAACTCTACTAAGCATTAGAAATCTGGAAGGATGATAATTGTCTTCGGTACAGCAAAGCAAATTCTTCTTTGGGACCCATTTCTTTCATGACTGCATCTCTGAGATGTTATTTTGCGGTAGTCCCTTGCAAAACTCCATCCAGTTTAAAACCGATTCTGCTCTGCTAAGTATGAGAAAGGCAGGATGCCAGATGCCACTCAACCCAAATTGTGTGCTAAATGCACTTTTTCCTGCCTTCCTCAGTTTCTAGCCTATCACTGTAGACCTGTTTTCTACCAACCTGCCCCTGCAACTTGTTCAGTGTCAAACTTGCAGTTTGGGACAATAGAAGGCAAACCTGGGCAGAATTTTTCCATATTAGGTGTGTGTTATCTGGGAGAGTGATTTACTTTCAACAGATCCATTAAAAAAATCCAAGCTCCTTTAAACTGTTTTTTCCAGGTCCTCAGAAGCCAAACAAGGTCAGAAGTTGTTGCTGCTTAGGGTTAAACCTTACAGGAATGGATGCAGCACAACATTTTTGCATTTATATAGTTTCAAGAACGGGATTGGTCCATGTCTAATGTCTCACTTCGAGGGCAAGGTGGGATTGCACCTGGATTGCACCCACTGCATAAATCAACCCTGAAAACCTCCGAGTGCTTTTTGCATAGACAGTGATGGGGTTCTCAGAACCAAAATTCTAGTCTAATCCAAATTCTAGTTTAATCAGTTATGTTCTCAGTGGTTAAATTTCTTGTGCTGTTCCAAAAAAGCATTACACAATTCCTCTCTTCAGACTGGTGCAGTGTTGTCACATGCTGTTATTTTATTTAGAGGTAGTGGTGTTTTTAACAAGGGTGCAATGACTGACATGTGACTAAAACTTGATACCTGAGTAATGTCCCCCATTTCCATAGAGCCTACTCCTTTGGGAAAGAAGTGCTGGCATTATTAAATCTTCAAGTTGCAAAAAGGTGGGCAATGTTGGAAATTTAATTTATTACAGATGCACTGCAGATGCTTGCAGGTAAAATGTGGAGGTTTAATAAAGACTAGATTAGGGTGGTTGCTCATGTACAGTGATTTTGTTAGGTTGTCTCCTAACAAAGTGATGTAGTGAAAGTGGTGCATGATATATAAAATTAGAGCAATATTGAGCTACAAGAGGATGTTTATCTATCCTGTGTAAAAATCTTTTCTGTCCTAAACAGACAGATGTGAGTCTTTTACATTCCAATATTAAAAAAAGGCAAGAACTAATTATATCAAAAAACCTAGAGCTTTTATTAAGTTATAGACTCAGTGCCTGCTTGACAAACAAAGGTTTAGTTGAAAGTGAGCAGGGGATTTAAATTATGCCTTGTCCTCTCCAAGATGTGAAGCCTTGCTCCTGTCCCCATTAGAACTGCTAGTGTAAGGTTTAACAGGACTAAGGCTTTATTTAAGTTATGATTAAAGGCTGCAATCCAGACAGCAGGAAATACTACTTGAACCTTAGCTGAAGTGACATATCCTTGCATTTGTACCAGACACAGCTGGTAGTTTCCATGCATGGTAATCTTGTAGATCGTGAAAGTTGAAGTGAGGTTATCCATGAAATCAAAAATGTTGATGGTATATGTTAGCTTAGGCCACTTTAAGCCACATGATGCTTTTGGACTAGTCTCTCTCTCAAACTTGTTTTTTTTTTAACTCATTTACTCTATTAAGCTGTGGCAACTAAATTTGTAAGCAGGGACCTTACAAAGATACTTTCACGTCTCAAAAGAGAAGTGGCATCCCAATGAAGATTCAGTTAGGTCAGACACAGATTTTTGTGTCTAGGTGTCCATCTGAGCACTGTGGCATATACTGAATTATTCTTCGTTAAATTTCATCGCTAGTAAGGGGACATTAATCTGAGAGTTTTCAGATATTTCTTTGCCATTTTATTAGCAAAGTCTTCAAGAATGTATGTAGGTATTATTTAGTCCTTTTTTAATTCTGGAAAATCTGAGAGGACCTGCATCTGTTAGGAGAGAAATTTTTGCAATGGTGGAGTGCAGGGAACTTCTGCAATTTCTACTTCTCAAACCACCTGTTCTGTCCTTTGCTTTTGCTAATACTTTGGCTAGTTCTAATGTTCAAGAACCAGCAAGGGCAAGGTAGATGGCATCAGTGGAGATGGAAGATGAGTAAGAAACATGATGCTTTGGGTTGTAGTACATGCAGCCTAGAGCAATTAGTGAGTGACGTTGGGATGTCTGAAACCAGGAATGGAAATGATTTGGTGTTATTGCAGAAGGCTATGGAGGGAGACTATGGCTCAGAGAAGAACAGAACTTATTTTGTACGAACACAAGTTTTGATTCTGAGAGACATAGAATTTACTTTGTACACAGGTTTGCTGAAGAATTTATGAAGAATACTCACTTTCCACTTGAAGACTGAGGGTGGAGATGTGTTTTGTATTAACAAGACAGTGCAGCAAGACATTTCTGATTCAACACTAGTGCATCACTATGAATACAGGAACAAAGAGTTCCATGAAAAAAAAATCCAACCCCTATATATAAACTGTGCAGAATGCAGAGTAGTAAGTAGAGATGCAAAATGAAAAGTCATCTAAATGTATTGACTGGGGTTGTTGCTTCTGTCCGAGATGTGGCAGGTTACATTCTGTGTGTACCATCACAGTGCCTTCATGTATATCCATCGCTGAGCTTGCCTGAATGCTTGTTTTACGTGTACAGGCATTTTCAGAGTTTGGAAGGGAAACAGTTTGTCTATAAGCACCTGTGCTCTCGTAGTCAGAGTGCCGCTCACTGTTCAAACAGTGGTAGTCGGCTTAGCCTGGTAAGGGCAAAGATCTAGTTCTGTTCCTGTGCTCTTGTCACAGGAAGGCGTAAGCAGGATTGCAGCCTTTTGCAATTGTCACCTAATGTGTTGACTTTTGTTCTGCTCTTAGTGTGGACTTCCCTGTTGGTTACAGGTGTTTATATAAGGCTCTATCTGAGCATGACCATTATAAAATGGAGCTCAGCTGGGGCTTGTTTGATACTGATGTAGAGCTCTTAGTGGAATATTTTAAGTACTTCTCTGCAATTAGAAGTAGTAGGACCTCTCCCTTTTCCCCCTTTTTTCTGTCTGCAATGGTGTAAATTTAAATTATGTGGTAGCCAAGATCCTCATGTAAGATTTGTGGATTAGGAGCTGTTAGATGAGCATCAAAATGTTACAAAACTTCGAGCTGAAAGGAGTCTCTCACACCTCAGGAACTGACAGTTTTGACTAGATTTAGCTCTACCTTCTAAATCACTGTTTATATGTAAAAAAAAGTGTCAGCCTCGCACATTCCAAAGAAGTGCAAACAAGAAAAAATAGTGCCATTTTTAGAGGTGCATATAAAGCATACAGAAAGGCAAAATTAATCCTTTTTGTAATTATTTCAAGCCCAGTGGAACCGTGCCAAGAATGAAAGTAGTGCACGAAAAATAATCACATCAAAAGAAAGTTACAAAGCTCATACTTAAACAAAGTTATTCCAAGAACATCAGATAACTGCTAATCAGTCTGTATTTGTAGTTTACATGCGAAGATTGATGACTCTTGGCTAAAGTGACTGCTTGAAGCAGTCTCCATGGACATATGCTGCTGGACAAGTGATCAAGTGGACACTTAAATATGTGTAGCGGTGAGACAGTCTCTGCTCTTTGTGTTGTACTGAAGAGTTCAGAGTCCACTGATGACTCTTTAGGTCCCATAATTGATACCTATTCCTGCTCTAGTAGATGGACTAAAAATAATAATTGCTGAGATACATAATTACAAAAAAGATAGCACTTTTTTTTTTAAAAAGTTGCTAGAGCCTGGCTTATTTAGAAGAATAAAATTAGATCACTGTAGTTTTAACTATCAGAAAAAGGAAGCTATTGGCCTGATTAATCACCTGGTCTTGCAGCATGGATTTGCCAGCCCACTTCCACCTTCAAATATCTTCATCCAAATGCTGTTAAATTATAATATAATGTTTTGGGGGCTGTATTCTAGAAATCTAGCTAGACTTTTTTATTCTAGAAGTCTAGCTAATGATTAGTTATCTTTACGATATTGTAAGGGAGTTCTGTTTAAAAGCAGGACAGTAGCATAAAGAGGACAAATTTAGCCTTGGCAGACTAGTCATATAATTGCTTTTATCATCTGGGTGCGCAGCATGACAAACAAATTTTTAAAAAAGAAATGAATCCGTAGTACTAACAACTCTAATACAAGAGTTGTTTATGAAGCTGTTCCTACGAGAGGCATTTATCAAGGTAGTAATTTTTGCAGAACACAGAAATGAAAATGCATCAATTATTACTGTATCTTTAGCTTTTCACTGTGCTTAAGAAATGTACCTATTACCATTTCAGGACTTCACATGTATTTTCTTTAGTGAAAATTCCTTTCAGACACAGAAAGCTCATGCCAGCCTTTTTGTATAACCAGCAATGGACTTGTCACATGCAGGTTGTCCTAAATATTAAGTGTTTATCAGAACAGCTATGCATGCAAAAGATTAGGCTGCTGCTTTCTTTGATGTCAGGGCTTATTTCCTCTTTTCAGCGTGGAGTTCCTCTGAGTGGGAAGTACGTGCAGCACAAAGGGACATCTCCTGGCAGCACTGTAACTGGAGATACATATATATATATATATATATACTTCTTGGAGCAGGCTATTCATGAGTATTCATACTGAAAGTAGGTTGGTGTGGTAGATGTTTAGGGATGGGCTTTCAGGTGCATTCCTGCAATAAAAGCTGCATAGGCCTATTGATCCTCTGTAACAGAGGAAGGTGGAGGAATGATAGTTTCCATGCAATCTGTGAAAATTATTTGCCTGTAGCTAGGAAGGAAAGAAAAGGACTATTGCAGCAGGCCCCAGCAGTTTTTAAGGATTCATTTTGTAGAGCATGCCAAGTTCAGCTGACAAACAGTTGAGAATATTCACTCGGATTCTGAAGAGAGGAATTATTCTCTATTTAAATATATATTTTTCATTCAAAGTACCATTGCACAAACAGTATTAAGGAAGATGGCGTGTCATACCAGAAGACAAACTGCCCATTTCAATGAATGGTTGTGTTCTGGAGCATCACCATTCATTTCAGACCTAGAAATGTACCCTGTCCACCATTACCCTAACATGGAAGGCTGAAAAGCAAAAAATAGGATGCACAAGTGAAAAGTAGAAAGCAATTAATTTTTGCAAACCAACATGACTGAGATGCTATGTTCTCCCTTTCTCTAAAGGTGTCTTAAATAGATAACTGTTTTGTGTGAAGTGCTCTGTTTTATGATACTGGTGTATAAAAGAAGAAAATAAAGCCTCTGCTGGCTCCAGCTCTCCTGCAAACATATGGGAAAAAACAAACAAAATTGGACACATCTGTACTGAACATCACTTTAATTTTAGGAAATAGATTATTTAACACGGTGCTTTTAATCAGAGATTGTTCCTCTGTGTGATCTTTGAAATTGTTTCATTTTGGAGCTATTTTCAGCTTATGATTTGTGAGTCTTTAAGAAAAGAGAAACAAGGCAGAGTCAGATTGGGATCTGCAGAGGAGATGCAGCACAGCAGCCAAGAGGGATGCTGACCCTGGAAAGGCTTCAGACACGCTCTTCCCTTTTGCACTTCAGATGGGATGCTGGGACAAAAAGGGAACACAGGGCTTGGTGGTTTAGATCAGGACACTTTCTGAGAATGATTTTCCACTTTGTGTGAGGCTGGTACTTCACTAACCAGGGCCAAGAAAGTGATCATTCCCCTGTTTTGGGCACTGGTGAGTCCACACCGCAAATCCTGTGGTCAGTTTTGGGCTCCTCACTCCAAGAAAGATTGAGGTGCTGGAACATGTCCAGAGAAGGGAAACAAAGCTGGGAAAGGATCTGGAACCTAGACTGATGAGGAGCAGCTGAAGCAACTGGGGTTGTTCAGCCTGGGCAGCCAGGTAGGTGTTGGTCTCTTCTCCCAGGCAAGTGACAAATGAGAGGAAATGGCCTAAAGCTGCACAAGGGGAGGTTGAGGTTAGGAAAAATTTCATCATCAAAAGGTTTGTAAAGCATTGGAACAGGCTGACCAGGGAAGTGGTAGAGTCATCATCCCTGTGAAACTGTTCAAAAAAATGTGTGGATACGGTGCTTGAGGACATGGTTTAGTGGTGAACATGGTGATTGTAATAGGTGGATGGTTGGTCTTCATATCTTAAAGGTCTTTTCCAACCTTAGCAATTCTATGAGTCAATGATTCTATACCTACAGAAGGACTACTTCACATATGTTTTCAATATCTAAGATTTTAGTAGCAGTAGACCTTGGGAATAACTGTTTCGCCTGTCTCAGTGATGGGAACATGGCATTTTTTGCATAAACTGTTCTGTGAAGCCACTACTCATTTCTCTGATTTTCTTCATACCTAAATTATATCCCTCTTAGTGAGTCTTCTTCTGTCATGTCATCTTCTTTTTGTGTTTGCAATGAACTTAAAATCTGCTTGAGCATGAAACAAACCAGTAAAAATATCTGAGTATATATTCTATCTCTCCAAGAAAGACAGAAATTTGGAATACAGAAATTCTTGTTTGAATTTTTCCAGAAAAGAAAACACAGGCATGATGATATTTTAGATATTTTATCATGGCTGGCACAGCACTGACCAGTGCTTGCTAAAACATTCAGATCCTGGAAGCACTGAAACATAATGAAATCTATCTTTGTTTGATAAAGTATGCTTAAATGAAGCATATGCCCATTCCAGGAAGTGTTGAAACAGGCTATTAAATCAAAGCCTCAAGAGAGAGAAAATGGAATGCCTGCTTTCTGTGATGAATCTTTCTTGCTGGGGTGCTCCACAGAGTGGTCACAGAAGAGCTGCTTTCAGCATTGGGTGTTTTGAACAGCTTGAATGTGCTGGTGGCCTCTGTGGAACGTTTGGGCAGGGCTGTGTTTTCATTTCCCAAATGAGTCTGCTTTTCTCTGGGCCGTGCTGCCCTTTAAAAATGGAAGGATGCTGCAGATCACACAAATGTGTTAGACACAGCAGTTCCCAGGTCATGGTTCCCACTGAATGCTGCCCCTGGCGGGAGCTGGGAGCAGCGCGTCTTACAAAAAGTGGTGCTGAGGACCTTGTGGAGTCTGATTAAAACTTCCTGTTATTAAAACTTTGCTTAATTATGCATTGATCATTAAGTGCATTGGCTGCATCTTACTTCTGATATATACCTGTTAATCCCTTTAACTCAAATTGAACAGTAAATGCGCATACACACACAGAAATTCTGCATGTGTTCCTGTTGATGGAACTGAGGGTGACTATCGCAGTGACACTGTGATCTGCTGTAGCTTTTCATTAACTAGGTCTTCATGATGAAAACATCACTTGAAACAACAATGGATTAATAATATTTAGTCAATTGCTTTCTGCTTTGTACTTGGAAAGGAAAAATTGAAAGAAAAAAGCTGGTCTTCCGTTTTGTTCAGAGAAGGAGAAAATGTATTCTGAGCTGTTCTACCCCAGGTCACATCACCCCAGTGCAACAGCTGAATGTGCTGTATTACTGTATTATTTCAACCAGGAAACCTGTACCCAAAGATTGAGCCTGTGAAAAAAAAAACCCGATGTTCAGCTCTGACCGTTGAATAGCTCGTTTCGATTTTCTATTTACACTCACTTCTGTTTTCACTGGGTATATGCCTAATCTCTGCTTTCCTACAGTGACTGGTCAAAGATAGCAGTATGAATGAGCCAGAGAAGCACTGATGGTTTTTTATGGGAGTAATTTCATCCTGTCCACAACTTGGAGCACTATTCTGATTGTTATGGGCTCTATCCTTCAGTCATGTTGATGTGCCAGCTTATGGAGATATTTTCTGTCCTTTGCTCCTAGCAGATGGAGCATTGCCACTTCTTTGGGACTTCATTTCTCGCATGACTGTAAAGCCAAGAAAACAAAATAACAGACAGGGACAGTATTCTTAGCATTACAGAACAACATTCATGCCTATATGCTGATAGACGTTTTGGTTTTTGTTCAAAAATTTCATTTTATTTTTCCTCTCTGTATAAAGAATTGGCTTTATGCCTCTGTTTTCCCTCCCCCATTTAAGATAGTACTCAGAAAACTTACAGTTTGACAATAACTTGTCCCATTTGCCATTCACTTACAGAATTGTTGAATGCATCAGACTGTTTATTGTGCTAGTGCATATTAAAATAACCATGTATATGTATAACACATCCATAATTATATCCATTAAACTGTACCCCATGTGACCTCTTAGATTAATTGGTTTGTGTCAGTTTTGGCATGAACTCATTCAGTAGCAGGGGAACTGGTTGTTCATGTCCTATATAGAAGAACAAATTATTTGTATGGAAATAACAAAACATTCCTGACAGGAAAATTCTGGCAGTGTAAATACAGAAGAGAAATAATAACAGTATTCTGAGCAGCAGAGCAGGTAAGTAATTTTTGTATGCTCTCCTGAGTGTGTACATAGCTAGAAAACATCTGAAACTCCTCATTTCATTTAAAGAGACTTTACTCAATTAGAGCTGCAAAATGTGACTAAATATTTACTCAGTCAAACTATGATAAATTAGGTTTAAACATGTATTCAAGGACAGAAAGAAATGAGTTGTGCTATGAACAACAGTCCAGTTCTTGATGAATGTGCTTCTCTTGCAGGTTTGTCTCCTCACTGTGCAAAATTTCCAGCTGCTCCTGCACCTCTTGGGAGTCCTTGTCTTGGCAAATGCCTAGGAGTGCCATGGTTAGTCTAGAATAAAGTGGTCTTCGGTCAGCCAGGGTGTGTGAGCAGCTGCCTAGCAGAGCATCTAACGCTTGAGGGCTGTCCTCCTCCTGCAAGCTGGGATGTATTCATGTTGCTGCCCTCTGCCCAGCTTTGAGTCTTCCCCAACCTTTACATTTTAAACTTCTGTCCCTTTAATGTGATGAAAGTTGTGTTTGTAAAGGTTAAAATAAAGTTCATGGTTGTCATTTTTTTCTGGAGTGTGAGGAGGAGAGAAACAGAAAAGCAGGCTAAAAATCTACCTTAAAAGCTATTTCACTTGAAGTGTTAGACTTCATTCTCTCTCGAGAACTGTGTAAAGAGCCGCTCCTCAAATACTACTTTCTGAGCCAGCAAAGAGAAAAGAAATATGTGTGTTAAAAGTGTACATGGAAATTCCTTATGAGGTTGTAAATTGTGAGCTCTTCACAGAGTTTGTGCCCTTCATAGCTTGCTTCACTCCTACTGGACAATATACAGTGAAAGGAAAGGTAAAAACACATTGGTCTGGCTGGGCAAAATCACCAGCACAGAATTTCAGAAATGATACATCAAGGTCACTAACAAGGCAGTTGGAATACCTTGCTAAATTAAAGAAAAAATACTGAAATGCAGTTCTTTGGGGTGCATGTGCTGCAATCTGTATTACCAGAAGTAAATGGCACGAGCTGCCAACACATTCCCACTTACATCTGCAGTAGATAGTTCAGCCAGAACAGAAGAGGGTTCTTTTTGATTCACTACCAATGGCACTTCAATAAAATAGAGGGAAAAATGTCTGCAGCCTTTAATAAGCAATTTATCAACCAAGTGCTGTCAGCCTGTGTAGAGAGTTTCACAGTATGATTTATTATGTTAATTACAGTCATGTGGGCCTCATGCTCTTAAGTCTGAAACTGCTCACATTCTCAGCTTGATTTAAGAATATGCTTTGGCCAAGACTTAAAGTGCAGCTTATTATGATTAATGTAATAAAATATTTATTACATTCTCCTTTTCTTTGTTTCTCTGCTTGCTGCCCCAGTTAGACTGACTCATTTTGAAACACTGATATAAATTAGATTTCAGATGATGAGGATTCTCATCTGGTTTTAATCTCTCTTTGGTGTTGTTTTTTTCATATCCTTTGTTCTTATTCTCTCTTCTCTCCCCCTCATCTGTATTTCTCTCCCATATTTCCCAGTTCTGCTTCTCAGCTGCTGTCTAGAGTGAATCAAAAGCAGGCAAACTTCATAGCCCTGGCTCATCCCTTCCAGACCTCTTGCGCTGCTTTCTCAACTATGCTTATTAAAGGTTTTCTTAAATGTGATTACATTAAAACTGGTGGTACACTGTAGCTGAGAACATGCTGAACCTCTGGTGATGTGAAATAGCACATTTTACATGTTTTACATTAAAATTCTTGTTAGAGAAGACTGAACTGTAAGGGGATACATGGGCCCCATTTCTCATTCTTCTTCCACAGGGCTTTCAGTTGCAGAGGGGCACAAAATTCCACTGTGCCAAATATTCTGAAATTATATATAAATTTATACCTGTGATTTTGTGCAAACCAGCCCAGTAGTTAAATTTCTGGCTGAGCAATCACTGCTTCTGAGATCTGTTTACACATCTATAAATCTGATTTTCTCTGTAGGAACATGGAAAGGTGGAAACCTTTCTGGAAATATAGATTCTTGGTTTTGTTACGTAAGAAATGGATTCTTGCTCTGAGAATTGTAAACTTAATTCAATAAAGGAGGTGTGTCTCAGATCTTTACAGTTTTTTCGCTCCGCATTTTTTATTTTTCTTCTTGTTTTTTTTCCTCTTATCAGCTTTTGAATCAAGTCACTGTATACATATAAATTTTATTCAGTTCCACCTTCTATACATATAATGACTTAGTCCAGTTAATTTTTACATAAGCAAATACTTAAATACAGGAACACCAATCCATAACACACTTAAAATATGCTTTGTTAAATTGGAAACTTACTAGGGAGAAAAACTGATACTCTGCTGAGGATGTGTATGCAGCACTTTCCGGACTGGCGCTAAGCCAGGTCCTCTTTGAAAACAAGTGCATCCCTTCTGCTGTGCATCACCCAGCTTCCAGTACTCAGGCTAGTGTAGACCATTACAATCATTCCTTTAATTCTTTCTGCCACAAAGCATTAAATAACTAACATACTTTGAAAGGGCAAAATTTCATTATGTTGCTAAGAAGTCCTGAGTAAAAAAAAAAAATGTTTTCCAGGGTTAAATATTTAGTCTTAAGAAAATAACTCTTTTCTTTAGCTTTAAACTGAAACCAGTACCTGCAGTTTTCTAATGGTGTTAGCCATTAGTTGTTTGGAAATCATTAAAATATTATACGGCTGAATACAAATATGCATGCTCAATACACAGCTGACATTAGCTTCACGTTATAGGTAATGTTTTCCTACTTACCAACTCCAGCAGCACTCCAATTTCACCAAACTACCTGATTTGTTTAACCTGAGCTCTGAAAAAGTAGAAATTGTATCTTAGAAGTGAACATTGTTGAAGGAAGTTTAGTCAGTTACTTTGACAGGTGGAATGGGGTTTCACTTTATTTTTAAAGTTTTCTAATGGTTTTGTGTTTGTAGTGTATAGAACTCTAAGTGTGGCTTTTATATCCTCCACCTCTATGAAGAGTCGAGTCCCCGAATGTCAGTTATATAAGGGTCCAAATAATTTGTTTTTATATACCTCCTGTAAAGATAATAGCTATGGAAATAAGAGTGGGATGAAGCATAGCAGGTAGACCTGGTGATGGTTGCAGGCTTGGTTACAATCCAGGTGACTGACTTGGAATGGGCCAGATAAAATAGCAGATTCCACTCCAGCTGCCAGCTGAGTGTATATTGCCTGTACATCACCTAAGTACCAGATATATGGGTTTCTTAGTACTCCTGCAAAATATTTTCTGTTTCTGCTGTTCTCCATGCTGTGTCTGAGCTTTAGCATCCTGCTGTGCAGTGTTGCAGTGTTGGGTAAGCCTGGGAGAGCTGGAATTGGTGTATTTCTTCCTGTCAAGTGGAGGTGGAATCTGGGTAAATATCTCACTGTGGTGGTACAGAGGAAATACATCCCATTTTGCATTGCAGCAGTTCATGCCAGTGCATCTCAGAGCAGCTGCAAAAGGAGGTAGGTAACTGTATGGCCTCATACCCCAGAAATGCCACTGTTAGTTGTTCAGTGGAAGAAGGGAAATGAAAGTTAAAACTGGAATGCACCACTTCTGTTTTCCACTACCATGACAAAAGCAAAACCAAAAAACTAGATTAAGTGAGCCAATGGGAACATTTTTTATTTAGAAAATGCATTTTTAGAACCTTTGTGCTGGAATGGCTCAGATGTCATGTACATCAGGTAGAGAAGGAAGATGGCTTTGTAAAAATTGGAGTTCCCAGGGTGCTGCTGTTTTGCACTGTTCATTAGCAATCGCTAGTACCTCTGCAAAAAGACGGTGACCCAGTCAGTCATAGGAGAACGTAACTTCTTACTCCCTTATCATGGCTACAGATTTTCTGACATCTGAGTACTGTGCAGAAGTCCCATTAATATCGATGTGTATTTTATTGTTTTCTTTGCCAGCAGCCAGACTGCATCTCAAATCTGTTCAAGCTGTTGAGAGAAAGAGAACACAAACTGGAAATCAGCACTAGTGTTTGAATGAGCATTCATTATCAGACCTTCCTATACCTTGCAAAAATTGTTCAGATGACTAAAGTTTATTTTAGTGACTTTACGTAATGGAGATACCATTGAATAAATATTCCCATACTCATTTGCTTGCAGTCTATGTCCTTTTTTCTTTGTCATAATCTTAAGCTTTTTAATTTTAGAATCATAAAACATTTTGCTGATAATTTCCTTGGAGAAAGTTAACTGAATAGAAGTATAATTTTTTTTGCCAAAAACATAGTGTCATTCATAAGGGGATATTAATTAATTAATTTCTTTCATACTACAGATTTTACATGCTAATGAAAGCCTTTTCTGAGAATGTTAAACTGGAGTTTAACATATTAAATGTTAAAATAGAGTTTAACTTAGTGTAGTGGGAACAGGGAACTTTAACTGTTAAACAGAATTTAGTAACAACATCAGAGGGGTAGGGCAGAAATTCAAGAAAAAATACAGATGCACTTTCGTCTACTTATTCTCAGGATGTTTCTGCAAATGTTTAGAGGCGCTTCTGCTGTGGACACCTTCTGTGCTTACCCTCACCCTCATTTTTGGCAGCAAGTCATGAGAATGCTGGGTTATTCTTGTGATATGGTGAAAATCAGCTTTCTAAGATTTGCATGCAGAAATATTCTGGGATGCTGTGGTATGACAGTGGTATTCAGCTGGTTCTGACAGGGAAGCAGTAGCACGGCTTCCAGGAGGGCACATCTGTCAGAGGCACATGCAGCTGTTCCCCATTGTGACTTGACCATAACTCCTTTGAACAACAGAATGACCTCTGCTCACGGAGACTGTAGATTTGAGGGTCTTGTTTGTGTATAGATACCTTCTTGAAACAGGAGGGGACAGGAGAAAAAGGTAGGAGCAAGCTGTGGTCTACTTGAACTGTTTTAGTGGGCTGCATATTGCCACAGCCTGAAGGTTGGATATCGCTGCTTTTCAGTGATTGCAAAACACAGGCAACAGCCAACCTGCAAGGTGCTGGGGAGTGGAGAGAGGACACTTAGCTCCAGCATAGAGATACATGGTGTTTCGTGTGTGGTTAACTAGGCTTTTCACTTGAATGAAAGAGTATCAGTGGAAGCAGGCCTGCTGCAGAGGAATTTCCTAGTCAGGACACAAATTTGGCAGAGAAGACTTTAGCTGGTGATGTGATTACCACCAAGAAAACCCACCTTACTTTTAATGTACATCTGTGACATCTCACTGCTTACCATATGCAGAGTTTAAGACTGTTTGCAATAATAACTCTGGTTTTTGACTCCCACTGATGCCACAAATGTTCTCTGAACATTAACAATCTGTATCTGTCTATCATGAAAGCAAGTGCCTTTTCCCCCTGCCATATGTAATTACAGAGGTTATGTCCTTTTCAGGGAGTCCAAATGTGTGTATGTGTGTGAGCAGTTATTAAAACAAGCCTGAGTTTGATAACTGTGCTGATAATATTAAGTCTTGGCTGCGTTAAGATCAGATTAAGAAAAGATCAGAAAACAGCTGTTGCTCTGTGGGAGAGATCATCTGATGGTCATGGGCTAGCCTGGGACATCCCGCTCCCACTAGGTTGTCTGTTTAATCTCTCCCTGGTCACTTTATCTCTTTCGCTACATTTGAACTAGAACATCTTAAGTACTTATCACTTTTTCAAACTCATGGTTGGGAGTTTACCCTGGACCCCCCAGTAAGGTGGGTTTTACTGTCTTTTTCTGCCACACTCTGGTTTTCTTGGAAATGAAAGATGTGGGATATGATAAAAAACACAAGAGCTATAACCAGGTCCTTTGTGCACTGATGTAGCTCAGGGGACAGGACCTCAGGAAATGCATCTCTAAATCAATTCATTTTTTCATGCTTCTGGTTGTAGTCTGTAAAACAGGGGTAACAGCACTACTAGTTCCAAAGACTGCATTATGACAAGGAAAAGACACTAAGGAGAGCTTGGCTTCATAGATCAATGATGACAATAATTTCTGGTTGATTGGTTCTGACCAACCAGCTGAGAGAAATTAGATCATAAAGCAAGAGTATTTGTATTCCTAAAGCCTAACAACAGAGACATACAGAAGACTATAAGAAAGGTGAAAACATCTATAACACCTCCCCATTCTTTATTGCCATCAATTTGTAGCTTGGGGACGTTCTGATACAGAGGTGTTCTCTTGTATTGAGGAGCACTTTGTGGCATTTTTTTCTGTGCTTTTACCCAGTTTTGGAACCCATGCACACTGAAGAGTTGATGATGCTATTAGCAGTGGAGGTCCAAGAGCAAACAGGTTTATGTTTGCAGTAGTCAAGGAACTAATGTAGATCCCCACCAGTGTTTCCAGTAGTTTCCACCAGCTCCACAGAACAATCAAAAGAGCTTTGGTCTCTATTCAGCAAGATGCAGCAAAGTGAGACAAAACAAACATCTGGGAACTGTTACATGGGAAACACCCCACGTTTGTGCCATGGTGCATGATACATTGCCAATATCTGAGCAGTCTCATAGGAAGAGGATAATCCACTATTGCTACTTCAGCCTGGATTCACAGCCAAAGTGAATGTAGCTCTCCTGATGTGGCCGCATGAAAACCTTACCCATTATTTTTTAACATTTCCCACCTGCCTTGTGAAGTAACACACAACACACCACTGCAGGAATGCAGTGTTTCTGGGGTACTATTTTGCTCGTGAAAGTTGGGAGGATCTTTAATTCAGCATGGGTTTTATAATTGTTAGCTGCAGATAGGGCAATTTCCTTTGCAGATTAAGGAAAGATGCTGTAATGTAAATGACTGACTGGGTGTCACTGCTGTGTTGTGACAGGCTACTCTCTAAGAAGAAGTGATTGATGACATTTATAAAACTGAGCCATTATATGTGCTGTTTGTATTGAAATGGAACTTAGGATGTGGGCTGTCAGTCAAAGCACTGATTACTTACACAGTTCTATAATAAGTGGTGGTGGGTGCAGTGAACAAAACACCAGAGTAAATGTTTGTTTTGGAGCTTTAAATAGGCCTGTCTCTTTGTTTCCAGCCTGCATCTAGCCATACTAAAAGGATCTATTATGTACATTGCCTGAAGCGTGAGGCTTCATTGCAGGCTGCTAGGAGTGC
The DNA here is from genome assembly GCF_041296385.1 of Aphelocoma coerulescens. Lineage (NCBI taxonomy): Eukaryota > Metazoa > Chordata > Aves > Passeriformes > Corvidae > Aphelocoma > Aphelocoma coerulescens. The sequence goes on from NW_027184085.1 coordinate 54,602,991, forward strand.
TTTGATACTGACATCAGTATTAAAGTGAGTTTCTGAATCAGGAAGGTGACCTTTCTTTTTCCCCTGGAGTACAGTTCAAGCAAACCTCAGTGCTTTGTGGCACCATTCTTTTCTTGCCTACAGAAGCCCCCAAAGGCCTCAGTTGCGGATGGCCACTTCTCTGTGCTTTACAGAGGATTTAAGAAATCCCTCTAAACGGGTGAGTGCTGTGGATGCAGGAGGCCTCACTCTGAAGACACAGGAGCTGGTCCTGAGGGTTATAAACTCAGTCCTGTTTCTATCCTGCTGGGAAGTGCTGGGGCAAGTCACTCCCCATGCCTCTGCCTGCAGGTGTGGTATGGAAGTGATGGGATGAACTTCCTTGCGAGTCACCCTGTAGATTGGTGGAAGGAGAATCTGCCCAGCTCTGCCCCAGTGTTTCTGCACCACTTGGAAAACTGCAGGTGGGGTAGGGAAGGAGAGGCTACCGCCCTTTCCCTTCTGCCTTCTCCCCTGCTAACAGGCTTGCGGGGAAGGGAGGAGCAAGTGTCTGAACACTGGTGCAAAGCCAAGGCTCTGCTACTCAGCCTGACATAACCTTGGCCTGAATGGCAGAGAGGCAATGGGAGCTTCACCTGGTCTCATACCACTTTGTGTGTGTATGTTGGGTGGGAAACACCTGGTGAGTGTTGCTATGGCACAGCTAAAAGGATGCCAAAATATATGGGTTTTGCAATGAGACTAAATAAAAAAGAGCTTTGGGTTTTTTTCTCCCTCTTCTGCTTATTAAGTGAAAGAGAGACAAAAAGTGCTCCACGTGCGGTTCCAGAAAACAGTGAAATGATTGAATTTTCCTTCTTTGCATTTGCTGTTAATTTTCTAAATCCATTAAGATTTTTCACATTCAGAATGACGATTCCATGTATATGCTTTAAGCTGCGTTCTTGTGCAAACAAATAGTTTGCATATGCCAAGAAAACAGTCATTAAAAACACACATCACTTACAAGGCTTTTCCTTTTTATGCTTCTCTTATGATCAGCCAGAAAATCAGCTGTCAGTAACAGCTATCATAGTGGTAGCAGATGAATATTGTGTTTTGATGGGTCATTGATTGTAAGGAAATCGGGAAAGCCTCTAAAGCAACATGAAATTGTTTCCAGAATTTGATTTTTCTGCAGAATGAAAAGACATGGTCATAATTGTACTGTCAAGGTACAGTTTGATGACATAGAGAGATTATACAATCATGCTTTTTTACATGTTTTCTGATGTGAACGTATTAAATATGTTTTCTTTATTCTTGTACATTTGTAAATTGCACATTGCTCTGCAGTAACTCCTTAGGGTGTGCTGCCTTATTTTGTACTGTACGTTCTGACTATATTTATTTTGCTCTTTAAAAATGTGCCTGATTAAAGATAAATATTACTGTCCTAAATATGATGCTTTAGCTTTTTTTTTGTAGGAAAAAAATGTAACCAGTACAAGCTGTGGTTTCATAAGTGAAATAATTCTGAGTGAGCTTATTCCTGTGTCTGGGCCCTGCACACAGCATTGTGATCCACAGAAAATCCTTCACCTTGCCTTTGTTGCAAAAAGCAGATTGCCTCTAATCTCAATGATTTTCACAAATCTCCATGCACAAAACTGTGCCTCAGTGTCATGAGGAGCTCACTTAGTTTTGTGTCATATAGTGTTTCATTTGTGAAATTGAAGTTGGCTTTTCAGTCATGTGAGAGGTATCTAAAGGTGTTTCCCAGAGCCCTTTGTGAAATTAAGTTCTTTCCTTTTTGAGGAAATTCAGTTTAGGAAAAGTATCACATAAACTCACTGCTTCTGCTTTTTTTCTGTCCCATTCTTCCTCTTCCAGACCAGGATGAGAGAGCAGCAGAGCTCAGCAGGGAGCAGAATGAGAAGACCATTCGGAGCACGCAGACGGCTCTCCGCAATTTCCGAGAATTCCTCATTTCCAAGTACCCCTCTGAGACCCGTGAGATCTATGTCATCCCCTGCAAAGAGCTTGATGCCTATCTTGCGTCCTTCTTTGTGGATGCCAGACAAAAAGATGGGTCTGAATATGAGCCAAACAGTCTGGCCAACTATCAGTGTGGACTGGAGAGGTATCTCAAAGAGCACAGGTATGGATACAGTATTACGAGGGATAAGGAGTTCAAGAGGTCCCAGGAAGCTCTAAAGCAAAAGCAGATAGAGCTGAGATGTAAAGGGAAAGGAAACAAGCCACACAAATCCATGAAGCTCACCTTTGCTGATGAGCTTATCCTGCGCAAAAGAGGCTTACTGAGCCGGTACAATCCTGAAGGGCTGCTGAACCTTGTGTGGCTGAACAACACTAAGGCATTTGGACACTGCACAGGTTTCCATGGGTCCACCCTCAAGTGGGGCGATATCCGGCTGCGGGTGACAGAGACTGGGTTGGAATACCTGGAGTGGATGGGGCCAGACAACGGGGATGTGAGTACCAAGAGCAAGAGAGGCGGGACGGACTCGCGGGTGTATGCCACCCAGCACTCCCCACAGACCTGCCCTGTGCAGGACTACAAGGAGTACGCCCAGCGGCGCCCTCCGGCCATGCGCTACGAGGATGCGCCTTTCTACCTGTCCATCAAACCCGTTGTCAACTTGGCTGCACTTCACTGGTACAATTGCCAAGCCCTGGGGAAAAACAAGCTTGCCAAGATGGTTAAGACGATGTGTGAGAAAGGCAACATCCCTGGCCGCAAGACCAACTTCAGTGTCTATCAGAGCTGCAGCACCCTCTCAGAAGCTCAGAGCAACCAGCTGGTGCTGATCTGCAATAACTTGAGCCAGCAGGCTGCCCAGTCCATGGCAAGCCACTCCAATACTGGCAACTTCATAGTGTCAGCATCCTATGACTCTTCGTCTGACACGGCTTGAGAGAACACCAAACACTTTTTTCTTTTCCTTTTTGTTTGAGGCATTGAATTTGTGCTCAATAATACGCATCAACTGTGATTGTACACTATTCCCCCTCATAGCCCTCTCTCCAGTGTTAATTCACTTTATAAGAATATATAAACATATAATATATTTTTCTTTTTACAAATAAGTCAACAGAAATAGTTTAGTATTACTAACAGTATTTATAGTGTTAATGCAAAAATGAAAGGTACTTATGGATTATAATATGAATGCAGATTTTAAAAGGATAAAAATGGTTCTCAGGCAACACAGGATAGAGTGAAAATACCATTTTTAACATGCACACATTAATGAGTGTGAATCCCCAGGGAGGCTTACATAGGAATTCTGTTCTAAAGCAGAACAAGTTCTAAGTTTTTCAACTTCGTGTTTTAACATGACCTCCCACAGTGGAGGAGACAAACTTAACATTGGCTGCTGCTTCTTACCTGCTAGCTTATTCTTGATCAGCAAGACCAAGAAATAAGAAATACATCAATGTAAGTTCACAAAGCCGTTTACAGCATTTTTAATCTGTTTTTATTATGTTTCCTGAGGCTCATTTATGCTACAAAGATCCTGAGGTCAGCTAAACGTTATTTTTAACTTTTGAGTTTGTTGATTTTCTGGGATCAAAATGTTGCTGGTGTTTAGGCTAAAAAGTATTGTTCTCAACAATATGCAAAAGTATAATGGCAAAACCATTGTCACACACATAATTTTACCTCTTTAAGCATAGGTTGTTAGTATTGTGTCACTGTGTGTATGTAATGTAAAATCTATTGACATAGAGCACTCTTTCAGTATTCTGGGAAAACCAAGAGTGCAGAAAAATCTGCAGTCTTATCCCAAGCTGTACAGAAAAATTGCATCAGCTATGTCTTAAGCCATCATTTGAAATCCACAAAACAATAGAGAGTGTAACAATATTTCTACAGAAATTTTAAAAGAATTTCTACAGAAAGTTAAAAAACTGGATAGTTTGAAGTGCTGGAATACAAATTTAACTTAGCTACACATCATCTGTTTCCATTGCAGACAATGGAAAATGTGAATGTGAATCTGAAGGCAGAATTTTGACCTCAAAGCCTTGAAATAACGAGTTCTGCTGTTCTACTTTGCCATGTAATTGTTCTACTACAAGTATGGGAAAACCACTAACAAATTCACTATTTCAGTAATCAATTATAATTCTTGACCCTTAAAATTAGGAACAGTACTTTTCAAGTTAAGTTCCACAAGGATGTGCTAGGGCTGTGGTGAGGCTTTAGACAAGTCTGCTGGGGTAATCGAGTGCCTGATGAAGTCAATGAAAGAGACAAACTTGGCTGACTTCCCCTGGGTATTGGACCAAACTATTACTGAGAGGCTTTCTTATTTTGCAGTTTTTAATTGTTGTGTTTCCTTATGCTTGTTTGTCTGTATTTCTTCACATTCCTGCATATCCTTCATATTCTTTAGATCTGCAACTGTGCAATGACTTTAATCATCACTTATTCCAAAGAAGAAGTGAAAGAAAGGTAGCAAATAGAAGTAAGCCACCTGGCACCTATAACCTTTTTTTCTGTGTTCCTAGGATGAAATGTTTCTGTGTGTGAGGGAGCTGGCAGAGTGTCTGCACCTCACTTAAGCCTTACCGAAGGTCTGTTTTGGGGATGAAATAGGTAGCAGATGTGCCACTGAAAAGTCTAAGGGCAGAGATTTCCCCTATAATAAATATCTGTCCTCCCAGGAAGCTTTATGAAGGTGACACAACCTGGCTCTGATCTCTTTTTTTTCCACATGTAGCAAGGCTGATACAAAGTTTGTGTTTCCTGTGTCTGACACACCATGGTAATGTAATCACCAGTTCTACAGTCTTCCATTTACCATCCACTGTCTCTCAGGGTAGGCAGTGGGTTGGTGGGCACAAGCAGTTGTTCATATTGCAGAGCCCTCCTTTTGTAGCTTGGTTTTGGGGCTTGAGGCCAAATTACGATTCTACTGAAGTGACTGCAAGCTGTGTCCATGACTTTCAGTGTCATGGCATATCTGTCTTGTAGGTGAAGGAGACAGAAGCACAGAGAGATTTTAGGTGAAGCCAGAAAGACAGCTGCCCAGTTTCCAGATGAGGCCAGACATCTGGTTGCTGTTTGCACTGCTTTGCCTTTTCACAGCAGTGCTTTTAATGTGATACAGTTAAAAATAGTTTTGCAAGGTCAGTGCTGCTGTGGGATTTCTTTGCTGTTTTCCACTGAGCACTCATGCTGTGGTGCTTAGTATGTGCTGGAGTGCAAGCATTCCATGCCAAGGACCTCTCTCAAGGTGCCAGGTGAGAGCTCAACCATGGAGCCAACCTCCGGGGGAGTCTGGTTTCTCTTTCTCCCCCACTGGCACTCATCTCAACACTTCCCGGTGATAGCTATTGCTATATCTGACATACTTCCCTGCATTTCCTTTCCTGTTCTGCAGTATGGGGATGGGTATCAGCTGGCCTCTGTGGCGCAGCAGATCTCTGTTTCCCACCTCTCCTCCCCTGCCCAGCCCAGCCCACCCCTTTGTTCTGAGGAGGCCAGTCACTAGCTGTGCATGAGCTTGCTGCAAGCAGCTCTTTGAAGTGTTGCTTTGCATCAGTGCTGTAATTCAGCCCCAATAGAGACCTCAGAAGAAAGAAGACTGGCACTCTTGGGTTTTGAACTGGGAGGTCAAAAAAAGCATTTCCCATGACTTTTTGACCCTACATGCTGCCTAAGTTGTTGATTACCACAGTATTAGGATGGTTTGTGCTGATGTCCAATGGCAGTGAGGCAACATCTCTGATGCCATTGACTTAGCAGGGCACGTCAGCAACTTTTGCTTGTCTGGTTAGGGAATAAGCAGTGGAGTATGTGTGCTTATTCTGATAGCACGATATTATCACAATGAAGGCCAGGGCCCAACTGGAATTAAATGTGGCCAAGGATGTCAAGGACAACAAGAAAGGTATCTGCAAATACATCAATAACAGAAGGAAAAGGAAGGATAATATGGGCCTGTTACTAAATGAAGGGAGGACCCTGGTAACAAAGGACTTAGAGAAGGCAGAGTTACTGAATGCCACCTTTGCGATGGTCTTCACTGGCAAGACCAGCCCTCAGGGACCTCTGACCCAGGAGACCAGGGTAAAGGAGTGTTGGAAGGGAGACTTTCCCTTGATCAAGGAGGGTTGAGTTGGAGAAACACCTACACATCCACAAGTCCATGGACCCTGATGGGATGCATCCACAAGTGCTAAGAGACTTTTTGGACACTATACCTGAGGCTGCTCACGGTCACCTTTGAAAGGTCACAGAGAGGTGCCTGAGGACTGAAGAAAGCAAATGTCACCCCAGTGTTCAAAAGGAAGGAAGGAAGGAGAGCCCAGGGAATTACTGGCCAGTTAGCCACACACCCAATCCCTGGAAAGGTGAGGGAGTGCCTCGTTCTGGATGCCGTCTCTGTCCACAGAAGAAGGTGATCAGGATAGTCAGCATGGATTCACTAAAGGTAAATCATTCTTGACCAACCTGATTTGCCTTTTACAATCAAACAACTACGTCGATGGATGAGGGGAGAGTAGAGGATCTTGTCTACCTCAACTTCAATGAGGCTTTTGACACTGTCTCTCATAGGCAAACTTGGGAAGAGTGGACTGGATGAGTGGACAGGGAGGTGGATTGAGAACTGGCTGAACAGCGGATCCCAGAGATCATAATCAGGGTCCAGTTGGAGGTCTGTTCCTAGTGGTGTCTCCCAAGGTTCAGTACTGGGCCTGGTCTTGTTTAACTTATCCATCAGTGACTTGGATGAAGGGGCAGAGGCTTCCTCAGCAATGTCACTGACAACACAAAGCTGGGAGGAGTGGCCGATGCCCCAGAGGGCCGTGCAGCCCTTCAGAAGGACCTTGACAGGCTGGAGAGACGGGCAGGGAGGAACCTTCTGAAATTCAGCAAAGGCAGATGCAGGGTCCTGCGCCTGGGGAGGAGCAAGCCCAGGCACCAGCACAGGCTGGGGGTGACCTGCTGGAAAGCAGCTCTGTGGAGGAGCTGGGGGTGCTGGTGGACAAGCAGCTCTCCATGAGCCAGCAGTGTGCCCTGGTGGCCAAGGCCAGTGACATCCTGGGCTCCGTTCAGAAAAGCATTGCCAGCAGGTCAAGGGAGGTGATCCTGCCCCTCTACTCAGCCCTGGTGAGGCCACATCTTGAATGCTGTGTCTGGTTCTGGGCTCCTTGGTATAAAAGAGACATGGAACTCTGTAGCAGGTCCAGCAGAAGGCAACAAAGAGGATTAAGGGACTCTGGGGCATCTCTCTAACCACACACAGGAACAGGTTGCCCAAAGAGGTTGTGGACTCACCCTCAATGGAGATACTCAAGAACCATCTGGACACAGTCCTGTGCCATGTGCTTTAGGATGACCCTGCTTGACACTGTGGTCCCTTCCAACCTTACCCATACTCTCATTCTGTGATTATAGAAATAGTTCTGTTCTGCTTTGTGATATCTGTAGTAACTCCAGCAGTGCTGATGGCAGATTGCCTGGCAAGTTCTAGTGGGGCAGCCCCACACAGACTACTTGTGGAAGAAGTTAAACACATATGGACAGAATATGACACCCAAGTAGTATCATAGTACAAAAATAATCTTACTAGTTTTGGAGGACATTTAATACAACCCATTATTCAGTCATTATTTGTGGACAGTTAAAGGAATTGAGTGACCGGAGTTTATCTAACTACCATTTGTATTAAGGCTGTGAAAGGTTGTTAACTCTCTGGGAGGGAGACTTCAGATTTAAACCACTTTCATGGTTTTGTCTCATACTGGTAGGAGAGTAGGTGTCCTAATCTCTGTATCTTAGCCGAGAGAGGACAACTCAGTTACTTGCAATTCCGACTGAAGGTATCGCACCTGCTTTGGCAGCAAGTTGCAAGCTCACAGTGATGGTGTGCAGCTTCCCTGGTGCTAAGACACAGCAGTGTGGCCAGGGGCTAGTGCTGCCAAGTCTTACCAGCCTGTCCCTCTGCCTAAATGAAGAACTGTGGTCTCCAACCTTGGCTCTTGATACTGTGCACCACTTACCATGAAATCAAGGGCAGCGGGCAAAACACTGTCCCGCTCCTGTCCAGCACAGGCTGTGTGATGGTGTTTCGGGGCAGTGGCTACAGTGAGGGACTGCAGGTGGGTGGCTGCACTCCTGGCTACATCATACTCTGATGTAAAAGCTGAGCTTTTGCCCCATAGTGAGGCTGCGATTTCCTTAAGATGGGGATAGCTAGCTCCAAAATGGGGCTTGCTTTTTTCCTTTCTTTTTCCTTCCTTTCTTTCCTGCCACTCACCTTTCTTTGATTTGATGTTAGACCTTGTCAGTGAGTGATTTCAACTCAGTGTCCCAGAAAAAAACACAGTGAAAAAAATGGGGAAGTCAGATAATTTTCTGACAACATACTGAGTTGAATCTGCTAAAAAATAGAGATGCAGACCCAGCTGGGGAGACAGAGGATGGATGGTGTTTGCCTACCAGCATCATTAGGCTGACTCAGCTACTGCATCCCACTGGAAACCCATGAAAAGGATAATGCAAATTGAGACCCTTATGGGTCATTTGCAGATGTATTGGATGCCTCCAGAATTATTTACTGGCTTTAGGGATATTTGCTTGGTGCTACCAAGAGCAAAATTTGGCCTTGAACTTAAGATGAGAGGCCAAGTGCCAAAGCACAGGCCTGCACAGTGCAAAGGAGTCTGCACCAATGTTAGTGCTGACTTTCCCATGTGGCCTTCTCAGGACACCACAATAAGAGTCAAACATGGGGATTATACATGGATGTCACTGGACTGATCTGGATGCAGCTGTACACAGTACATGCATTTGGATCTGTTCTTGTGATTGCACATGTAGATGGGCAGAGCTGTGGACACTTTGGATGGTGTAAGCTCTGTTGTATTAGTCATCCATGCATGTATTTATGATATTGTGGTTTTGCACAATGTTACATGTGTCATGCAGTTAGTTGGAACTCAAGTCTGTGATATCTGGGTGTCACAAACTGCCTGTTGTATTTTCAAAAATGTATTTATGCCACAAAATGTATTTTTAAGTGCAGGAGAATGAAATACTGTCATGAACTACACTGTAAACTAAATTTCAAGGGATATCTAAAATAACAGCACATACCTTGTTCAGTTGCATAGTGCAATAATTCTATGATAGCAGCATCAGGGCTACTGACATAGAGGATAATCTAACAATGGAATCTGTGTCCCTGTTGCATATTCTCCTTCATGAAGAGTATCAACACTTTCAAGCTGCTTTTAGAAGCTGCTGTGTGCTGGTATTCAGTCTCTACAGCATTGTTGCCCTCTTAGAAAGCTGTGTAGAGAATGACACGCAAGCAATGTTGTACTGTTGTGTGTTTGTGTCTTAGGTGTTTGTGACCAGATGTTGTTCTGCTGTTTGCGCAAGCGATGTGGGGTGGTAAGATGGGGATCAGAAAGAGCAGGTGCTGTGTCGCTGTAGAGCCCAGGCTGTCCTAAGGACTGAGACAGCCTTAAAGGAAACTGAGATTCCTGTTGCACTAGGTTTCCTCCTGTTCAGCTCATGTTTTACCCTTTCTTGTCATGTCTTCGTACATCCCGTAAGTGCATTGACTGACCCGACTAGCACATGTGGTGCATGGGCTGATCATTCCGCCTGACAATTAGCTGCAAATGACTGTGATTGACTCACTGATCTTCCCCAACCCCAACAGCCCCTCTCCTCTCACCATTCCTGATCCTCAAATATTCCTCTTTCCTGGTGTCTGCACCATGGGGACTGCTTTGTGCAGGGCTGCTCTTGGCTGGGAGCCCTGCCCATCAAGTGACCTTGTGCTTTGGGGATAACATGCTCAGGGCGGACCACCTCGCATGTGATATGCGGGGTTGTGGGATACTGTGTGCAAGCACACTGGAGGCTCGCATCTCTCATGCTGGAAGTGCTCTCCTTCCCTCTTGTGCTTTTTGTGAGAGGCTTCCAAGTCATGAAATGAGATTAAATTTACTCCTGTGCAGAGGACCAGACCAACATCTGTGTGCTGTTTGGCCCTCCGCTGACACAATGGACTGGCAATAGGGCTGAGATGACTGGTCCTCAACAGTATGCAACTTTTGGGCTCCCTCTGTCATGGAGCGGAGGTCATCTCATGGTGCGGACAACAGCGCGTTGGGATCCATCCAGCTCCCTGAACTTCCAGAGGCGGTGTGAATGTGTGTTAAAAAAGAGAACCTACAGGATGCAGAATTGTCATTTTATTTGCCTGAAATGAGCTGGTTCATCCCTCTCGGTTAGGGTAGAGAAGGACTTCTCACTATGAAACATGGCAGGAAATGGGTCTGCTCTTCTTAATGAGGGTTCTTTGCTAGATGTCACCATGAAGAGATGGCTTTTTCGCTGTCCTTGTTCTTAAGGGGTGGGATGTATTTCCTCTTATTTCTCTGCTTTCCTGTGTGTGCTGAATCTGCACTCAGTGCTGAGGAACAATGGAGAGACAAGACCATCCATCGTAAAGTATGGCTATATTCCCGGCCAAAAACTTGGAACTATGCTTTCTGGTGATGATCCTCATGTGCTGATCCATGCCTTGGTGGCTGGGGACACCATAATAGCTGGTGTCCCCCAGCACATCTGTTTGCTCTGTGCAGAGCCAGCATGAAAGTTGCTGCACTATTCTCCAAAAACAGAGAGCCCAAAGGCTGTTTTTCAAGGATATGCCTATCAGCTGGGCATCTGCAAGCCAAGGGAGAAGGCCCTAAGCTCAACTAAATGATGATACTTTCTAAAGGATAGCATATGACAAACTCATGAGACTGTGCTTTATCTCTTCAAGGGTTTTGGAAAGCTAAGGGTCCCCAGGGACATCAGTGCTCCACCTCTTTCACAGGGGCATAACTACAGCCGGTGAGGGAGTGGCCCTTCTGAGGAGAGCTGGGCTTATCTGAGCCCCCAGTGAGGTGCATGGTTGCACTGCCTCCAGCTTGACTCCTGCAAACCAGGTTCCAGCCTGTTTGTCCCCACTGCACTCTGGCTGACGCCCTGCAGAGCCCTGTTGCCGTTGTTCTCCAGCACCTTGACTCTGCCTGGAAGCAGCAGAGAGACATTTACAGTGGCAAAATCCTGCAAAGCCATGAAGCCCCATAGCCCAGAGACCCCTGTGAGCTTGTTGAAAAGTTTGACACTATCCTGTTAGTGGAACATATTTGAAGCAGTGATGATGTCTAAAGCTTTAATTCCTAATCTGATGTGGGAAAAGATGTTTGCCACAAAATTTTCTTGTTATAGGAACTGATGTGTCTCTGTCTCAAGCAATTAATTTATTTCGTCTGTTTTCTCACTGAATTGGTTAATGGTAGTTGGTAATGCGTACAAAATTCCATTTATTTTATTATACAAATGCCACTAAATGAGTTGTCTGTGCATTAAAAAATGGACTTGCTGTTTCAAGGGGATTAGGATGCTTTTGGCTAATCTTTTGTTCTTGTGCTTAGCGTTCATTAGACTGCATTTATCACTGTCTTAAAGAAACAGTACCATTTCAGATTTCAGTCTGATCTTTTGTAGTTGAAAGAGTTTCTTTCACAGCATTTAAGGTGCTGGTGAGGTAGGTGCTATCTTTGAAATTCAGTGGGATAGTTTCAGTTGGAATGAGAAGAGGTGTTTAGCTCTTTTAAACAAAGCTTTAGGAATCCATCAATGAGTACTCTTTGGTTACTACTGTTTGATACAGTCTGTAAGTGTCAAGAAAATAACAAAACAGTCAAGTGAAAGGAAACACATCAAGAAAATGCAAAATGTTTAGGACAAAAATAGAAAACTAAATGGTTAAAATTAGTTTAACAGATACTATCTTTGCCACTTTGACCCTTCTTTTTGTGAACAAGTACAACTCTCTGCCATTGCTCATGCCTAGAATTTGATCTGCTTTCTGAAGTTTGTAATTTTGCTGAGACTGCCCTTGTTACCATTATAGCATGTTCTCAGCTGGCCTATATCATGTGGAGCTTTATGTAGTCCTTGGTCTGTTCCGCATTGCTCCTGGTGGGATTCCTCTTTCTCTTCTATGATCACACATTTAATTCACATATTATATGTAAATTTCCAGCCTGAAAACAAACCAGTGCAGGAGACACTGCCTTACTGTCTTCAGTGGTGGATATAGAAGGCAAGGCAATACTAAATGGCTTCAAATTGATTTTGATAACTTTTGTGTATGGAGAAAAATATCCTAGTGTCTCTGAGGCTAATGGTGCTCTGAACAATGACTGAAGTGTCAGTTGCTTTGTGGAGACCTTTGTTTTCTGCTTGGTGCTTATGATTCAGGTCTTGGAAGCTTTGCCTTCCTCAGGAGCTTTTTCTCTGGGCAGCTTGAAAGACTGGGTTCCTCTGCACAAGGCTGGGTGCATGGATGTGAAATACAGGTACAGAAGTATCCAAGGCATTCAGGGATGTGCAGACAAAATGTGAAATGAACTGTCTTAATGAAGTCTGAAAGCTGTCGGGAGGAAATGGTGAGAACCTGATTCTGCACCTATTTATGGCAGTACCTGCAAGCTGGGTGGTGCTGCTGCCAGAGAGAATTTGTTGCCACTTTTGCAGAGCGCTGTGAAAAGTGCATTCCTGTGCCACTGCTTCCATCCAGCTCGTGCTGCTCCTGCACTTCCCCCCAAGCACATGACTAGCCCCACTGGAAATGAGTCTGAGGTGTGAAAGAAAGGACATGGCTTGGCCACAGATGTGTTGTCAGTGCTTGTTTTTATCCATGTGGTCCATCCATATCAGGGTTCACCTCGAAACCTGTCCAGGCAGACCAGATATTCAATACTGGAAGAAAAAGAAGTGGCAGAACATCCAAGTGCAACGAAAGGCAGTGGAAAGGCAGTGGAAAAGCCTGGCAAACACAATGGAAGTTTTTGTCTTTTTTTCTAAAGAAGGCAAGTGTAATCCTTATCCTGTAATGTCCTACTTTGTTTTGCACTGGAATTAGAAAACGTTTTCCATTTGTTTTAATTATCTGCAGGCTTTAACTCTGCCTTTGAAAAGCATTTTTGCTATGACAACCTTTGGTCTCATGGTGAGCAGTGCTAGGAGAAACAGCTAACGCAAGGATTTTCTTTCCCTGCATGCAATGTTTAATCTTTCTAATCTTTTAATGTGAATGTATTTTTTGCCTTTTGTAAATTGACAAGATTAGCACAGTTTCTTCCAAAACAGCAGTTGACAAATATATTTTGCTTAAGTATATCTAAATTTACACCTAACTGTGAACTCTCCATAGTGACCAATTCATTCTTAAACCTCTAAAAGGCTAACACTCACTCACTGACTTTAACAACTTTTTTTTTAAGGAACAGTTTGTAGAAAACTAGGGGTTTTTGTTAAATATTTTGTTTATTAAAAAGATTACACTGTCTTGCATAATAATAGTAATAGTAATAGTAATAATTCTATGCATTGTGTGATTCAGTGATGTTGCTCTTGGAATTCTGCATGTTTTTTAGATGTTCTGACATTTGTATGTTTATGTGGTACTTGTAAAAATCCTAACCATTGCTGCTATAATTACCACCATCTTAGGTAAGTGAAAACTGTACTATGAAGCTGGGCCAGTTAGCAGGATTTTGTGTGTCATGCTAAAACTGCTTTCTGCTGATCATTTCTTGGTTTACGCCAGTATTTAGTGCCTTCTGTAGAAGGAATCAATATGTTGTGGTAGATGGGATGTGCCAAATTTCTAGTATCTTGTCTGCACAGATGATCACTTACCAGCTTGAAGCTTAAAAAAAAGGAAAAAATAATATTTAACTCTCCATCTTTCTTTAAAGTGTCTTCTCATTGATTTTTATTTGGAAAACCTTTAACAGAGCTGAAAAGAAGCCATCTTCTCCTGCCACACCTCCTGCAGCAGTAGTCTGCCAACTGTGAGGGGTATGAGGGAATGTGTAGCACCCAAATGTTCCTGTTGGTAACAGATCTAGTGAATAGCTGGGCCTGCTCAAGTAATTTTGGAGCATGCTAAAATGCTATTTAATTAAAGCAGTCCTCCGATTACCATAAGAAACTGTAAGCTCTCAGCAGTTGTGAGCTGGCTGTTGTAAACAAGTGTCAGCTTGGTCAAGTGGTGGATTCCAGTCTCTGCTCTGCCTCTACTGAAGCGACACATTGCTGCCAAATGAGACTTGGATGAAATTCAAGCCCAAGACTTTTGGTCTTGTTCTTTCCAATTGCTCCCATGGCAGACGAGCCCTGTTTATCAAAATTCTGACATTGTGTTTTCAGTTCCTCTCCTACCCTCTGCCTAAAATCTGGCAGTATTGCAAATACTCACAAGCACATGCATTTGTTTAGATCTGTGCTGAAAATTGTTTCAAACTGTACTTATACAACAGAAACAGGCAGGTGGGAAATGTGAGATACTCACCTCTTTGGTGCATTTCCCAGCCACCAGGCATGGTTAACTGTACCTAGGCTGGTCTTTAAGATAGGATTTTGTATGGAAAAAAGAAGAGACTGGCCATCAGTTTTCCATCTCTATTGAGACATGAAAGCCTGTTACATATCTTGAAAAGGCTTTTCAAATCAAAAGTTACCAGAAAAGCTGCGTGATTGGAGAAAATTAGAGTACGTTGAATTCATCCTTAGAAGTATTGGTCTGAAGTTCTCTCTGTCTCCAAGCAGGAAGATTTGCAGCCCTTGTGATGTAAAACACTTCCAAAAGATAAAGAAGTTTATGCCAAAATTTTCCATGTAGTCGTTCCTTTTAGTGATATCCAGGACATTTACAAAAAGCAATATAAAGGAAGCATACAGAATACACTGAAAATCATCCTGTGTAGTAGGTTGCAAGCGAGTCCCCCACAACCTGATGAATTTAGAAACCCCAGCTGAAGATTAAAACCTTCCACAAGGGATAGAAGAGAAGCCTTTTGCAGCACCTCAGTTTCCATCAGCTGGAGGGAACAGGGCTCTCTTCAGAAATGTTAGGTCCTTTCATTGTCCTTTAAAAACTGGAAGCTTTTTCAGACTCATTTTACCAGACGAGGAGCCAGCTGGGACCAGTTACAGAGTGGTTCTCCACTGTTTTAGTTGTCTAGTAACCATTTACATATGAACATGTGCTTCCACTAGCATCAGTGAAGGGCTTTCTCGCCACAGAACTCCTGCCTATGTGGCCCTAATATTAAATATTCAATGCATGGTCTTATATCCTGCATTTCTTCTATTTATAGGTAGATCAGATTCTCAGTGGTCCCACCATTGCACTAATTGTCTTACCAGTTGGTCTTTCTAACTTCTTCTGTGTGTTGGCCTAACTTGCCAAAAACACAGAGTCAGATTCCTGCAACACAGCAGCAGATTTTCCCCAACTTCTTTTCTATTGTGAAGCTAGCTATATCTGCATTATCTCCAGCTTAGATTCAAGTCAGAAAAGCCATCGACATCCTTTATTCCCACTTTGCATGCTGGAAATGGAGTTAGGGTTCTATAGGTCCAGGCGTGATCTAGCCTGCTGCCCGTGGCATGTCAGTCTCCAGATGCATTTGTTTGCTTTTCACCATAATTGATCAGTTTCAAGATGCAAACTAGATGTTATTAATGGTGTGCAGGTTTAGATACCACCTTCCAATCACAGTGATTCCTTCAGTGTACATATTGTCAGTCCTGTAATTGCATTTTGTCTGATGTACATGGTATTGAAGGATCAGCTTTCCTTTTAAATATAGCTTAGCCTATGCTGCTGAAAGGATCCAGGAAAGAATTATCCAAACCCCAGTGGAATTTGGGACTTAGCTTTTTTTAGACCTCCTTGCAAGCCCCAGCTGTAATCAGCTATTTAAGGCAGTGATTTTAGTGTGAGGAGTGCTACATATCTTCCACTCCAAATGCAGTTGCCTGTACACAGGGCACTGTCTTACACAGATCTCTTGCTCCTGGATTTGGGAGATTATATAAACAGCAGTTTATTAGGGAGACATAATATTTTGATGCATTTTAATGCATTAAGCTCTGCAAATCTATGAATTTGGGGGGAAGGGGGAGATTACTGGATCATTTTCTGAAAATGTGAGCAATATTGTCAACTATTCCATTTTCAGTTACCTGTTTGACCCCATTGTCCTCAAATTACCTTATTTCTGTATTTGCACAGCAACATGAGAAAAACAAGCAAAAAGGCTTTGTGTCTGCAAATGAAGAAGGATTTCATAACCTACTTTGAGCCTCAGATCCCCAACGGGGTCTCCAGGGCTGGTAATTTTTTTACTCATCAGTTGGATAAGTTTTGACCCATGTGAATGTCACATTGCCACATGTGCAGCGTATTTTTAAGACGCAAACTTCATACAGGGTAAAGTCCTTCACAGGTGAAGACCGATATGGTCAACAAAGTTGTCTGTCAGTTGTGTCAGTTGAGAACTGCTTTTTTGGTTGTGATGTATTTTTCTTCTTCAGGACATTCCACTATTTAATGGGGATAGAGTAAACAAATGTATGTTGTACTGTTGTCTGCAACAATGTCTCCTTGCAAACTGTTCTTTAAGTATTTGAGTACAGAAGTGCCCTCAATAAGAAGAAAGTAAAGAGACCAAGAGGGGGTTTTTTTTAAGTGTTTATGAGTTTGCTCTCTTGCTTAGCTGTCAAATAATTAGGCTTTTGAAAAGAATGGATTCAATTAGTGCTAATTGGAGTATGGCATTCACTGTCACTGGTCTGTAAATTCCAGAGATAGTCTGATCTTTATTGCACTTCACCTCCATTTTTATTCTCTTACAATAATCTTTAAGAAGTCTGGTTCTGCTGCATTAGAGATTGGTTTCAGTGTCTGTACAATGTTTGCTACTATTGTAGTGTGACTTCTTATTTTTGATTTTTAAAATTTATATTGGTACAGCCTTAACTTACAGAAATAAAGACCATTTAAAAGAAATCAAAATAGTCATTGATGTCTGTGATAAGTGCATGCTTTATTCACAGTATTTTGTCTGTAATTAGGTGTAGCAACCAAGTCTCATGTATTTAATAAACTGTTTCCTGCAAAGTTGACTCTTTTCTTTAATCGAGTGAAAACAATTTACGTGGGCATTTTGAAGCATGTTGTACAAAAAAAAGCACAAGCTGTGTCTCATGCTTTTCAAGCATGAGTATCTGCATATCTGGGGAGTTCCCATGCACCTGTGGTGCATTTTGATCAGCAGAGTGCAAATAGGCTCACCAAGAAATAGTTGCTGTCATACCCTCCTAACTTCTGGGGTTGTGTTTCAGGAAAACATTTAAATAATTGCTTAAGTAAGTCCTTCCGTACTCAGGAATGTACTTAAAAGCAAGCTTGACTTGAACCATGTGCTCATTTAATCTCAGTACAGTAGGTCTGAAAGCCTACATCCTGAGAGCCATTTTGGAGAGCCTTTTGCAAGTCATTTTCCTGAACCTAAATTCCAAGGCACAATTTGGTCTGAAATGATTTATTTTGCACTCAGAATTTCAGCAATAAGATCTGCTCTCCATGATATTTTGTTTTAAAGTTCATCTAGGATAAAGTATGAATCCATGAATGTGTATTTTTTAAGACAGTTGCTTGTCAGGTATGAAGTTTTTCTGTTCAAGAGGTTTTAAAATGAAAGGACCAGAAAACTAAAGCTAATAAGAAATTCAACAGACCTACTGTTCATAGGATGATAACTGTGTTGGAGAAGGTCAGAGGGTCTTGAGTTCTGCCAAAGGAACATGAGAAAAAGGAAAAAGCCAAATTCCCCTTGAAACTGCCACCTAGAGAACTGCAATGTGTGTTGTTTTTAGAACATCAATGCAAGGTAGTGCAGGATAATAAGAGACAAGTGACACCATGGGTAAGGTATAGAGGAACATGATTTTCACCAGGTATTCTGGGACTGCATTCCTATCACCTGGCAAATTCTGATAAAAAGAAATCCCTTCTTGATGCTTGGTGCTAGCAGCTGGACTCTGCTTAGCACAGCGTGTAAAAAGTATCCTGTCAAAGATCCCACTGTTGTCCCAGTGACAAGTGGAAGGAAGAAAGAAGGGCCTTTGGATGAAGAGACAGAAAAGTGAGGTATGGACAGGTGATGGCCAGGGGCTACCAGGTGCTTTCATTGTCTGTTACACATGCACAGTAAACCTGTTGGATCAAGCTTTATAGCTGGGATTAAGCTGTCTTCACAGAGGTTGAAGTTAATGAGTTTATGTTTAGTCTAAAAGTGAGTAGGCAGTGGGTGGTTAATGGTTAATGTGTTTAATGCAGATTCAGCTAAGCATATTGGCAAAATTCTGGTAACTCAGCTGCTTTCACTTTTCCCTTTGTACACTGATTAACTCAGATTGCCGCTTTGAGAACTGCCATGCTCCCACAGCCAGTGGAATGGCTGGATAACCAGCAGCAGTGTCCACATGCTGAGTGCAGTCTTGCACTGTCCAGGCCCTCGGTGTAGCAGGGCAAGCAGCACTGAGGAATTTGGCTTGGGCAATCTGGAATGCCTCTCCAGGGTGGTCTCATAAGAGTGATAGAACCTCCTGAGCTCAGTTGTGGCTGAATATATCTGAATGTTGTGTTCACGACATTGCTGAAGGGTACCATGACTGCAACTGATGCAGAAGTTGCTTGGGGACACTATGGCATGTTACCTCTTCAGATAAGCTTTGAAGGTGGCAAACTGGGGTCTGTAATTCACTGGTGGCTTGCTTTGCAGTATACACCAAAGAGAAATGGAAAAAGGCAGCTATTCCTCAAAGGATCCACAACATTTCTTTGTGGTGTAGCCGCTTACTATGTTACAGCCTTCAGTACTGATAGAAGACTAATTAGAAAGAACCAAAAAAAGCCCAGATAAGATAGCTATGGATGAGAAGATGTGGCTATTTGTGTATGGACACTTTGTTCCGAGGTCTAAATTTCTACAGGGAGAGAATGCACACGGAAGACTGGCAGCATATGAGATGCTTATTGCTACTTCTCTAAAAAACTGTAAGGAAATGACACCTGGAGAAGCTTTAAGACAAAACCCTGCATCTAGCATGATACGAGTGGAGTTCCTCAGGGACAGGTATTTCGACCAATGCAGTTTAACATTTTTGTCAGTGACATGGACAGTCGGATTGAGAGTACCCTCAGCAGGTTTGCTGACAACACTGAGCTGTGTGGTGCAGTTGACACACTGGGGAGAAGGGAGAAGAGAGGTGGGCTGATGCGTGAAATTAAATGTTTAAGGCCAAGTGCAAGGTGCTGCACCTGGGCCGGGGCAATCCCAAGGACAAACACAGGGTGAGCAGAGAATAGATCAAGAGCAGCCCTGTGAGAAGGCCTTGGCGGTGCTGGTGGAAAAGAGGCTGGACATGACCCAGCCATGAGGACCCACAGCCCAGAAAGCCAAACGTGTCCTGGGCTCCATCCAAAGTGGCCAGCAGGGGAGGGAGGGGATTCTGCCCCTCTGCTCTGGTGACACCCCACCTGGAACACTGCATCCAGTTCTGGGGTCCCCAACATAAGAAAGATGTGGACCTGCTGGAGCAAGTCCAGAGGAGAGCCATGACAATGATCAGGGGGCTGGAGCACCTCTCTACAAGGACTGGCTGAGATGGTTGGGGCTGCTGGAGAGGAGAAGACTCTGGGAAGACTTTATGGGTATCTTCCAGTACCTAAAGGGGTTTTTATAGAGAGCTGGAGAGGAACTTTTTACAAGGGCATAGGGTGATAGGATAAGGGGGAATGCCTTTAAGCCAAAACAGTGTGGGTTTAGTTTAGATGTTAGGAAGACATCCTTTACTGTGAGGGTGGTGAGACACTGGCACAGGTTGCACATAGAAGCTGTGGATGCCCCAACTGTGGAAGTGTCCAAGGCCAGGTTGGATGAGGCTTTGAATAACCTGGTCCAGTGGAATGTGCCCCTCTCCACAGCAGAGTTGGAACTAGATGATCTCTAAGGTCCTTTCCAACCCAAACATTTCTATGACTGATTACTCACCTCAAAACTCTCAGTGTACTACAATAACCTTTAGTTACTCTTGTGCCCATGTCTCCTAGTTTTGCTTGCAGGGGCTGACAAGGGGTGGAGCCTGTGGCCGTGTGGGCACAGCTGGGCTGCTATTCTATACCACTCACATCATCGCTGGGCCGTGGCTTCAGCAGGAGAAAAAGTGAACAAGCCACGGAAGCAGCAGTGTTTTGTTCTGTTTCTTCCTCAGGGAAGTTTCTGGGACCAGCACTGCAGACTTTGTCCCCCTCCTGCCACTGCCAGTCCCTTCCTGTCCCTCAGGAAGAATGCAACCCCAAGCGGCAAGCAGAGCTGAGCCCAGCAGAGCACCATGGCAATGGTGTGGGAAGAGCCATGGGGAATTGAGGCGAGCCTGAGCCCAGCTGAGCCAAGCCCAGCAGAGAGGGCCCGAGCTGAGCTGATGCTGCTGAGCACAGCTGAGCACAGCCGAGCCCAGTGGTCAAAAGCAAGTGACACAACACAGACTATTCCAGCTTTTGGGAGGTTTTTCCATCACTGTTTCTCACTGTCTTGTGTGCGGGGACAGAGAACGCCATCTGGGGAGAGCATCTGCCATGTTGACTTTGTCTCAGCAGTCACACAGACTGAGTCGAGGTGGGGAACTCCTTTTGTGTGTAAAGCACCTTCTTTTTGGCATACTTTTGTTATTAGTATTGTGCTGTTGTTGTCTGTTTCTTATTCCATTGTTGTTTATTTTCAGTAAATTTTTCTCTCAACCCATATCTGCCTTTGTCCCTCTCACTGGAAGAATAGTGGTGGGAACTGGAACAGCTTATTTGGAGTTCAATTCCCAGCTATTTATTTTATTTCCCACCACACCACACAAAATAATAAATGAAACAGGACTGGAAAAACATGCTTCAAATATGTACGTAGGGAAAGGCAAGCAGAGGCATTGAGTGCTGAGGAGATGGCATGCTGCTAGCCGTGGAACCAATAACTCTGTCATACAAGATGATGCCATTTATCTGCAGTGGAAAGGAGATTTCTGTGTGTCTGGACCTTGGTGAGGGACACTCATAAATGTCCCTGGAGGCTCAGGGTGGCCAAAAGTTCTTGTGTGCAAAGGGTTGCATGAGAAAATGATTGAGCAGACAAACATTGTCCATCCTACAAAAACAGAGAGCTAAGCCGTATCCTCCTCTGCAATGACATCTGCTGTGGGGGTCACCTCTCCACAACATCTGTGTTCTTCAGTCTCATGGGTCTGGAGCCCCTCCTGGAGACAGGTCTGTTTACACTGCTATAAAAAGTGGTTATGAAACTATTCAGCAGACCACTAATTGGTCAGGCCACACTGGTGCTGCATCAGGCCCCTGGTGCTTGCAAGCCAGTAGGAAGTGTGTCCTGGCTCACCCAGTGAGAGCTGGGTGGCCTCTAAACAGGATCTAAAGTCCTTGTTCTTTCTGGACAACAGTGGGATCTGACTATTGTGTGTGTCAGTGTCTTTGCTTCACGCGCTACCACAAAAACGAGTAAAAGACAGTTAAAGATGAGTACAATCTGGGGATTTTAGGAACTTCCAGATACTGCAGATATCTTTATCCTCTTTATTTAGAGTGGTTGTGGGGAGAGGTTAGTATGTTTGCCTCCACTGAGGGAGAATGAATACAGATGCTGGATTTTCTGATGTAGTGCCACTGAGAAGTTGAGTACTAATTTGCATTATGAGCAGCAACGGGCTCTTCATGAGGAACTGCCTTTGCTCTAAGGGGACCATGCAGAGATGGAAAGAGACATCAAAGCTGAGATCTAACCAGTTTTGATGGCACCTTATTAGCTCATCTGGCACCTTATTAGGTCCTCTACTTCCCTCACCAAACACATGTACAGTTCAACTCCCAGCATCAGCGTGGAGCAGAGCATTAGGTGTCCAGACATTTACCATGTGGATTTCAACTTAAATGGTCTGGCATGGAGCACCCACAAACCATCAGATAATAACACATTTGTCTGCATAGATGTAGGGTGTGTGCGTGTTTCGGCACTGTTTTCTTCCTGTATCATCTCAGTGACAGAAGTTTGGCAAGAGGGCTTGTGCCTGCACAGATGGCAGTGTTGTGTGATTTTGCAGGGCTTCTGCCGTGAGTATGGCATCAACTGAACCACAACCACAGATAACTTTCCCAAAGGAACCTTCCTCACTGAAGGTAGTGAAGCTCAGGTGCTGTGTGTTCACATGGCTAGCCCACAACCCCCAGGTGTGGTTAGCAAGTAAACCTTCCAGGAAGATCCAGGAAGAGGGAGCCAAAAGGCATTTTAGGGGTGAGGGAGCAGGACTCAGATTTAGGTGCAAGATCTCCTCCTTTATCAGTTACTCATGCACCTAGAGTGGCACTGAGTTTGCACAGGCAGACTGTGAGTTACACACATAAAAATTCAGTCTTGTGGGACTTACCTGGAACCATCTAGTGCTGATGTGATTGTAACACAGAGCAACAGTGATTGCATGGCTCTTCTGGATATAGGACATATGTTCCTGGCTGCTTAATGCTTTTCCAAATTCCATCTGACAGGTCCCAGTGAGAACTCCTGTATACACTCAGTAAGGGTGTAGTTTTGTTAGTATGTCCTGGTGATGCTCCAACAGTTTGTTTTAAAATTTAGAAAACAGTTTATTAAATACATGAGACTTGGTTGCTACACCTAATTACAGACAAAATACTGTGAATAAAGCATGCACTTATCACAGACATCAATGACTATTTTGATTTCTTTTAAATGGTCTTTATTTCTGTAAGTTAAGGCTGTACCAATATAAATTTTAAAAATCAAAAATAAGAAGTCACACTACAATAGTAGCAAACATTGTACAGACACTGAAACCAATCTCTAATGCAGCAGAACCAGACTTCTTAAAGATTATTGTAAGAGAATAAAAATGGAGGTGAAGTGCAATAAAGATCAGACTATCTCTGGAATACAGACCAGTGACAGTGAATGCCATACTCCAATTAGCACTAATTGAATCCATTCTTTTCAAAAGCCTAATTATTTGACAGCTAAGCAAGAGAACAACAGTACTCCAAGAACTCCACGACGTGTTCAGACATAATTTCAAATGCTTGGAGCATCATTTGGCTGCTGACAGGCAATGTTGGGCAAAGAGCTTTGTGATTTGGTATGCAGCCACTGGAGTCAGCAACGAAGGCTTATCTTGAAACAGAGCCCATGAACTGGTGTGATATTGAACCGAGATCCTAGTCTTTCCAGGAATCTCCCACACTGTTTGGAATGAAAAGGATAAACTGTTTTCTTCTGGGCCCGAAAAAAACAATTTATGCCAATTAAAAAAACCAACCAAACAAAAAAACCCCAAAACCCCAGAAGCAAGGATGCTATATTTCCTGGAGGAGTTGAAAGCTGGATAATTCTTATTCCAGCCTTCTGATGATACAACACCCTTACAGATGGTAGCTGATACATGCTTGCCATCACAAACCCCTAACTTTATTTCAGTTTTATTTTGTTATGCTAAGACTCCTTTTCTGTAAGCATTAGAGCTGCATGCTGCTCACAGCAGCCATCGCTTTCTGATCTCGCTACACACCGAAGCCCTAGAGCAATTTATGCCGCTTTTTGTTGTTTATGAGGACAAGGTGGGAAGGAAAGGAAAAACTGATATGGATGTTAATGTGCATCACTGTGCATGTGGTATGAAGCATTCCTGAATGGCCACCTGTGTACCCTGATCTGTTGAAGCACTTGGCTCACTGTTCCTGTTTAGGACTGAATAGAACTAGTAAGAAGCTGCTAGTGTGGGCACTATCAAGTATTAGAGCTCAGCTCAAACCAGACACACCTATTTTGAAAATCTGGAATATGGAGAAAGTGGGAACTAGGACTTAATTTCCTAGCACATGATAAATCCTGCCTTGGGAAGCCAGAAGCAATCTAAGTCTCTGTCTCCTTTTGCAGTTCAATAAATTGCCTGAGTGATACTGTGATTCAAGAAACAACCACCATAATTTTCACACCAAGGCCTGTCAGAAGTTAATTAAGTGGGATTAATTGCAGTGTAAGAATATCAGTGAGGCTGGAGCTGTTATATCTTTCAGGACAACTGGGGTTGTATGATTAGGATCTTGATTTTATCAGGCTGTTTCCCAAACTGCTCTGGGTGTCTCAGAAGTAGTCCTTGTATGAGCTACTGTGAGCCAGTCACAGCTCATGAGATGGCAAGGAGCTTATGAGGAAATGTGGGGCTGAATGTTACTGATCCATGGACTGGGCAGAGAAACATCTTCAGAGTTACAAAGCTCTATGGAGAACATGTAGGGCGAAAGCAGTGCCTGAACAGTCACTGCAAGAGGGTTGTAGCAAGACCCAGGGGCACAGGAGCGCAAAGCTTTGTCAAGGAGACTGCTGGTGAGAGACCAGCTCATCATTTCCATGAGCATTCTGGCCTTTCTTAGCAGAGCTGTCCACCTAATAACTCACCACACATAGCTCATCAAGTGGCTGCCAGTCTGCACACAGACAGAGAGCAGGAACATTTGCCACAAGCAAAGGTTTTAAACACAGCTTGGTTTAGAAAAATACTTGCAGCCTACCTTTCAGGTGGAAGGAAGTCCTGTTTTTGTTCACTGACTAGTGTGCAGAAGAAGAGGGGGGTCCCTTCAGTTCATGAGACTTCTGCCCCTCAACAGGCCTGCACAGCAATGTGCATTTATCACATGTGCCCTATGTGTAGCTTTTTTCCAGCAATCTTTCTTGGAGTCTTTAGTAGGAGACCCTGGGCTGTCAGGAAAATGCATGCCACAGACTGAGGACTCCTGTTACAGAAGAGTCCAGAGCTCAGAGAATTAGATAGTGTGCTTGCATTGTTAGCCTGCAAGGGGCTCGTCTGTTCAGCTTTCCAGCTTGATTTTCTTGCTGTGGGTCCTTCGGCTGGGTTTATGCAGTTCCTTTACTTTTTATATACTATATTAACAGCAAAATCTGCAACAGTACAAACTTCTTTTGAAAATCACATCTTCCCAGTGTGCAGCATTACCCCTCTGGGGCTCCAGCAACAGTCAGCAGTGGCCAAAAATTCGAAGGTTAGAAGGAGAAATCCAGCATCTCCCTCCCTCCTGTTGACCTTGAGTGTACCACCTCTTCCTGCCACACTGAGATAGTCACTGTGGGGATTGCAGTGCATGAATGTTCAGAGCAACCTCTCACTGCTAAATTCATTGGGCTGCAAAATCCCATTAGTTTCAGCTCTATAAAAAGTAGACAAAGTATAGTAGATATAATAAAATTATAGTGGTATCATAAAAATGCATTACTCTTTCATAAAGGATATTAAGGGTCTGAACATCTATAAAAAAGTTCTCCATCAATCCTCTGCTTTTTGTTCCTGCCTGTAGGGCTGAAGCTCTCCATTTATGAAATACACACTGTCTGTCTTCATTTAACTCATGGTATTCATTGTGATGTACCTGCCTTTGGTCCACTCAAGCAACAGGGTCTTGTTTTGTTGTGTCTAATAGGGAGAAGAAAGTGTGTATGGGTGGAAAATCCTACTTGACTAGCATTGCCTGTCCAGCTTGCACAGACACTCGTGGTGGAGAGATGCACTGGCAGCAGTGTTAGCCAGTATAAGAATTGAGAGAGTTTCTCCCCGGTGCCAGGGTCAATTAAAAAAGGAAAAACATTTGCCTTTGCCATCCTTCCATGGTTTCTACAGCAAGGCAAAAGTCGCTGTGTTATTTCCTCTCTATTACTGGTTCTGTGTGACAGTACATTTTTAGCCTTGCAGCAACACTAGGGTGACTTCATGTTGGT
The DNA here is from genome assembly GCF_041296385.1 of Aphelocoma coerulescens. NCBI lineage: Eukaryota > Metazoa > Chordata > Aves > Passeriformes > Corvidae > Aphelocoma > Aphelocoma coerulescens. The sequence continues at coordinate 54,628,719 of NW_027184085.1, forward strand.
GCCTCTGAGTTTTCAGCACATAAACTCCTAAGAAATCATCAGGGAAGATCATCTTTCTTAAATCCTGCACATTTTGTGAAAAACACTAAGTTGCTACTAGTCAGCAATGGTGGCAGCATGTCACTAGGACAAGCTACTTTTATGCCCTTTCATTATTAGTTTTCTAGCATATTCAAATAAGTGCAACAATTTAATTTTGATGACGATTTCAAGTACTTGTGTACCAGTGCTGTGAGCCCCATCACCACCAAGGCTATCCCTGTGCTCTCAGTGTGTGGAGATACTGGTGCACGACCAAAGGACTCAGAGATTACATGGACATCACTAAGGTCAGGAAACTTAGAAAAATACTATTTTTCTCAGTGCTGGGAGCCAGCCCCTCTGGTGAAATGAAGTTATCATAAAATTTAAAAGAGATGCATTTTCAGCCTTCTTTATGTCCTTGTGGTCCTGGGGGTTTTCCAAGTTTCTCTCAATAAAACTGTAACCTTTTCTAATTCACACCTTGTTTCCTTCGTGGTTGAGCCAGTAGCTTTGAAACCCAGGGTGATGCTAAAGATTTCTTTGTAAATAACGCTTGTGCACAACCTTAGTCTCATGCTCTACATGCCAAAATTTCCTGCTGTTACCCTAAGGTATGGTTTCTGCTTCTAGAGATAGCCAGTGTAATCTCGAGAATTTTAGAACTTGTCTCCAAAAATGAACTCCCAGAAACATCAGTGTTCACCTCACCTCAAAAATAAGGACTTTATCTAAGGTCCAAAGTATAAAAACCTTGCTTGCATTTTTGTAACTAAATTTCTCTGTTAGGTCGATGTAAGACATTGACAGGCAAAAGCAGCCAGACTGGCTGTCTGATTGCAATACTGACATCTCATGGCTAAAAGAGTTAAGTTGCTACTGCTTCTTCTTTTTCTCTTCTTATTCCTCCATCTACTTCTCCTCCTTCTTTACCTGAAAAGTATCCATTTCCATATGTACCACGGTGCTGTGAAAGTACAGAGTATTACACCCAAGTGGTAGGTCACACACATTTGCACACAGTCACACTTCAGTGCGACTGGAACCTTCATTCGCTTCAATAAAAGCCAGGAATTTGGCTCCTTTCTTCTGAATCTGGACTTCTACAGCTGGTGTGAAAGTGGCACCAGCAAGTGAAATGCATCTGATTTGTCTGAACACCCTTTACACCACAGCGTTTCATTGCAGCCACTTCCCAAAACTCCAAGGATGCCAAGAAACTAATTTCTGGGGAAGCATGGATGCTGTTGCAGGGTTCTTCAGAGAGCACAGAGAAGCCCTAAATGTGTTTTCCTACACGTGATGCATTTCCTTTCTGAAAATACCTTGACACATCTTTCTCCTTCCTCTTGTTCCAGATCCCAGCAGTGAAGCTGAGTGAACACCTGGAGGACTTCTACATCACCATGAAGGAAACAGATGGGTCTGAGTTTGTAGCCACATCCTTCTGCACTCTCCAACAAGGCTTGGACCAGATCCTCAAGAATGCTGGTGGCTGGCTATCTCCACTATCAGCAGCACCTTCATCTCTTCCACCAGGAGGCTGAAGGATAAGCCTAAGGTCTTGAGCAAGGCTGGCATATCTGGTGACTGCTTGCACAACAATGTCTACTTCTTCCTTGTTGACAAGGAAGAGGTGTAGAGGACAGGATGCCTGAGGTGACAGCCCCATAGCCCTGCTCTCCACGGAGATGAAATACAGCAGCCAGTACCAGAACATGAAAACCTTGCAGGAGCAGGCAGGCACAGCATTTGATGACATTGAATTGCTCAGAGACTCCCAGAACAGGTCATTTTTTTGCCAGAATGGGTAGCAGGAAGCAAGAAAATGGCCAGAACACAAACTGTGTTATGGCCAGGTCTCCCATGAGCACCAGCTCTGCCTGTAGTGCCTTCTCTAAAAGTACCTGTCTATACTGGGGCCCCTGACAAAAAGGGAGGCCAAGTCACCCCTTTACCTGGTGGCTTGGGAGCAGGTCAGTTGCAGGGGGAATGTCTGCTATGAGGAGCCAAGGGTGCGGATCTGCTCCCTCAGAGCTGTCATCCCTAAGCTGGTGAAGAAAGCTGGAGCATTGTGAAAATTTTACTTTTGTCTCCTTCACTAAGGCTTCCAGGAAGTTTTTCTGTCTTAGCATCTAAGACAGAGCAACTCTGCCCTCTGTCTGCTCTCAGCATCCAGCATCCCGAGGAGTTGCTTTATGATGCTGGGAACAAGTTGAGCTGCTTTCAAACAAGAGAAAAAAGTGGAATGACAGGACAGGGCAGAGGAAGGTGGAACATGGTGTGGTCCCATTTTGGAGATGAACACTGCTTTCTTCTGAAGAGCTGGAGAGCAGTGGTCTCCTCCATCATTAACAGGTCTTCCAAGGAAAGAGCCGGTGAAGAGCTTTTTCCTCATTGGAGGCAGTAACATGTATATGATGGATTTTCCTCCCTAGCAAGAATAGCTAGGAGAAAGGAAACTGAGTTTTGGGGGCCAGGAGCTCCTGAAGCTTAAGTGCCTATGCTTTCAGAGCCACTGTACAAAAATTACTTTCTTGTGAATCATATTTTTAATGGTTCACAGCTGTGTACACTTGTTCAATGTATTGTAAATACAGTTATTTTTCAGTACCTGATTATTTACACTAGATCTGTAGGCACTGCTATGAACTACTATTGGCTTTACCAAATAATAAACAAAGAAATGAAATTAATTAACAAATTAATATCAGACAAAAAATAGCATCCACAAAGGACAGCATTTTCAGTCAGTCACGTATAAATGTTGAGCACCTAAATTAAAAACCAGCAGTTTGGGGCTGACCAGGTTTCGAGACATAGTAAAAGGGGCTTACATTAGGAGTCAAATGCTCGGTCTGGCATCCAAATGATGCAATTTTCAAAAATTGGTGATCAGGTATAAAAATAATTGCCCTCAACTCCTACAGCTATGGTCTATTGAGAGGAAAAGTTCATTTCAGCTGGAGCTGTGATGAGCCTTTAAGTCACAAACAAAGACAACCTGGAAGACTTAACACAGAGCTGGGGAGCAATATTTGATGATGTGCAATCAGCTTCTGTTCTAATGGAAGGATATGGCTGGGTTTTTACCTACCATGTAAGTCTTGCAGCACTGTGAGAGGATTGGTGAGGTTTACCATGCCCACTATACAGACACTGATTTTTCTAGCTCTCTGTAACACCTCTCCCCTGTCATGCCAGAATAAAGCAAAACACTATGGCATAATTGTTGATCATCATCTGACTGCTAATGAGATGAAAATATTTCAACAGTTATACTTGCAACTGAAATCTGTAAGTCACCAAAAGATCATTACTCCTTCACCTGAGTTCTGAATTCTTTTCAATTCTAAATCCAGTCCCTAAATGCAAAAGAATTAAAAACACAATTCCCACCCATTATGTGAATTATCAACATTATGAGATGCAGGAAAGCTAACACTGGCTGGTGAATAATGCATTATATATCAGACCAGTAAGAACCCTTGCTGTGATTCAGTGTTTTGCTTTGTTCTTCATGAAAATGGTCTTGGTTTTGAAAAGTTGTCATATTTATAGAGGACTGCAAGGTGTATTTTGTTACTCACTGTAAATATTACTTATGGGGATATTTCTGAAATCAGTTTGACTGTCAGATAGAAGCCTGTAATTTTCACAATAGTGTATGCATTAGGAAATCCCACTGGTAGATCTCCTGCCACTTGAAACCAATATTGTAGGAAATAGCTGACAGAAAAGAAAAGCGTAGATAGAGTCAGGGAGGGGGAAGGAGACCCAGCATTGGCTTTCATTGCTGTATCAAAAGCAAGCAAAAAATCGACAGTGACATATCTACATGAATCTATAATGACATGTTTGTGGGGAATGCACAATGCATACTGAACACACATTGCAGAACTAGGAGGCAGTGAATTGCTGTCTGATGGAGATTTATGTCCTCTGAGTGAGGGAAAAGTCCCGTACAAATTCTGTTTGGGTGTGAACTACTGAGAGGAGATGAAGCCTCCTCCAGTTTGGCATTATACTTGTTCTGACCTTGCATAAAAATACTCACTAGCACAGAATAGGCATTTTCCTGAGACACCTATCTCAACCTCCCTCTTTGGAACTTATCCTCTTTAGATAGACACTGAATTCACTGCCTTGGACAAAACCAGCCTTATTACCTTCAGGGTCAGGCTCTCATCTGGCCTGTGTGAAACCGTGGGTCAGCTTGGGTTCCAATTATTTTTCCACTATTTATCCCAAGGGAAGGAGCTCCAGTTGGATTGAGAGCACTGCCTTAGCAAGCATGAATCCAGGCACTTTCCTGTGCTATGGAGGTCAGGTTCACATTCCACACCTGGACAGAGCAGCACACAGACTGCTCCTATGTGGTAAACTCTTACCTCTGGGATTTTTGGTTGCCTTCTCAGATGGTCTGAGAAGCACCAGTACAGAGTAAGATTATTCTGAAGTCCCAAGATGTCCCTTGGAAAGTGAGAACTAGAGCCTTACCCGGCTCTAATTATCATTTTGTATTTAAGGTGACATTTGCACTTCCCAGCACAGAGCTGGAGCATGAGACTGTCTTAGAGGAGCAGAGACTAAGATCTCTCCAGAGCTAAAAGGATGGAGGTGCTCCCACATGCACAGCACAAACCTATGTTTCAAGACAGCACTGGCATCGCATCTTGCAGCCCCATGGCCCAAAAAACAAACCTTAATCCAGTCACCACTCACCTGTTTTACCCCCTTTTTCTGACCCTTACAATCCAGTGGCAAAAATAAGTTTCTGGGAGGACTGTGCCAATTGCCTTCCACAGGGTCAGGGTGTGGCAAACTGACCAGATGCGGGGTGCATGTGGCCTCTGTGGGTTAGAGCAGGGGAGCCTTACACCCCCTAGCCTCAACCTGTCCTCTTAGAGAGCTCTGGGCTGAGATGGCTTGATATGTGCTTCATCAGGTGCTGTTGTGACTCTTCACCAAAGTCAGGTAGCATCCCTCACTCATGTCATCAGGCTTGTGCTCAAGCTGGAATCAGCCAGCATTTCATTTGACTTGGCTCGCTAAACTCTTTACAATCTATGTCACTCTTCATTAATAACAGAACTGTTTAAGTGCTGCAAAAAAACCCCCAACTTCCTCATCGATGAATCTGAGTACTTTAGGGTGATGCTGAGCTATCCAACAGTCATGGCCTTTCTCAGCTGAACACACTCTGAAGGTTCCCAAAAGTAACTTTCGGATCCTAGTCTTGCTTGCACATGTCAAAAACCATAATTTCATCTTGTTTAGTACTGAAATAGAGCTTCATGAAAGCACGTTTGCTGTGGCATAACCAAGTAGCTCAGGCAAGGGATACTGCAAGGAAGGAACACTGATGGGGGGGAAGGAAGAAGTGGAGGTGGAGAAGCAACAGTGTAGCTGTGAGAGGTGAATGTGTCTAGCAGAGGAAAAAATGGCAACTCTGACAGGTTGACCCCAGAAAGTCCTAAGAAAATGCTGACAAGACTTACAGAGGACCAAAAGGGTGTAATGAACAGGCCAGCTAGAATCACAGACCACATTAGTGTGGAAAGGCTAAAAAGTAATAATCACAGAAACAAGAATCACCGTGTTTCCTGCTTTAGAGCTCTGCTGCTGTACTGTCTTCAGCCATGCTGGGGGGAAGCAATTTGCTGACTTAAGACATGGAGGATATCACTAAGGTGGGGTTTTGGATAAGCAATAATTTATTAGTCTTGAGACTATCCACTCTTGGTTGACTATCACCAGCTATCCTTAACATATGTCTGCATCGCCAGAAAGCTCTGCTGAGTGCTGCTGTCCTTATGCTTTCTTCTTACATACTGCAGGGATCAGGATGTCATGCTGACATCTCTGAAACCCTGCCTCTGAGTTTATCACTGGAATAAGGTAAAAAGTAGCACAGAGGATATTACTATAAATGGGAATAATTTTTTTGTGATTGCTCTGGCAATGCTAGCTGAAAGGAAGATCAGTAACAGAGGCTGGACCAGCAGTAATTTGTGCCTATTAATGGCATCCTGTGCTTAGGAACCTGTCTTATGTCAGGATGCTGCTGTGCCAGGTGATGACCAAACCTATCAACAAAAGATGGTCTATCCAAACCAACAGATAAGCAGGCTTGTTTGCTGACTGAGCAAACTGACCAGTTCAAGGTATTAAATTGAAAGAGATTAGGCCTGCATCTGACAAAATCAATCTGTGTGTGAGTAAGAGACCAGGACATATACCCAGGTCCAGCTCAGAGGGAAAAGTTTTCAAACCTCAAAGTCCAGGGAAGCAGGCTATGCTTAGAATGAAGTAGCTTCAAACCAGCCCTTCATTTGGATGGGACATAAACCACCTGGTCCTTACAGGTGCTACCAGGGGTGCTGGCACTGCAGCCAGTTCTACAGTGGCCAATGCACAGCATTTTGCTTTGCCTGGACAAGCAAGCCCTCTGCTGGGCAGAGTTTCAGAACATATGACTCTTGGCATGTCTCTTCCACAGGCTGTAAACAGTCCTTCTGACCCATCCCAGCTGTCAGCCAGCTGTGCACAGCTCTTGCTGGCAGAGAAATATAGAGAGAGCAGCTTTGGCTTGGGCCCATATCTGGCCATTCCCACTTCCACAAGTGGCCACTGACTGCCACATGGAGAAGGTCTAGAGTTATCCAGGCAGACAGGTGCTCTAAAGTACCTCTACTTGGGGCATGCAGTGATGGCTAAACCCCAGCATAATGGGCAACTGTATCTGGTCACTGTTGCAAAGAACAAAGCACAAAAAAAGAAAGAAAGCCCTTTCCAAAAACCGAGTATAATGTTGCTCTCTTTTGGTTTCCATCTCTCCTACCCAAAATTTTAAACATAAAAGGCCCAAACTCTGACTTTGTACCCAAATACCCAAACGAAATTTAAATCACTAGCTCTCAATGAAAGCAAAGACAAACCAGAAACCAAAGAGCTCTGCATCTTCTTGTAGGGGGTGATGAGCCAGCTGCTGGTGTGGGATGCAGAGCAATAGTCTCCAAATGATGCCTCACACCAGCTGACTAACCAGCAGCTAATCCTGACAATTCCACTGGCTTTCTGTGTACCTGCAGGCATTGGAACCCCTTGGCATTTTTCTCCATCTGCAAAAATGAAGGTAACAGTAACTTAGTTTATGTCGTGTGAGGACTGAAGTAACACACTGAAAAAGCCTGTGGAGATGTAAAGATGTCTGTAAATTGACATATATTTTTTATGATGAGACACTTTCCCCTACTGAAATTTATGCACTACCAACCAGTCATACACATATGCTAATGTACAATGCAATGTATGTGCCTAGTGAAGGTGGCATGTAAACTTGTGATTTGCACGTTCCAGGTAGATTTCGAACTTTCAGACCCTAATTACAAAATCTTCATGCAAAAAGAAGCAAACACTGACACCAAAGTATCCCGACTAGAGGCCTGAATGAGAACAGATTGAGAACTATGTCACCACCTTTCATAATTCAATGCCTGAATGAACCTGGCAGAGTGGAATAGCTGAGGAAAGTAATTTCCTCACCAGTAGTTTAACGTAATTTTTCATAACGTCTCACTGAAGTAATCAAGCTTTCTCTATTTAGTACATTTAACTTCCTCTCTAAAAAACCTGTATTCAAGTAAGGATCATTTCCCCAGAAACATGTATCATTTGGTTCCTTCTATGAAGAGCAAGAACTAGGAAACAGGATGGTGGTGTCCTTGCTGTAAAATGCCTGAGGCAAGCTCTGTTCCTCCAACAAATTCAGAAACTCACTGAGGAAGCTATTAACCTAACAGCATATGAAAACTACTTCACTGACTGGTCATCAAAGCTACCGTTCACTCCAGAGAGCTCTGTATTTTAGCCCAAGAATTCCCCATGGCCTCCACAAGTGTTTCAGAACACACTGATTACCAGGCTTTCCAGACACAAGGGTGTTACTAGCAGGTGCTATAGAATTTTCCCTGTGTGTTAGTAAAACATAAATCAAGCACACAGAGCATGGGTAGACTTTTCCAGCTGGGTGTCAGACAATCCTTCCCTCTTTCTCCACCCTCTCCTTCAGAGGTGTCTGTGAACACAGACCACGCAGCAGACCAGCTGATTTTTAATAAATTTTTCCCTTAGGAATCATGTGTCTTTTTGGTTACCATATGTTCTCCAAAACCTGAGAATCAGCTTCAGTTTCAGCAGAAGGACTGACTGACTGTCCTTCAAGAAGACTTGCTATTTGAGCTGATTTGTCAGGAGGCATCGTCACAGCTATAAATTTAACCAACAAGAGTCATCCCATTACTTTCTCAGCCATTCTCCTGATTTTGAATGGATTAGATACCATAATGCTTAAGAGGATGCGCCGAGATAGTCACTGCCTCCTCATGTCTGTGACTGCACACCATACAGTTTTAGGCTCATTTCCTCCTTCAGCCCTTGTGCTCTACCACTGCAACACTGCAGATTCTGTGAGAGAAGCCATAAAAAGCTGTGCACTCTTAAGATGTCATTGTCTGCATTTCCTTCCATCAGTTCAAGCTCGTGTTCCCTGTAAACTGGTTGATAATTGATACTTTCCTCTTCTCAAAAGAGGTTGGGAAAAGCCTGGCCTCCTCACGTGTTTCTACAAGGCTTGGGTTGGAGCACTAACTTCTCTGCTATGCAGCAAGATGGTACGTGACCTCTAGCCTTTAAGTTACAAAGATGATTTAGTAAAAGACTAGAGCCATCCCAAGTGTGTACCTCAGACTAGACTTCTCGTCGTGAACAGTGCTACCCAGCTGTGTCCCCAGTACTAGAAAATTACAGCTGCCTTGTCCAGTGCTGAAAGCACGTGAAGGCAAAAGCAGCATTTATCAATTTTAGCTGATTGAGCACATCAAAGCAATTAGTAAGATCTAGGCAAGGAACATTAGGGGGTGTTATTTCTTTCCAATACTGAGTTTCATGGAGTATTTTGTGTTCTGATATAAAGTCCAATACAACATCAGGTACTATTGATCAGTTTCATACCAGTGCTTCTAGCATATCAGCAGAATGAAAATGCTAAGGAAAAATGGAGACTAAAAGCACATATGGTAGGAAACCACACATGGTTTTTTACAGGCCAAGTTTCTTGGGTTAAACCAGAACATTTTCCAGAGCCTATGGTGGTGCGGAAATGGTGGGTGACTTTGGAAAACAAAGATATGAAAACTTGTCTAGTGGAAGAAAAAGAAGACAGAGCTAAGAAAGGAGCTGTGGTTCAGTTCTTTTAGTGCTTCAGTACATCTTTGACCCCTTTACCTCATCTGTTCTTGAGAGATTACAACTCTGTTGTCACTTAGAATATCTGACCTCACTGTGTATTAGCCCAGTCTGTGAGTTGCCTTCACCCCACCATTCAGCTCTGACACAGACTCTACACCAACCTGTGGTGAGTGGGAAGGCTAATTACTACTGTGGCAAATGAAGTAAAATGACCAGAGCCATGTGTGTTGAGGTGCACAGGTCAGCACTATATTACAGGCCTTCGGTTTTCATGTGATCAACTAAGTGGTTACTGCCAGAAGCAAGACATTCCAGACACCTCCTGGGTCACATGTATTCTGACTAGTAATGATTTGAATTTGAACATGTGATTCCAAGTGGAGAAAGGGTTTTGCTGAAATTACTCTATAGGGCTAGAGTAATGTGTTCAATACTGATTAATAGTAGGAAAGAAAGAGTGGCAAGACAAACGGATGCATCTGACAGTAGTTGCTCGAGGCTGTAATTTCTAAGATAGCTGCTTCCATATATGGAATTTGTATATTTGACAGTTAATCCTATCTACATATATCACCAAGATCCCCACAATTGCAAGGAATAATTTGAGACATTATAACTTAAAAATATAACAACAACTGTGTTCATTTCCACCCCCCTCTTTCGAATTCTTGAGCCCAGGCCCTGAATTTTCAAAAGCAGATCTTTCAACACCCAAGGTGAAAACAACATAGCCAACAAGTTAACTCCTTCAGTGGAGTGACAGTAACTTTCCAAGGGGGAATGATGATTACTGTTTCATTGCCTGGATCCTTTGCAGTCCACACAGCAACACTTGACAGATTCTATAGTTCAAATTTTTAGCACAGAGCTCCTTTAATGTTAAATTCAACTCAAATATAAAATCCACACTTTCTGCTGCATCTGCTTTAACTTCTTTGCCTGTGTATGTTTCCAGGTTGGACAGATTCATGGCTGCCTCTTCTACACAGAGATTTGCAGATCTTTTTCTTCAAAGCATCTAAGATATGCAGCTCACACTGCAGAATAATGGTCAGGACAATATCATATGGTAATTTCATGTTCACTCTTGGTAATTAAAAAGAAAAAGCTACACAGAGCCAAACACTGAAAACAGAAGTGACTTCCTTCTCCACTGCCCACAAAAACCATCATCACTGCTGTGACTCATCACATCAGAATGCAAAAAAAAAGCAAATGGTAAATAGTTCTTGTTAAAATTGCACATCTTTTAAGCTCTATCAGGCTGGCTGCAGAAGATTCTCCTTCCTGAAAATGTTTCAGTATGCTCCAGTTTCTGTCTGGCCTGCTCCAGGCCTATAGTCAGCTGAGGTATATGAAAGCAGTGGCATTTTCCTTATACCTGCACCCATCTCTTGGTACTTGTTCTGTATTCATGATTAATGCAAACATTAACAGTGAAATATGAACAGATAATTCAGTAGTGCTTACTGGGTTCACGTGATCTCCTGCAAATGGAAACACAATGCCCTAGATGTCTCTAAGGAAATGCCAACTACAACCCTGGAAACTTCATGGGACAGCTAAATTTCTGCCAAGGACAGAGCTGCTTCAAATGGGCACCAGTTTAACAGATGCTTTCTGATTTATGGTTTTCACATAAGTTTTCCTGTTCTTTTCCATTTTCTAGAGCTTGCTTCCATAGGCAAAGCAATCAATGCAGTAGCATTATTGTGTAAGCAAAGCTGTGGAGATGGAAGAAAGTCTGTGTAAGGACTATTTTTCACTCTAAGTTACTCTATCCTGGTAGCACAACAACAGTTCCAAGATCATTTACCTTAAGATCAACAGATTTTCTTTCAGCAGGAAGCTGGAATTGTTTACCACAGATAAAAACACTAAGGAAAAAAGTGAACAAAAATAAAACTCACTGAGTCTTGAAAAAGGCATGACTAGAAAAATTTGACCTTTTAAATGGAATTGTTTTTGCAGACAACACTTTCCATCTGAAATGTCCAGAGAACTTATGACGTTTTATTTTGTCTGTAAAAAGACTGTTTGAAACGTTTGCTTTTTTCCCCACTTTAATTCTTTTTCATATTTCACAAAACAAGGTAAGAGGCAGGCATACTATAACCAAGGACTTGAGACCAGATGATGCTACAATGGCAAACAGTACACTAGAAATGTTCCTGCATAGGAGGGGGTGGGGGAGGAAGACTGGCTGATGCATTTGATAAATTCGTGTCTGTTTTGATGGACAGAAGTAATTTTTGTTATTCATTACAAAAATCATACCTGTACATAATAAAAAAAACCACAAATACTGACAGTTTGTGCATCTCTTGGTGACTCTGGTTTGGACATTTATTTAAAGGAAGCACTGAAACAGGGAAAGAGAATACCCTGTGCACTTCAAACCCCAAGAAAAGTCTTGCATTTGACTTCAACCTGACAGAGAAACAGAAATACAGGATAAAAATTTTTTAACAACACTACTTCCCCATAACTAGAGTTCACACTCCTGAATGGCATTTGCAAAAACCCAGAAAAAAGTAGGTTTTAAGATACATAAAGAAATTAAAAGGTCAGACAGCTCCTGCTATGGACAAAGATCACATCTTGGAGTTCTGAGACAAACAACGCTCCTCATTCTGCCTCAAGTCGAGGTAAGACAGGAAGAATAAGATTTCCAAATGCAGAGTCTTGAGTTATGAAGTATCCTGAGGAATGTGCATGTGCGTGCTGGAAAGAGAAAAGCATTTGTTAAAGAGTAATTCCCTTCAGCACTGACATGATTTAAGACTTCGTGGCTTCTGCAGCACTAATTATTTATTTCTTCCAGTCTGCTCCTTAATTTTGATAGTCAAATTCAAACCCAGCATTTTAGATCAGCCACATCAGAATAGGGCCCATCAACACAATTAACTTGGACATTTTCTCTGCTGATCTTTTCAGCCAACCCCATGGAGGTGGGGCAAATCAACTCCTGATTGCTCCTCTTTGGCTAAACCCCATGTTTCCACTCCCTTCCACATCCAGCTTGCAAGTCTTGGTTTATGACAGCTGCCACATGGAGTGCTACCAGACATACTCCTGAACATGGGACACCAGGATTCTGTTCAAGTGGTGTAGATATGCTTGTTCACCTGAGGGAGGCAGCTGCTGTATGGTTCTGGAACACCTTTGTGAAATCCTACATACCCCTTCCCAGTTCAAAGGCTGGACTTCAGCAAGTTAGATGTTTGCACATTCTCTCCCTCCACCACTGGGGAAAAGCCCTGCTGGATCTCAAATTTAGCCTGAGCCTGCAGTGTGCCCTTGGAGTGATCAAGGCTAACTGGCACTGTGGGCTGCACCAGCAGGCAGGCCAAGGAGAGCTATCTGAGTTCAGTTTGAGGTACAAACTGGAGGGAGTTCAACAGAAACACAAAGAGAGGGCTGTGGGGGTGGGTGAAGCTCTCCATACCCAAGGACATGTTTTGCCATAATGAATGAGACTTCACTTATGACAAATGCAGACATGTGAGACAGCTAATCTCTAAAAGGGGCTTTTCAGTATCTCTAGGGGCAGGGCTGCTCTCTGAAGGGATGCACATCTGAAACAGAGCCAAGCTAAACTCTGACTGTATCAGCTCACCTGCAGTGCAGCCTTCTGCTGTGCTGCAATGTGCTGCTGCTCAGCATGATCACGAAAATCCTTATTCAGAGGTGATCTTGCAAGCGCAATGCTGGAAGAAAGAGTAAGATGGTATGACACAGACCACAGACAAAACACGTGTCCTTGCAATTCTAGCCATGGATACTATGAGTTCCTCAGCTCATCATTTATTTCACTCATGGCTTGACAATTGTCAGTTACTGTTTGGAATTACTATTTGTTAACATAAGAGAGTAGATAGAATGACCACAGCTGTACCATTTGAGCCATATAAACAACTCCTGCCAAACTAAACCTGAAGCCCATTGCGAATTTTGCTCAAGGGCTGAGTCCCACTGAAGTCAGTGAAACCACTGGGGTGCAGTGTTGCACAATGCAAGGAATTTCTAAACCAGCTTTGTGCTTTCACCACTACTCAGTCACCAGTGACTGCTCTAAACAACTGTGATAAATGGAAGCACTAACAAGAGCTCTGCAGACTTCAGTACAAGAATAGTTCTTTGGTGGGAGGACAGCAGTTCATTACCTATGCTAAAGGAGCTTCCTATTGATGTTAACTGAAATAATGATCTCTTGATAAGAGCTTGGAGTACCTAAAACTGATTTAGCTTATCTAATTGAGTGCAGCATAAGGTTTCAAATTAAAATTTATTACTGTTTTTTCTTGTCTTTCATATCTTAAGACTTGCCTGCCTTCTTAACCCAAAAACAAGACATAAAAAGCATACCCAACTCTATATAAGTATATATATACACCCAACTACATAAGTAACATGGAAATCAGGTGAGGGTTGCCATCAGAATTGTGTTGCAAGACAATTCACAACTACCTCTGAAACTGTCACTGGAGACTGCTGCTGAAAACCCTGCTCTTACCAATCACAGAGACAAAAGTACAAATGATGAGGATTCCAAGCAAACTCATCAACTGAATTTTACCAACAGCTTCAATGTCAACAGCTGATTTAGTAAATCAGTTTTTGAGAAGCAGCCATGCTCATGAAAAGATCTTCAGCCAAATATATGCCTAAATGCATAACAAAACCAAAACGATTCAAAAAAATTTTTGCTTATGGCAAGCATTAAGATAAGCTTCACTGCTGGAGAAGAGTATTACTCAGTTTATTTAAAACACTATATTTTTGGTTATTTTGAAGGTATTTGATTTTCATTTAATCTATACCCTCTAACTTTTCAATATGATTTCTGTAGATAAGCTTAAGGCTTCACCATAAGCTGACATTTTTCAGAAGAGGTCTTCTGTTCTTGGATACAGGATTTTCGCATGCCAAGGCCAGAAATCAATTAATCAAATCATTCACTCTTACACTGTCCATACCATTGTTGTGCTTCAGGTACATCAAGCTCTTTTGGTCAAGTTTGCACAATTTTTATTGTCTCAATTCTGACAACTCTGTGGTCCAAGGCCTTTGGCACAACATGAAAAAACTGTAAGCTGCTCAAAAATCACACATCAGCCCACCATGCCAAAGCACAGAGTTTGACTGCTGCTTTGTAGGTTCCACCCATGCCCACCTTCAATATTAGTAAATTCTAATTCTGCTCACTACAATACACTGTTGTATTTCCTTAAAGAAAAAAGAGAGTAAACAAGCACACCCTGAAACTCTGTCAGACTTCTAATGAAGTATGGAAACACTGTTGCCAGGAGTGGTACATAACAGTATGATAGTCTTATTTTCTTTCCAACAATTTTGCTCAAAAAACAACCACATACAGTTATTACTAATAACTTCTTATCTCAGAGGTCAACATCAGGCAATTTCAAGTATTCTGCATGTTTTTTCACATTAGGACGGAATTAAAAGTGCCGTGGAATCTCTGAAAAAAAGACATGGGCAGCCCTCTGTAGGCAGAGTATTTGACTCTGGTACAGCTGTTGTGGGTTACACTGTGTCTATAATATGGCACTGCATTCACTTCACGCTAACCACAAGTTTAAGGATCTCAGTTCCTCCACATAAATTATGGTATGATTTTCTAGTTACTGATTTATGACAAAAATCTGATCTTTTTGTCTTGTATGGGAGTGATTCAAGTAACAGCCCTTCCACTCAGATTAGATTATTACACCTTATGGTGTGGAATCATCCTTACAACACATAATCTTTTACAGGATTATCTGCTGTAACATAAACTGGCTTTGTCTTGCACATAGGGAGTTTCAAGAAAAACTCACTCCTGCTGTAATTGTTCTTGTCTAAGCACAGAATCCTGAACCTAATGGTCTGCTACTTCCATTCCCCAGTGTGTTCCAGCTTAGTAATTAAATGTTTTCCCAGTGTCTGCTTCCTGATTCTTCTTCATGGTAGACTTTAACACACTTGAGTAAGCATATCTGCTTATCTCACTCTCAAATGGAAATTATGTGAGCCAAAATTCATGCTATGTAAACAATTTTAAATACTAATATGTTCCTAAAGAGCAATGTCCCTCTGCCTTGTTATTAAGGATGGTCAGAAAACACTTCTGTTAAATATTTATATAAGTGTACAGCTTGCTAGCTGTTTGCTTTCTTCCCTTGATGTAATCAGTGATGTCCAAACAGGTCTAAGAACATGAAATACCTGGCTCCAGGGTGATTTGTGGAAGACTGGTTTTGCATAAGTAACTTTCTCTTCTCCTTGTCTAGTTCTGCCAGGATTGCAACCCTATTTTTATTCTGGAAACCTGGTGAGAATGACAGAAAAATATTAGAGATATTTACTTGACTTCTGTGGCCCAACTCTAACCCTGTGGAATTAGAAGTCCCTGTACAAAATTACTCTAAGATGAATACACTAATCTTCAAAGCTTTGTACTTATTTGAAAAGGCTATTAATAAATAGGCTTAATTTTTCCTTTTCTTATTTTACAGCATGCAATAGCTTCCATAAGCTATCATGCATATTAACACATTTTAAAATAGAGGCTTTTAACTCTAGTTAGTTAGATCCTATGCCTTCCCAAGCTGGCTCTGGAGCCACAATCAAGGTACACAATCAAGTGACTGCCTTCCAAAAAACGTAAACTTACCAGGTTCTAGATTTAAAATGTAGTCATTGAATGTTCAACTCAACAATAACAATGGAGCAATACACTCATGGGGCCTAACTTCTCATGTCAGTGATCTCAAACTATAACACAAACATTATATATGTAACAGGTAAGAATGAGCTAACCACAAAGCTTGCACATGTGCTTATACAAACATCTTTCATTCAATCGGTGCAGAAAAGTTTAAATATACTGATGTCCTTACCTATACACACTACCCTTACTCTAAGTATGGTCAAATGCTGGAATACAGAAGCAAAATTAAACTATTAAGCTGTCTGTACACAATTTAAGACTGTGGCCTCCATTTGCTTTCATCATTCTCCCAAAGAGACCTTGGATACTAGGGAAGGGGTCAGGAAGCAGAGTGACTTGAAAGAATTAAAAAAATGCCCGAAATAGCTGCAACCTATGTATTTTTCAAAGTTGCCTTCTAAATGCAAACATGGCAAAACTGCTGTACCTACACCAGACTCATATAATAAAGGATCTCCCTGCAGCCCTCTAACAAACCAGATGCACAAGTCCCTGCTGTTGCCAAGGATGTGCTAACAGCACAGCTGATGACAACAGCTCCAGACCTGACTCTTACACACCTCTGAGCCACCAAGGACACTCCTCATGTCAGAAATACACACTTTTTGAATCTCTGATTTGCTGCTGTTCTATAAATAACAAGCTATGACACCATCATAAAAAACAAGACATGTAAAAGTCAAGTTCTTTATTTTCTCCATACAAAAATTCAAAGATTCCCACTGGAAATTGCTGCGTGATGTGCCCTTGCCCTGAGAACTGTCTCAGTGACAGCACTAAAACATGGTAGCACACAAGCTGTTAGGAAGGCCAGAAACAGTATCTCTTAAGGAGAGTATTATCATGTCAAGGTAAAATGATTTATTTTCAGCAGCTGCACTTAAAGGTCATCCTCTTTGACAGACCTTGTGTTGATGCTCAATTACATAATCCAGAATTCCTGTCATCTGTGTGGCTCAATGAAGGAAACAATTACCAGAGAGAAACCTTCAACTCTAAATAACAATTTGTATCTATACTGCCTTGCTATCAAACCCTTACCTTTTCCTTCTACCATGCCTAACATACACACCCATTATCCTCAGTGTCTCAAGAGTTCTTGAAAGGAACACAGTCTTTTGATTATATTGTGCTGTGGTTTTATGTAAGATCACCCACAATAATTTTGACGTTTGTTAATAAGACTTGCAATTACATTTAATTAACTGGTATTTTTTGGTCCACTAATCTGTCTCTCCCATGTGGCATTAGCTCCACTTAAACTCTATTTTGTAAGAGTATTGTTTCAGGTCTTTGATGTTTCTCTGCTCTTTGGGCATTGTACACTATCTTTTTTTGAAGATCTTACACGTGCAATGAATCTGAAACATTAAAACACAGCTGACATACAAAGGCTGACAAATCTTGCCAACAAGCTAGGATTTAATATTTCTGAGCTGCAACTAGCCCATACTTTACACTCTTGTAAATTCTGGAAGCAATGTGGGAATAGGATGACAGAAGCACCTCTAAGAAGGTCTGACCTAAAACAACCATGTCTGTATGCTCATTCTACACAATTTTAATCCAAAAATCTTTATACTTGACATATTACTCAGCACCCTTCTGCTACTGCTTGCTTATCCTGAACTGCATAAATCTAAATGCATGCTTGGAATTCAGAAGATACGGTGATTAAGGAAAGAAAAAGGAGACCACTTTTTAATATAAGTTGTTGTGATCTAAAAAATAAAGATTAAATATGCTTAAATTTATCATGAAGCAGATGGTATGATTCAGAAAAGCTTGAAACATTTAAAATGCTGTTTTTAAACTGTGATGAGAACCTGTAGAAGATTGTCTTCTATTTTGAGTCTTGTTACAGTATCTTTTGGCAGAAACTCTAGCGGTATTCAGAAGAAACCCAAGTGTTTTTTCTTTTCTTATATCTCTACTAAGAGCTTTGTGGTGTGTTTTTTGTTCGATTGTCAGTTGTTTCCTAAAGTAGTACTTTGCACTAGAGTTCAGACAGTGATCATCAGCAACCTGCTGTGCTGAAAAAGACACTTGTTTAAGAAAATTTGTTACTGGTAAGGAGAAAAAAGCCTATTTAAGAAAGTGGACGAGCACATTCAACATGTACATGTTAGTACTCCTCAGCTGAGCAACATGAAGTTCCTGCAGGTAAACTTCTTCAACGTGGAAAGCAAAGCCTGTTAATTTAAAGGTTAACAAATGGAGGGGGTAGAACATGAGAAATCCATTTTACAGAGAAATTCTGGCATCCTGAGAAAGTAATTAGCCATATCTGGCAATATATAAGCAAGACTTCCATTTACATTCTTCCCTGTCCAGGAACCCGAAGTGCTTTCATAAAGACCAGCTTGAAACTCCTACAGAAGTTTCTCACTTCAATTATAAATAAGAGTAATTTTTCATCTGTAGATCTGTCTGTTCTGCTTTCTAGTACTAAAAATGTGGACATGCAAAAATCAAAAGCCATCCTTAGTACAGACCAGATTCTCATCTGTGAAAGCAAGTGCAGATTTTAAAACATGGGAACTTCCCAATAAAGTTTTAAATTTAGACTTCCCTTGACTGGGCTGAGTTGCATTAATATTTTGAGTTCCAACTGTTTGAATATTGCAGTTTATTAATATTCTCTGCTTTGCTGACATGAGTCCTGACACAAAATGACCTGTTCCAGGCAGCTAAATAGATTAATGGCATGTCAGATGTCAAACTAGATCCTCAGATTACTCTCTAATGTAGCAGATTCAGGACATTTAAAATTTAAACCTTTCTGACACCTCCATTTCTGGTATCAAGCATTGTATCTGTGCAGGACTGGAAAGACTACTTGCACCTACTTTCTGCACATGAAAGGCAGAAAGCCAGAGAAAGCTGAAGGCTTGCTGAAGGATACTGGCAGCTTTCAGAGCTCACAGCAAGCTTCTTTCTTTAACCTAATCTTAACACCTTATCTACCACCCTATCTCACCATTATCTATGTCAGTTAGTTCTTCTAACTAACTCTGCATGGCAAGAAACAGCATTACCTTTATCATCTTTTAAGTTTTTGCTTTTCATTATCTTCTCCTTGATCTGTTGGTTGCTTCAAATTCACAGCACATTTAAGTTTTTTTTAAGATGCACTATTTATCATTTGTCCATAGATGTGTAACAGCACAAAAGAGCCCTCCACTACTCTGTGTTCAAGATACACATTTACTTGGAAAATGCTTTCAAAGCTGTATGTCAGCTCCAAGCTCTGAACATTGAAAGGCACTGCATATTGTCCTGCCTGTTCAATTCAGAAAGATTTAAAGCAATTTCTTTACTGAAGTGTATGTTGCTATAAATGGCAGCATTCATGAAGTGAGGCAGCACCCTCTTAAAAAGAAGAATCTAAAGACCTTATTAAACATGCACCACTTGTGAAAAAAATGGAGTAATTCTATTCTCATGTCCTCTTCTGCTTATGATGACTGGCATCTCAAAACATCATCTAATAGTCTGCTGCACACCAATACTCTCAGTAACAATTTACATCTGGATAGGCTTGCATATACTTTGTGTGACAATGAAACAAAAGGCAAACTGGTTATCCAGTAAATTAAGTTGAATTACTTAAAAATACGTGAGTATTTTGTCTGTGCCTCCAGAAGACAGCCACATATACATAGCTGAATGTAAGTAATTGACAGCTTTATGGCTGCAAATTTCTTAAGTACTATGTTTACACACAGATCAGACTCAGATGGGGAAGAGCAAAGTGTGTACATGATGATAAAATTCACTGCAGAGCAGCACCATCTTTCTTTTCAGACTCAGTGAACAGAGAGCCAAATCTAGCTGCTTAGACTGTTCTATGTGAATGCACTCACATACCTTTAGTCCAAAAGCATAAACAACTGCCAGGATATAAACAGACTCTTTAGAATTGCTACAGCCTGAAACTTGGAATTCTGTTCACATTTCAAGAGCTTGTTCTTCCAACATACCAGAACTCTTCTTTTCTGAAATGTTCAGCCCTGTCTGAAGCAGGATCTGTATTTTTTCCACCTTGGACCTAAAGGAAAATTCTGTCCTGAGCAGTTACATTTCTCATTTCAGAGGGCCTCCTCTAGGAGGACTCACACACAGCATGGTAATTCAGTTACACACAAGGTATGCTCTGGCCTTGCTGCACACAAGCAAAGGCATTACACAAGAGCAGCCTGATGAATGCATGCTGCCCAAGTACTGTGAAGTGTTGCAGTAGAAGCAGTGTATTTCTGAGCACCTGGAAGTATTTGCTGTAATTCAGAAACTGATTTCCACCCCTTAAAGTGTACCAATCTGGTCTATGAGCTCATCTGGTGGACAATGCACAGCATGCTAGAAGATTTTCCATTGCTTTTAAATGCCACAGTCAGTGTCATGCAATCAGTACTGTGTGGTACTAACAAACTGAAATAAGGATTTTCATTCAATTCTGCTAGGTTTTTCTGCACTCATATGCAGCTCACCACCAAGAGTGCTTTTCTAAGAGGCCTGTGAATAAAAGTTTGGTCCACAAAATTTTAACTGCTATATCAACGGAAAACTCAAATTAACTCCTAAGAAATACCTGGTACCAATCAAAGGAAAAGGAGTAATTTGGTACAAAAAAATCCCATTACAGTCTACTGGTGTAGAAGGCTAATGTTTAATTCATCCTTACAGCTCTGCCTGACTAAGTGCTACCATTCAGAACCATTCTGGTATGCATTTCAGTAAACTTCTATTCCTTGGATTGCTTGAACAGTACTAATACATATGCCATGAGGCAAGCTAAAAATGCAGGGTTTTTCTCAATCATTTTCACTACTAGACTGCATCTAGCCAAGATAGAAGCCCTGAACTGTTGTTTGTATTTACCTGTTCCTTTCTAATTTTCCTAGTGGTTCTCTTTATAGGCTTATTTGGTAATTAAACTTGATAGTGTTTCTTGTCTGCTTAATGCAAACAATTTTCATATGATAATTACACAGTTCCTTTAGTGAGTCTGTAAGGGATATCTCAAATATAAAAGATTTGAAGGCTCCATTATATGGTCTGGAATTGGGAGGAAGCAAAGGTATTCTGCCACTAAAAACCAACATGACAACATTCTATTCCTTGCAATGATGCTGATTTGGTATTCACAGAATAAAGCAAGATCTATGTACCAAATACTTTCTCAGAGTTAAAATTTGCACACAGACAGCTCTGCAATCTGCAGTACTCCTCTCTCAACACCTCGCAAAATCTCATTCTAGAAACTACTTCCTTTTCATCAAGTAGCAAGTCAAATCTGTGTTTTGGACCCACACGAGTCATATAACATCCCCTGAAGTATCATCCAGCAACACCCAGCTTTGCAGGACTTGAGGTAAGGACACAAACACAAACATAGATCTGCAAAAAGTCTCCAGCTGCTAAGAAACTGAACCCAGAATTCATTTCTCATAACCAAGTAAGGGAAGAGTCGTACCAGAGAAGCTTTTTCCTTAGCTCTTTGACAAAAGAAAAGCCTCAGAGATTCCCTACGATTTCCAGAAAACACCTCTAGAGGGCGATTTAAGACCCTCCTTCAAATTTACCGGGTGACACTCCCAGACCCTCAGCCCCCTCTAAAGCACCTGCATTGCCTGGACAGATAGACCATTACTAACACTTCTATTATTTTAAGGATGCAACTGAGATGCATCTTGGTACAATGGAACATTTCATCGCAGCTAGCATTATGGTTTTAATTGGCTTTTCCTTCTAGGCCTGGCCACTTGCTGCCTGTGACAGATATTACTGCTTGGGTGTTGCTGTTCCCATCACAACATGGAATGTATTTGACTTCTGGCCGCTCTCTCTGATGCTGAATGCAAGAGCTGCAAGTCATGTTCAGTGCCAAGTGTTGTAAGTGTCTGAAAGAAGCTTCAGGAAACCATCACTGTACCACATGCATGGTAGATACTTCCTAACCCTGAGCATGACATTATGCTCAGTCATTCAGAGCTCCCCAGCCATCAGTGGTCTTCTTCAGCCATTATAAGTGTGTACCTTGTCCCAGAAGAATTGCTGTCATTCTGCTGCTTTCAGTCCCACCTCTCTTCCCTTTCTTCATATTTCCATAAAAATAAACTTACAGTTATTGGTAACTTCACTGACATTTTGCAGTCTTTTCCCTTGAATACATAGAACAAAACCTACCTTGTCCTGAAGGATTTGCTGCCATCCTTCAATTTTCAGCCCTTGTTTTATTCAGCTGGAGTTCAAGCCTTTCAACCCCCACAAATATCTGCAAAACAGGCACAATACAAGATAAACATACTCCTTTAAAAGAAGAGCTTGGATTTCAATCTGTTAGAGACTTCATAAATATGGCAAATGTTAGAAAGCACAAGA